>NC_088775.1:4183474-4783474 GCF_954871325.1 Gordionus sp. m RMFG-2023
CTCTTCTCTTCTCTTCTCTTCTCTTCTCTTCTCTTCTCTTCTCTTCTCTTCTCTTCTCTTCTCTTCTCTTCTCTTCTCTTCTCTTCTCTTCTCTTCTCTTCTCTCTACTACCAATTAGAGTTTAATTTTTTGATTCAAAAAAAAATATTAAAAAAATATACTCTAAATACGCCATCTTGTGGAACTTTATTTATTCATTTTTTATAAATCTTTTATTTTATTTTATAAAAATAAATTATATATATTTGCAATATTATAAAACTATGTATTCGCAATAATATATTACTTGCAAATATTTTAATACTCCCCCAATTTTTCAATTTTTAATAAAAAAATATTCCATCTTTTATAATGTTTTTTATGGTGTATTTTTTTTTACGACTTATTATTTTATTATATATTTAATAAGGGTATAGGGAAAAATAAATCCATGTTTCTCAAAATATTTTTGATATAGTTTATTAACTATTATTAAAAAAAAATTTTTTTTTGTTAAATTCAATTTAATTTTCAATCTCGCTAGGCTGCTCCCCTCTGTCAAAATATTATTAATTTAATTGCTAAGATTTAGGTAAAGTTTGTTTTGAAGATAATTGTTAATATAATTTTAAAAAATTAAATAAATCTAATATAATAATTTTATTTAATTATTAATATAATATTTATGTAGCGCCAAATATATAAAACAAAAAAAATACATAAATAAATTAAATTCACTATTTTTGCTTAATTTTATATTTGAATTTTTTTTTTTTTTAAAAATGAAATATATTAAATAAATAAATGGTTAAAGGATAGATTATAAAATTGTTAAATTAGGAATATTTATTTTTAAGAGTTGCACGTAAAAGATATCTTCAACATCTTCCTTTTAAGCCTGAGTTCAAAAATATTTAAATTTAAAAATATAAATAAAAAACATTTTAATTTTTAGTATATAGTTAAATTTAATACTTATTATCTTGTCCTGATCCCAGAAAAATTTCTAATTTATCGTTTATTAAGAAAAAAAGTGATTTTTCGAATAGTAAATCTCAAAATTTGAATATTTTATTTCGGGGATATATTCATAGGAATTATTTTTTTCTGCAATTTTCTAAAGAAAAAATAAAATATTTTTTAGGATGCAAAAATTGGGGAATTATTTCCAGGGAATTTATTATTTTTCCTGACGATATTTTTCCAAGGGAATTATTTTATTCGAGACGCATAATTGTATCTTAAAAAAATTATTAAATTTAGCAAAATAAAAACCACCCAAAACTGACCGAAAGCTTATTTTTGTTGTCATAGAAAATCGCAATTCACATCTCCCAAAAAATAGAGCATGCCTTTGCTGGATGAGCTCTATTCCTTACTAAGGACCAGGGTTTAGGTTCAGCAAAAATCTTCAAATGATCATCTTTGAAGATCAAAAAAATTGAATTTTTTTTAAAAAATATCAGCTTACTTACTTATAAAAGTTTTAACAAAATTAATTTGGAATATTAAGTAATATTTTCAATCAAAAATCTATCTAGATTAAAATTTGAAGATTCATTCTCTTTAAGCAAATGTTAAAACTCTGCCATAACAAAAGAAGGACTTTGATTATTTTTTCTATTTTTAAGATAAGGCAACCCTACAAAAATAAATTGCAGTTTAAGTCAATAGAGCAGTTTTTATACATGTTAAATATGTAAAAAAATAAAATGAATAATGTCACCTTTAAAATTTTATAACCAAAAAATTTACTTTCGTACTTTTCTTTTTCTATATCTAAAAACTTTAAATTAAATTCTTTAACCTTAAAATAAATCTTAATTTTTATAAAATTCTTATTTTGTATATATGTAAATAATTATATAAAGAATAATATATAATATAGAATTAAAATTGTATTTAATATATAAAATTTATTAAAATAAAATATTATAGAATTAAAATTGTAAAAGATATGTAAAAATTATTAAAATAAAATATTATAGAATTAAAATTTTAAAAAATATATAAAAATTATTAAAATAAAATATTATATAATTACGACATAGTTATTTTATTTTTATTGTTTCTCACAGCCTTCAGTGTTTTATCAGAACACAACCGGCGTTTAGTAAAAGATTATATAACTTATGGTATTTTAGTAAGGTCTACTTTGTAACCTATTAATTATAACATAATGTTTAATTAATATTTTTGATTTTGATAAAGAACAAAAAAAAAATATAAAATTTGGCTGATCATCTATAATATTTATTTAAAATATTTAAAATACACTGGTTTTTTATGATAGATTTATATTTATAATAATGCAATATATCTATTCGCTAGATGGCGCGATGTATTGAAAAATTATATTTTTCATAATAAATTCTAAGGAAATATAAATGTCTGTCTTTAGAAGTTTTTCGGAGGTGAGTTATAAAATTAAAAAGAGGTAATTGGTGTTTTAGTTAAAAAAAATTATTATTATATTAAAAATAGTTTTAAATTAACTAGTAGGGCAATCATAAAAAAGGTTGTAGGTTAAATATTGATCTCTTTAAAAAAATGGGGTTGTTTAACTTTAAGGGTGCCTGATTTATTTTATAATAATATGTATAATTTATGATGTGCTTCACCCCCCTCCCCACCCATCCTCATTTGGTTGAGGCTTCCAAGGGTTTATTGAGCATAAATTTATAATCTTTTATTATAATATACATTAATCTATAATTAAAATATCTATAAGGTCTGAATCCTTTTCCCCTCATAACTAATATTTAAAAAATAATAATTAGAAACAATATTCCGGCAAGTTCGACCTTCTTATCAAATTCATTTGGTTCCGATCCTAATTTTTTTTTCGTTTAATGATAGTAAGTGAGATCTACCTTATATATATCCCTCAAAGCTAACTAATTGGCTTCAAAGCACAATCTTCTTTCCAAGGAGCTTTCCTAGATTTCACCTTCTATCTTTCTTTTTTTTTCTTCTACCAATTTGTATTATATATATATATATATATTGTAAATTGACAACCTAATTATTTATAGTTATTGTTAATAAAAGATCGGCAATGGCTGAGCTGGGCAACGGCTCATCACTTTTTTGATGGGCAGGTCCAGGCGAAATTTCCGGGCCAAGTCATGCAAAATTTGGGGAATTTTTTTTGTATTATATATATATGATTAGGATATTTCATTAGAATTTATAATCCATAATGTTTAGTGTTTTATAAATTTAACCACTCCCCAAGATTATAAATAGTTGTTTATTTTTGGTGTTCAACATTTTGGTTTAGGTCTTTAATTTAAAAATCTGATCATTCCTCAACCTAGGTAAAATATCGAAACTATACCGAGCCAAGTCATGTTCTGGCTCAGGCCTAGGCAAAACCAAATTCCCATTGATCCGAACTGTGCTTGAGAATATTTTCCATTTTACAAACCTCTAACTGTTATATTATTATAACTAAAACTTAATTAATAAGCTCTGTTTAATAAATATCTTTTTTTTATGTTATATAAATCCATGAAATTGTTTATTATCCTTACATCTGTAGGCGATGAAACAATTTTATAGATTTATTTCTGAGAAAAAGAAGAAAAAGCACAAAATGAATATCCTATGACAATATAGCAATATGAAATATCCAAGCCAAGGTTCATTTTTTACTTAAATGATAAGGATGTTGGGTTTATAAAATCGATTAAAACAAAAAGAAGACATTTTTTTCTGAAATATTATAATAGGTTTAAAAAATAAATACTCAAATTTGTAAGAAATGGAAATATAAATAAGTTCGAATTATTAAATAAATTAAAATGGTAACCGGTGATAAGAGAGCGGTTAGATGACACCTTACTTAATCTAATTGTTAAATTTTAATTACTTAATTCCCTTTTGGTAATGCATTATATGACTATAAAATAATTTCAAAATTGAAATATTCAAATAAAAACCCCATCGCTTTTTTTTGAATGATGATTGATCTAAAAGGTTCAGTTATCAACATCCAAAATTTTGATAAAATTTATTGTTGAGAACTTCAGATATATAATAGCATACAAATTTATTATTGTTGACAGAGGCCAAATGTTAGGTTAAAACTTAAAATAAGACAAAAACTAAAGTGTGATAATAACAGCTAGTTTAAATTTATTTAGCTTGACCTTTTTATAAATTCTTTGATTGAACCTGTAAATCATAAAAATGGCATTGATAATCTACAGCTATGCTAGTATCTTTTTCTAATTTATTAATATATAAACTGCCTATAAAAGTTTATTATGTTGATTCAAAAAAAAAAAAATCAAATACGCCACCTCGCGGATTTATAATTATATATTTTTTAAAAATATTATATTTTTTTATAATAAAACTTGCGATTTTGATGAAGTATCTGCTTTAATAATATGTTCAGATGTCAGTGTTTTAACAAATTTCCTGTGCTAATGTTTATTGAAAAGTTTTGAATTTTATAGAGATTATATTTTACAATTAGGTGGGACAAATTTCAACCGGCTGTGTAATAAAGGGTTAAATCATGTCATAATAAAAAATATATAACTTTTATAGAAAATTAAGCAAAGAGCTTATAACCAGGCAAGGGCATAATATAGAATTTTTTGATAATTGTTTGAAATATCTACCAAAAAACTTATTTTACTAAAAATTTTCTGAATTTGCCTTTTTTACAGTTGCTTCTTCAGTGTATCTTTTATTAATATATTACAAAATGTGTTGATGAAATTTATTACACCCCCCCCCCCTTCCTATAACTGTATTAATTAAATATGCGAATTTACATTTAATCATATTTATCGAAAAAGTGCCAAATTTTTTATATGAGAACCATTTAAGGTATTGTATAAGTTTTAAAAAATGTTTATCAAAATAAAATATTTAGCACTTGTTATTATAAATCAAAGAATATTATATGTGATGATATTTATATCTCACCCCCCCCCCCCCCCATAACTTTTTTAACAAATAACATGTGCTATATTTATAATTTTTCTGTCATTTTAATTATATTTTATTTAAAAAAAATTTTTTTTTAAATTTATAATTTAAAATTGTTTTATAAATTTATTTTAAAATTGTTTAATAAATTACTTTAAAATTGTATTCTAAAAAAATTCTAAAAAAAGGTAAAAAATTTTTAATTATATTAAACTAGAAATAATTTTTTTTAATTATGTTATAATTAATTTTCATTTTATAAAATTTAAACAAAAAATTAAAATTAATGTAATCTACCATTCTTCGTACCCAATAATAAAGCAACTGAGCTCTGGTATTTTATATTTTATTTTAATAACCATTTTTTTTAATGTGCCATTAAAATACTTTTATATTTTTTTAAAATTTTTATATTATTTTAATTTATATATTTTTGAAAATATAATTATCATTTTATAAAATTTAAAAATTAAAGCCATCTACAATTCTCGTACCCAATAATAAAGCTCACTGAGCTCTGGTATAATTATTTTATATTTTATTTGAAATTTAGTATTTATTTAACAAATTTCCATTTTTATCTCTTAAATTTTTATTATATTTATAAAATATATTAATAATGTATATATTTAGTTAGTGTTTGCAACGGTCCGGTCCCGTCCGGTCCCTTTTTTCTAAAATAAGACCGGACCGATGGACTGTTAAGCCAAATTAGACCGGACCGTGGGACCATCGGTTTGGTCTGCTGGACCGGTCGGTCCGGTCCCATGTAATTTTTTTTATTAAGCTACAAAAGTTTTTCCTGGAAATTTTGCTAGTATGGATATAACATGACCATTTTTATGTCGGTAATTGTTTAGAATATTTATTTTAAAGGTATTATAAGTAGTATAATAAACTTTTATCTTCTTTTATCGGTCTTCGGTCGGACCTGACCATAGGACCGTGTTGTGGGACCGGACTGGACAGTGGGACCCAAGAGCATGATGGAACCGACTCGACCGGTCCGACCGGTCCGACTGGACCATTGCAAACACTATATTTAGTACAATACATTACGAGGTTAATATCTAAGATATTTATAAAGCCAATATTTCAAAAAAGTTATTAAGACTCTTTTTTTTTACATTTTTTTAAAAAATTAAATTTATTCATTTTTTAAAAAAAACATAAAACAATTAAAGCCAACTTGCAATTTTCCTGCAGTAACGTCTAATATTAGAAATACAAAGTTAATTATTACAATATTTTTATATCTAATGTTATAATATACATTTTACATGTTTATTTTTATAAGAGTTGTTATAAGATATATTTTAAATGGTTCCACGTCAATTCGGCCCGGCGATAATGCATATCTATTACAGTTGCAATTTATTATATTTTAGTTAGTATTAAAAAATCAGGATAATTAAATATAAATCATTTTGAATGTTGGTCCTAAAAAATTTCAATTTTATTTACTAAATATTAATAAATCGAAAAATATTAGCTAACATTTACACCTAATTCTTTAATTGACCAATTTACCACATTATAATGTATGTTGATTAGTAGCCAATATTCTGTAAGCCTGTAGATTTTGTGCATAGAAGGAAGAAAAAAAAGAAAAAGATTTGACCTCTATCTCTAATCTTATATATTATTTTTACTACAATCTTAATCAACCGTTCTTAAAAATAAACCCAAAATACCCTCTTATAAGTACTATAATGTTAAATCCTAAATCCCCTTTTCACGCCTAATTTTAGACCCAAATGTAAGATTCGATATAGAAGTCCAAACCTTTTTTCTTATATCCCCAAAATCTAGGCTTACATAACATTGGCTACTAATCAACATACCTTATGTGATAAATTGGTCAACCAAAGAAATAGGTATACATATTGGTTATTATTATTTTTGATATTAATCATTTAGTAAATAAAATTGAGATTCTTGTATAGGAGGGGGGGGGGGGTTGGATTTAAGTTATGTTGTAAAATTTTATGATTATATATTTGATTCTTATACTAAACTATTCCAAAATTTTCTTTTATTCTACATCACAAGCAGTGTTTAAATTTTTTATTAAAATTTGAAATACCATTCCTTAAATGTTAGAAAATTGAAGCATTGTTAACTGACGTATTATTTGGTAATCATGGAAATCATCTAATATCTGATATTTGTTTTATTTACTAGAGATAATATTTTAAAATAAGCTCCACGAGCCTTGGAAAAAAATTATCTATAAGTTTTTTTTAATAATTGAGGGGGATTAAGCTGAATATTCTCTCCGAGGATGCATTCTATTGGTTAACATATAAATATGGGGAATTCCATATCAAATAGACAAAGGTTTCAACCCCGACCCCCTTCAATTTTTCTTAAATTTAGCACATTGTTAGTATATATGATAAAACTAAGAAAAAGATGAAATTTTACCTCCCATCACTGCTTATCCGCTGATATGAGCGTTTAGAGCGCTTAAAAATGGTATATTTTTGACAAAATCCCCTTCAAATATCTCGAAAAATACTTTTGTTAGAAAAATAATTTAAGTTTTATTATGTAGCCTAATAATAGTTATTTAAATATGATATAAATATAAATGTAATAAAAATTTGAATAATATCGAAAATCGGACATATAAAACCGGAAATGTTCGTAGAAAAAAAAGATATTTTTTTAAAATTTTTTTTACTGTAGATAGATATCATACTGATTTATATTTGTACCAAATCCTAGACTACGATAAACATGGGTCTAGGAGTTATGGGTATTTATATGGCTAAAATTGATCAAATTTAACATAAATATTATCATATTAAAATTTAATGAATAGTTATGAAATAATTTTTTTATTTCAAAATTATTTCAAAATGATAGACCCTTACTTTTTTTTATCCTTGACAAAAATTTTGAGAGGTGGCTACCTTATTTAACGTTAGTTGACCATTCATTTATAGCTTCGCAACAATTATTATTTGAAAACTTTTAAAATCCAATTTAAATGATGCGAATTCTTAGTTATTGGGGGATTAAATCATAAAAATGGCATTCATAATCTACAGCTAGGCTAGTATTTTTTTCTAATTTATTAATATATAAACTACCTATAAAAGTTTACTATTTTGATTCAAAAAATAAAATAAACATTCTAAATACGCCACCTTGCGGATTTTTATTTATTTATCTTTTAAAAATATTTAAATATTTTATAAAAAAATAATTTACATATTAACTTAATTTTAATTGGTGTTGATATACTATTAATTTGATTTATTGTGAAGGTAATTCATTTTTGATATGAGTTCATATATTATTAATGTGATCTATTGTGAATGATGTGTTATTGGTTTAATTTGAATTAAACATATAAAATATCTAAATTTAATTGACAAATACTAGGTCTAGGGAAGCCAGGAATATTTTAACAACACAAAATATTAATATGACAAAAAATTCAAATAAAAATTTTTCTACACAATTATGGTTCCTTTTTGGGGACTCAATTATAGAATTTTATTTTTAATTATATAATTATAAACTTATAAATTATAATATTTTTAATTAGGTTTTTTATTATTATAAAATTGTATTTTTAATTTTATAGATGGAAATTTTTAATAAAGATGAATAATGTTTGTATAAAATAAAATAGAAGCTATTTAAAATATTTTTCTACTAAAATAACAGTATTCACTTTGATCTCTTAATGGTAGTGTTGTTAATTGGTTGGTAGTGTAATAGACCCGGGTTCAGACCCGGAGTCTAGATGAATAATGTTGTTTCAAATATTTAAAATATATTTATCAATAATATCAAACTTAGATATTAAAATCCTGCAAGCAACTCAGATTTAAAAATAATTTTTATCGGGATAACTTAGAACTTATAAATACCAAATAGGATTAAAATGAATTATTATGTAGGTTAGCTGAGAGATTATTTCAAGCTATACCATCCTGATCCTAGTTAGAATTAGATACGAACTGGGATTTGTTTAATTTCATCAACTAGAAGGCGAATATTTCATAATATACTATTATTATAAAATAATTTTTATTTTCGGTTTTTTTAATAATAAAATTAAGTATCTGTAGCTAAATATTTAAAGATATATTATTAAAAGATCGTCAATGCCCGAGCTTGACAACGACTGAGAATTTTTTTTTAATGTGTAGGTTTAGATTAATTAATTTCTGGACCAAATCCGGCAAAACTTATGGATATATTTTTGTATATATATATATATATATTATGATGAATTTATGATATTTCATTAGAAGTTATAATCCATAGGGTTTAGTGTTTTATAATTTTAACCACTCCCCAAGATTATAAATAGTTATTTATTTTTGGTGTTCAACATTTTGGTTTAGGTCTTTAATTTAAAAATCTGATCATTCCTGGTACAACCTAAGTAAAATATCGTAACCAGACAGGTCGGGTTCTAGGTCAGGTTTAGGCAAAACCAAATTCACATTGATCGGAACTGTGCTTGAGAGTTTTTTCATTTTACAAACCTCTAACTGTTATATTATTATAGCTATAACTTAATTAATAATCTCTGTTTAATAAATATCATTTTTTTATGTTATATAAATCCATGAAATTGTTTATTAGCCTTACATCTGAAGGCGAAGAAAGGATAATAAACAATTTCATAGATTTATAACTGAGTAGAAGAAGAAAAAACACAAAATGAATATCCAATGACATTATATAACAACATGAAATATCCAAGCCAAGGTTCATTTTTTACTTAAACGATAAGGAGGGTTGATTAAAACAAAAATAAGGCATTTTATTATGAAATATCATATAGGTTTAAAAAATAAATACTCAAATTTGTAAGAAATGGAAATATAAATAAAAATGTTTGAATTATTAAATTAATTAACCTGGGAACCGGGGATAATAGAGACGGGGTTAAAGGAAACCTTGCTTAATCTAATTGTTAAATTTTAAAACTTTATTCCCTTATGCATTATATGACTATAAAATAATTTTAAAATTGTATTATTTAAGTAAAAACCTCATCTCTTTTTTGAATGATGATTGATCTAAAAGGTTGAAATATCAACATATCCAAAATTTTGATAAAATTTATTGTTCAGAACTTCAGATATATATTAGCATACAAATTTATTATTATTGACAGGCGCCAAATATTAGGTTAAAACTATAGATATGACAAAAGAAAAAGTGTGATAATAACAGCGAGTTTAAATTTATATAGCTTGACCTTTTTATAAATTCAATGATTGAACCTGCAAATCATAAAAATGGCATTCATAATCTACAGCTATGCTAGTATCTTTTTCTAATTTATTAATATATAAAATACCCATAAAAATTTACTATTTTGAATCAAAAAATAAAATAACCACCTCGCGGATTTTTAATTATTTTTTTTTTTAATATTTTTTTTATTTTATAAAAAAAATAATTTACATATTAATTCAATTTTAATTAGTGTTGATATACTATTAATTTGATTTATTGTGAAGGTAATTCATTTTTGATATGTGTCCATATATTATTAATGTGATCTATTGTGAATGATGTGTTATTGGTTTAATTTGAATTAAACATATAAAATATCTAAATTTATTAAAAAATAATTTTTATTTTCGGTTTTTTTAATAATAAAATTAAGTATCTGTATCTAATTTTTTGAATAAAATCACATGTTTTCTTATGTGATAAAAAAATTAAATAAATATACACATGATTTTAAAATCTAAAATATAGATATGATATTAACGCATGGCGTGGCTTCTCTAGTTTCTATAAATATAATCAAATATTTTTATTTTACATAAAAAATTCAATATAAAATTGATAAATTAAGATATATTTAAAAATATTTTCAAGGACCGACCGAGTCCGAATTTTTAAAAATATTAGGCCCAGCCCAAACCCGATTATTTTAAATAGAATCCCGACCGAAGCCCGTTCGAGCCGGGTGGGGTCCGGGTCTAACTTTTCAGATCTCTTGCTAGAATACTAAAGAGAGGTAATGGGTGCTTTTGGTTAAAATATAATTATTATAAAAATTTTATTGTTATAATAAAAAATATAGTTTTAAATTAACTAGGGCAATTATAAAATATAAGGTTGTAGGTTAAATATTGATCTCTACTTTTAAAAAATGTTCCACGGATTTATATTGAGCATTAATTTATATCTTTTATTATAATATACATTAATCTCTACGATTTCTTTCTGCAATATTTGTCGAGTGGTGTAAATTTTTTTAAGACAACCTAAATTTAAAAATATATTATTAAAAGATCATCAATGCCCGAGCTTGACAATTTCTGAGAAGAAGAAGAAAAAGCATATAATGAATATCCTATGGACATTATATAACAATATGAAATATCCAAGCCAAGGTTCATTTTTTTCTTAAATGATAAGGAGGTTGGGTTTTATAAAATCGATTAAAACAAAAAGAAGGCATTTTATTCTGAAATATTAAATGAGCTTAAAAAGAAATACTCAAATTAGAAATGGAAATATAAGAAATAAATATTTGAATTAGTAAATAAATTAAAATGGTAACCGGAGATAAAAGAAACGGGGGTTAGAGGACACCTTACTTAATCTAATTGTTAAATAAACTTTATTCCCTTTTCGTTATGCATAATATGACTATAAAATATACAATTGAATTATTCAAATAAAAACCTCATAGCTTTTTTTGAATGATGATTGATCTAAAAGGTTGAGTTATCAGCATATCCAAAATTTTGATAAAATTTTCAGAACTTCAGATATATATATTAGTTTACCGATATATTATTATTAACAGAAGCCAAATGTTAGGTTAAAACTTAAAATATGACAAAAACAAAAGTGTGATAATAACAGCGAGTTTAAATTTATTTAGATTGACCTTTTTATAAATTCAATGATTGAACCTGTAAATCATAAAAATGGCAGTACTAATCTACACCTAACTGCTAGTACCTTTTTCTAATTTATTAAAATACGTTATATAAACTACCTATAAGAGTTTATTATTTTGATTCAAAAAATAAAATAAATATTTCAAATACGCCACCTCGTGGATTTTATTTATTTTATAAAAAATTAATTTACATATTGATTCAATTTTAATTAGTGTGATATATTATTAATGTGATTTATTGTGAAGGTAATTCAATATATGGGTTGATATAATTTTAATATGATCTATAGTGAATTATGTGTTAATATTGGTTTAATTTGAATAAAGCTAATAAAATATCTAAATATATATGTTATATATTTGAATTTTTTAAAAATAAAAAAATATTACCATTGTTGAACTTGAAACATATGATATGATTATTTATTGCAAATGCTAGAAGTGATGCTTTTAAATAAATCTTATCTTTATAATTAGTGTTAATGATAGATGTAACATATGTGATTTTAAATAGGTTTTAGTTTTTTTTTGTGTTTGAAATAAGACATCAATAGAAACAATTATTTAACAATATTCTTTTACCTATCTTATTTATTTTTTTTTTGGAAGAAAATCTTAAAATTGTATTTACATTTAATCTACATATTTTTCATTGTGATTAATATACCACAATATATTTTAAACTGTCCACATCGGTTATGCTTAAAATATTATTGTATATTATTATTTTTTTTTCATTGTGATTATGCCACAAAATCATTTGTTTTTTTTATGTTTCACATTGTTCAATGATTATGTTAAAAATATTAATTTCCTTTATTTTATTTTTTTTTTGAAAAAAATTTTTTGGAACAAAATATCCATTTGATTAGCTATATATAATGAAATTGTATTTAAATGTAATATATATATATATTGATTATTAGTCTTTTATAAAAAAATATATTATATGTTTAATTAAAGCCCTGTTGTGTTGGTTGATAAGAAAATGGTTGACATATGGAAGTAATGGTAGTAAGGAGCTATGACTCAAATAGAACGTTTTAATGGATAATGAGATTAAGGTATCACAAAAACTGATGAAAAATGAAGCGAATTTGGGAAGTTATGAAATGAAGAGTATCTTAGAAATTAAATTATATTTTTTTAGAGAATGTAACACGTGGCCTCTGAAAGTTGGGCGTGTTGTAGTTGTGTATTTTTGCATAATAAATATATAACTTCATATAATATTTAATGTCAATCAAATAATATTTAAATGTAGATTCGTAGATTTTATATGTAATTTTATGCAATATAATATGACAATTTTATAAATTACGCCATTATCAAATGAATGTTAATCAATGAATTATAAAATGTTAAGAAAATGGAAAAAATTCCTTTTAAGAAGATTTTATTATAAAAGTGGAAGTTTTGGTCATTCGTAACAATTTAAGAATTGTCAATTGTGGATGATTGTATAATGCGTATAAATCTTGCTGTAATAACCATGTAAATTGCGCGATAAAATTTTATGTTTATTATATGCCGTTCATCAAGGTAGAGATAAAATAAAATTATTGGCGAGTGAATATGTTTGGTGGCCTGATATGAATTTGATAAATTGAAAAGATTACAAATAAATATGTTCCATGTAATACCATCAAAAATCTTTTCCAAGATCAAAATTTGAAGATTTATTCACTTTAGGCAAATGTTTAAAACTCTGCAAAAACAAAAAAAAAGACTTTGATTATTATTTTATATTTTTAAAAATTAACATATGATCCCATCAAAGAAACATTTTATAATTTATTAATTGGGTTTTTAAATTAGTTTAGGTTGGCCTATAGGCAACCCGAGGGGGGAGAAGGGGGGGGGGGGAATGCACAGGCTCGAGCCCCCTAAGATATTTGAATAACCCCTTGAAGCTAAAAAATTTTTTAGTGACTCCTTAATATCCCCTTGAACTAAAAATTAATTTTATTTTTAATTGCCCCCTGAACGATTTCTTTAATAATTCTATTGAGTAATATATAGATTTAATTTTATTATTTAAAATAAGACTATCAGTAGCATGGACAAGGGGAGGGGAGGGGGGGTTGAAACCCTCCCATCACCAGGCTTCTGGTTCTTTCAACGGTTAGGATTTCCCGAATTAACAACACTACAAACAAGAAATAATTCAATTTTAAAAACATCTTTTATATGTTTAAAAAGTCATGTAAAATTTTCAAATAGGTAGAATGTTGTAATAAGAAAGAATAAATTGGGATATTTTTGTGAGGTTCTTCGGTGTCTTTTTGGCCAATAACCATTTTTTTTTATAATTTACCTATATGTAGGGGTGGGACCAATACCAATATAATATTGGTTTACAATACCAATACCAGAGTTGGGCAGTAACGTAATACTTGTATCTAAGATACAAGATACATGATCCTTTTGTATTTTGTACTCAGTATCTTATTGACATTTTTAATAAGATACTAGTATCTGTATCTAAGATCCTTTATTTTGAAAAGAATCTTGTATCTTTTTCATTTTCATTTTCTTTAAAAAGATACAGATACAGATTCTTTTTAATATTCATATTTAAAACATTTACATATCACACAATGTAACTTTATTTTCTTCGTGAGATCTTGTATTATTTATTTTATTTTTTCCCGCTATATTTTAAATATATTGATATCCAAAATTAGTTGAAAATTTTACAGGTCACAATAGATAGATTAAAAATAACAACACCAAAACTAAATAAGTAAAGGATATATTATATATGTAATATTTTTTAATTTATAGAATGTTTAACATTCATGGTAGTGAAGATGAAATTATGGAGATAGGTTCTCCTGAATCAAATCCGAATCTTAAAATTTTAGATAGAAAATTTTATAATGTAATTCATGTGAAAAAGGACAAGGTACAAACTGAATGTCAAAGTTGCACTAGTAAAAAAAGTTATTAACGGTTCAACACAAACTTTGTTAAACATATTAAAGTATATTATACATTTTTATTTTATAATTATTAACATTAATACCTATACTTAAGTCTCTCTTAGATAATTGTTATTAAAATTTTTTTATAGAAGATGGTTGATTGTCAAATTAAAATCATTTTGGATATATATTTTTTAGGGGTGTACCGATACCACTTTTTGGAGGCCGATCCGATATTAAATTGATATCGGTCGATTACCGATCCTATATCATATCTAATTTTGTATTCTGTAAAGATACCATTTTATTTTTTAATATACTTTTTATTAGTATAACATCTATAATTTAACTATACCATAACTTATGTCATTTAAATATATTATTGTTGTAATATGTGTTTTAATATAATCAACTTTTAAACAAAATCAAGAAAAACGAAGTAATATTCAAATCTACTTTTAAACAGAAAAAAAACAAATTAATTTGAGTTCAGACGATGTAAATGAATATTATAGAAAAGGATATATAATCGAGGATATTTTTATTTGTTATGAAATATGATTTTTTGTACATAAATTTTATCTTTTACTTTTAAGTTTTCTTTAATTTATTTTTTAATTTTTCTCTTATAATTTTTATTTTTATTTGATAATTATTATTTATAGTTTATGATTATGAATAAAATTTTAAAATCTTAAAATATGTTCTCAACTACAACTTCTCAACCAACTATAACTTCTCAACCAACTATAACTTCTCAACCAACTATAACTTCTCAACCAACTATAACTTCTCAACCAACTATAACTTCTCAACCAACTATAACTTCTCAACCAACTATAACTTCTCAACCAACAACAATGGTCCGAAGACAAATCAACCAGGTTCTCCAATTCAGTCTAATTAACTTTGAAAAGAAATTCTAAATAAAGGGGGAAGTGATATATGAAATGACTAACGACACTAAGACAAAGGATGAAGGCAAAGAAACAATGGTATCAATATCAATGGTCGTAATTCGAAAAAGAATAGAATTAGTCGTTTCAAACGACTAATTCTATTCTCGTTTGGTTAAAAGGAATTCGTCTCAAGTGATCGTTATACGTACAAGTGATCGTTTTAGCTAAAAGAAATTCGTTATAATTTTTATTAAAGATACACGTTTAACTGTTATTTAAGTTGATAATATTTAGCAAAATATTAGGTTGTTGATTAACCAAAATCTTCAAGAAGAGAAACGGCTTACGTCATTAGAAAATTCATGCCGCAATAAAGCTTGTGTAGATATCGGATTTTTATTTTGGAATCAAAAGATACAAGAAATCATTATCGTATAAGAGATCGTAAGATAAAGTCGATATCTTGACAAGCGACTAGGTAGAACAAGGGGTCAAGACCAGTAAGCAATCGTTAATCGTTGACAAATTATCGCCAATTGCTTTTCAAAACTTTAGTATAGGATATAAAATCGATGATCTTAGAAACAAGAATTCGTGAAACAATCGTTAGTCGCAGAAAGTGGGGTCTAATCTAAGTAAAAGGGATTGTTGTGGTTGAGAAGTTGTAGTTGAGAAAATATTTTAAGATTTTAAAATTTTATTCTTAATCATAAACTATAAATACTAATTATCAAATAAAAGTAAAATTATAAGAAAAAAATTAAAAAATAAAATAAAATAATATAAGAAAAATTAAAATTAAAAGATTAAAAATTATGTTCGAAAAATCATAATTTCGTTGTTTTGTTTTTCTTTTTAAAAGTAGATTTGAATATTATTTCGTTTTTCTTGATTTTGTTTAAAAGTAGATTTGAATATTAAAACACATATTACAACAATTATAATGATCAGTTATAGTTTATATATTCAATTCAATTGCAATTCTAAATGTATATAAAATATTTTTATTGTTAAATCACTTTTATATAATAAGTAATAACATTAATCTATATACATAATAAGTAATTTATATTATGAAATTTGAGATAAATATTTAAAATAATATTTAACAATCGAAGATTTTTTTTAGAAATACCAATATTTCCAATAGAGGTCAGCTTGCGGCGATAGTAACTATCAATATCACCAGATTTACTAAAAAAGATTCTGAAGAGATTATCGCACACTTTTATAAACAGAATGCGCAAAAAAAACAATATGGCATAATGTTTATTAATTAATTATTATTATTAAAAATATATACATAAAAATAGATTTCGATTTTATTTATAAAAATAAATGAGTTTAGATATAACTCTTTTTTTTAATTTTATAACATTTTATTTTTGTTAAAGAAGCCATTTTATATCGGATCAAATTTTATAATATTGGCCGATAACCGATATTTTAAAATGGGCGAAATATTGGCCCGATCTTATAAAAAATATCGGCACATCCTTAATATATTTTATATATAATTATTTTAGCAAGATCTTATTAAAGGAAATATTTACGCTACAAATGATATATAACATTAGATAATTTTAAAAGGCTCTTAATAAAATAATTATAATAAGGTAGAAAACTTTATTAGTTACTTTTATTTATTTATGATATGAGTAAAATTACATTACAGTATTTATTTACAAAATTTAATCAATTTAAAATGCATTAAAGAAAATTGTTATGTATTTAATAATTAAATAATATAATGTTGTACATTATTTTCATATTTTTTATATATAATTAATGATTTTGCAAGAAATATTTAGAAAAAATTTGAAAAGAAATTTAAATGATATTTATATATATGATATTACGAAAGCAAGAATTAATAAGTAATATTAGAAAATAAAACTAATTTAAAAAACATATAAGTATCACAAACAAGTAATGATAAATACTTATTAAAGATAATGAATAAAATAAAACTAGTATATTTTTTTTAGAGATGCCAATTAGCCATATACTCCGAATATAAGCTATATTTAAAACAACACAGAGAAAACCTGCAAATTCTAATAAATCCTTTGATTTAATTTTTTTTCTTCTTATTTGCAAATTTTCAACTCCCATTAAATATATTACTCTCCCTTCCCTGTTTTAGCTATTAATGGGCAAAAACTAATATTAAAATCCCTGGTTATTATAATTAATTCATCAATAAATATGTATTAATTATTGCAATTATTCATTCTTATATGTTTATGCTATGTTCTTCACAAATAAATAATAAAAACTGTATTTTATAAACTATTCTAATTTAATTGGTAATGATAATTTAAAAGTATCTTGTATTTAAGATACTCTAATTTAGTAAAAGATACAAGTATCTTTTTACAAGTATCTTTTATCTTGTATCTTTTTGATATTTTGAAAAAGATACTAATATCTGTAACTAAGATTCATTTTTTTATAAAGAATCTGAATCTGTATCTAGATTCTTTTTCCGAAGGACCTGCCCAACTCTGACCAATACCTATATAAACCAATCCAATTACCTAAATATATTGGTTTTGATATATTGTTTAAATACAATTTTAACCAATAACAATACCAATATTAAAAATAACATAATTATTAGGGTTTATCGTGGATAATTATATCGTGGTATTTTTTTTAATTTCATTGCAAAAACTGATTACATCTGTTATTTCTTCCAAATACTACTGTGATATCAATATTGCTTTTATTTATAATTATAGTTTATTTTTATTATGGAAGTAAATTTTTTACATGATATCTATCGATTTTATCTATTCATTTAGGATATTATAATAAATGAAGACCAAATAGAGTTAATAAATATAGATGCTGTTGGTACTAATAATAATAGCGATAATGAACAAGAAGAATCATCAATATCTAATAAAAGACGAAATTCAGCAAAAATCTGGGAATTTTTTACTACTTGTGATAATAAAAAAAAGGCAATTTGTAATAAATGTAAAAAAAAAATATCACTTCCCAATTTTGGAACTTCAGGATTATGGACACATCTTAAATCCATCCACACAACATTATATAAGAAATGTGAGCAAATAAATATTGTCAGTAAAAAAATTAAGACAATAAGATCATTTTTACTTAATAATATAAATAATAAAGCTAATTTAAATAATTTAATTAAAAACTTTTTCATTCAAAATAACTTAGCTTTTCCAATAGTTGAGGATATCACTTATAAAAATTTAATAGCATATTGTAAAATTAGTTTCTAGAAAAACACTAAAAATAGAAATTATGAAAAAAATCTGTACTTTCTAACATTACATCTAAATTTTCCTTAACAATGGACATAAGGTCCTCTCTAAATAAAATACCCTTTATGGGCATAACAATTCATTATATTGATAATGATTTCAAATTAAATAATCATTTATTAGATTTTATTCCTTTTAAATCAGCACATAATTCTATTAATATTTATAATATTTTAAATTCTGTATTAAAAGTAAAATTTGAAATTTTTTGCATTACATTAGACAATGCAAGTAATAATTCAGCATTTCTAAAAATTTTTAAACAAAACGATAATTTTGATAATGTGTGTAAATGCTTTTGCCATATTATACATTTGGCTGTCATGGCTGCATTGGAACCCTTAAATACAACTTTAAAAAAATTAAGAAATTTTTAAACTTTCTATATTTAAATTTAATAAACTTGAAAAAATATATCTTGAAAAAAATCCACACTTAAAATTTCCTCACCCAATTTTGGATATACCAACACGTTGGAATTGAACATACCAAATGCTTGAAAGAGGCAATATTGCTCAAACCCTATTTGACAACATATACCAATCATTTACAAAATACCAATCAAGAAAATTATATTAGTGCCTTAGCCTGGAATAATATAGAAATATACCGAGAATTTCTGGAACCATTTAATTTTGCCACAGAGATGGCCTCATGTGCTAATACTTCATCAATTTCAACAATTATTCCTTTATATTCCAGTATTTTTGAGCATGTGGAGAGTTATAATAATAATCCTAATGCTATTTTAAAGACAGCTTCTTTAGCTGCCTTAACAAAACATAATAAATACTATAATTTTAATAAACACCTCTATTATTTCAACAATGATTGACCCAAGATTTAAACTATCAAGTCATTTATTAAAGCATAATAATATGGAAACTCTTATTGGATATCTTACTAATGAATACAATATTTATAAAATAAATAATAACAATTCAGCGGAACTTACAAAAGAGCACAAAATAACAAAAAATTGTCCTTTTATGACAAAATTTATCAGGTGAAACATCATAATAATAACAACTTAGAAATAAGTAAATACGTAGATATAGCCACAATTTCTAATGATACAAATCCATTAGATTGGTGGAAATTAAATAAAAATAGATATCCAGTATTATCAAAATTTGCCAGAGATTATCTAGCAATTCTGGCCACCGCATCTAGCTCTGAGTGGGCTTTTTCAGAAGGACGGTATGTAATAATAGACCAACGTTGTTCACTAGATGAGCATACTATACAAGCTTGCCTGTGCCTAAAAAGTTGGATGCGTTCTTAAATACATATAATTATTTCCTCTTATATTAAAATTATATTATTCTTTTGCATTATATTTTGTATAAATAGACAGTTATGTTACATTTTTATTTACTTATTTTGCTATGTTCTTTGTGATAAATAATGGTTCAAAATCAATACGTTTATTATTGTTGATACAAAAAATGCATGATTAAATCAAAATTTTTTATATTCACATCACCTAATAAATTCCTAGTTTAAAAAGAGAATTTAAATTCAGTAAAATTTTGAGAGTTGGTTCTTAGCCCTGATTTTATGGTATAATGATTTTTTTTTCCCATGTTTATTTAAAATTAGAAATTAAGGGTTTTATAATCACTATTTCTATTCTTTTAATTAGTAATTTGAATTAAAACCAATACAAATATAAACCAATAGTTACCAATATAAACCAATAGCAATACCAATAGAAGAAATAGAAAATATTGTTTAAACCAATACCAATATTTTAGACCCAATACAATATTTTGTTAATATTGGATTTTTACTATTGATTCCCAGCCCTACCTATATGTAAAAATAGATCATTATGAACATGTTAACGATAATAAAATATTATGTAGGCAGCATCTATATGACAGAAAATTTATTTAAAAACTCCCGCTGAAATGCCTACCCACCTCCCCCCCTTAAAAAAAAGGAATTTCACGCCATTCGGCCGCATTATTTACCTACCCATTTTGCTCTATCAACCCCATGATATAAATAAAAAAAATCTAAAAATGAGCCACCATTTATAATAACTGAACAATTTTAACTAAACTCTTGCCTCATATATTTAGACTAGGAATAACAAATAATCTAGTGGTAATCATTAATTAATTAATTGGTGATAATAATTAGTTGGAGATAATCATTATTTGGTGATAATCAATTTGTTGTGATTAACCGAAATTCTAAATATTAGCCTTATTAATGACTTATTGATGAATGTACAAGAAATAAATATTTATTTATAAATTAGAATATTTTAATTAGTTATTTTCTTTAATCTACAAATAGTGTTTATTTTATATTTACCTCCCACCCTTTTTTAGATGCCTACCCCATTACTCCTTCAAGAATTGAAAGCAAATCGCTCTTAAATCTGTAGAAATTGTAGGCAGGTAGATATTTACAGATGTCGCTCAGAGATTCCATTTTATTTGAAAATATACTTTTAATACATATAAAACTAATAAGATTAAAAATAGAGTAATTTATAATTTCTTTAGAAAGCATCATACATTCCGGTTTAATGGATATTGAAAAGAGGGTAATATACTTTAATAAATTTTAATAAAATTATATCTTATTTTAAAAATTCTTTCCGATATGTACTTAATTCAAAAAGAAATTGACCTAAAACATTGTTGCACGATTTGACCAAAATTAACTAATTATATTTTGTTAAAAATTCAAATTAAATGAATATGATATTCCGACAATATATATATATATGAAGATATTCTTAATGAAAATTTTTAAAAATTCCCTAACTGTATGGATACTTGTATGTTATGTTATATATATTAATGGACCATCACATATGGAATATATTCTAGATCCATGATCCAAAATTGCTAAAAAGAATTATCCTACGAATGAAATCGTTTTATAGATAAATACATCCCAAAGAAAACGGATAAATGAATTTATGAAAATTTTTTTAATTCATATTTATATATTTTTTAAATAGTCTAGATATTGGTAGTAATAAATTTATTAAATTATTTTTAAAATATTATAAGAATTATTCATATATAATATTTTTTGATAATATATTTTTAAAAATCATAGCCCCTACCCCCTGCCAAGTAATTACTGATAATAACCCATATCATAACTCAAAGAATCTGTCACTCAGGGAATTTTTTAATTGTATGAATATCTAAAGTTAAACAAGAATGTTAGATTAAAGGTTATAGAGATATAGGTTAGGGTTAATTTAAGGTTTGAAGATATGAATTTGGGTTAAGATATATTAAAAATGGGTTTTAATAAAATCTAATCATTTTCATTAGTAACTATGATAGATCATGATTATTTAAATGGAACATAATGGATATTTAACGGCCATTTTTATATGATTTAACTCTTAATTAATGCTAATTTTATATATAAAAAAAAGACTTAAGCTGTACATTTTGATTTAAACTAAAAAAAATTTAGCTTATGGAAAAGAAAATAATTAAAATATTAATAGTAAGTTTATATAGGACTTGGAGGTAAAATTTAAAAAAGTTGGACTTAGTAAGATAAAGTTGTATTCAAAAAAATTACTTCCCAATATCGATTGACATCTATCAAATTGACAAGTCTGATATTCTTTATGTCACCATACTATTTTATTTTAGAGGCACTCTATGAGTGAAGACCCCTCCAATGACAAAAAATTTAATTTGCAACTGCTAGAAACTAAACTTAAAACCTGCAATGAAAATAAAGATATAGAACTTAAATCTTATATCGAAGCATATCAAGAAATACAGAAGTTAATATTTTTCTTGATCTAGTTTATTTTTAATTCAAGGTTCTTTCCTTTGTTGGGAAAAATATTCTATTTCATTTACACTGATGTCCAAAAAAAATTAACAATTTTGAATAATTTTACATTAGATACGAATAAATCAGGTATTTATAAAACAGTATTGTCTATGGTTCATTATGAAGTTACTCTCTTGAAGGAACCTATAAATGAATATATAATAAAAAATGATGCTGCCATAGGATGTAGAACATTGTCACGCCTTCATAGGGCCTTTAATTTTTTTATAAACTTTTTAGAGGGAATAGTTAATAAACAACAAATTTTAAACAATGAAAATTTTACTAATAATATGGATTATAAACTGTCTACTATAGCAATAGAATCTTATAATTTAACATTATCACAATTCCATCCATGGATCATTAAAAAGGCAGTTCAGGTTGCAGCTCATAGCCTGCCTACAAAAAATGATTTACTTAATCAATTAGACCCTTGTTCATTTATATTAGATATTAATGGTAAATTTTAAATTGAATTATTTGCTTTTAAATAATTTTTAGAGATCCATCATTATAGAAATGAGATAATTTTGCAAAAATTTATAGATATTATACAAGAATCAAAAAAAATATATAATAATATTCAAGTTATTTACAGAAAATATAATATCACAAACATACCATGATATATATATTTAAGTGTTCTATTTTATTTCAATGATATATGATTCACATATGATGTTTGGGTTTTCCAAATGAGATTAATTATAATCATACTTGAATTATTTTTATATGGTATACATTAATGAAATGTTTTGATTTTAAGATAAAATTTATAAAAAAAAATTCTTATACCAAATATATAATATATTGAATTATTAAATATGTAAATATAATTATTAAATATGTAAAAATATTCATCTTATCATCAGTGCAGCCTAAGAGAGAGGGGAATGTGAGAAATCTCCCACCCCCTCCCCAATAAAAATTTGCAAATATCATTTTAATCATAAAAATTGGTACATTCCTCTCCTTCAACCTCAAAAATGAGTAAAAT
Source organism: Gordionus sp. m RMFG-2023 (assembly GCF_954871325.1). NCBI lineage: Eukaryota > Metazoa > Nematomorpha > Gordioida > Chordodea > Parachordodidae > Gordionus > Gordionus sp. m RMFG-2023. The sequence goes on from NC_088775.1 coordinate 4,207,264, forward strand.
TATAACCAATATTTTATTTAAGACTTGGTAAATGGCATGCAAAAATTGGTCTTAAATAACATTCGAAGGTGAAAAAGTTACTCACAAGTACCCCATACCTCTTAGAAAAACCATTTACTTCTATGGACTTTATTAGCTTAGATCCACAAAAAATCTGAATATTCAAAACCATTAACTTAATAATTGATACCGATCTAGTATTTATTAGTTGCTATAAACGAACGCGTTCATGAACTAAGTTCGTTTTTAAAAAGATGATGAACGGCGTTTATTTTATTTTTGACGAACTTTGAACATGAACAAGTTCCTTATTTTTGATGAACGTGTTTGTTTAACGTTCGTTCAATTTTAAAAACATCTTATTTGAAAAATTTTATATTAATCCTAATTTTTTAAGAAAAATTTTTAATCAGCTTTTTTTCACATTTCAATTTTTTTTAACTACCATTATTACTATTTATTAATTTGAATATTATTATTTATATTTTAATTTAATAGATTAACATAAGCATGGATATTATTATTTCATCATCTGATTTTGATATGGCCCAATCATAGTTACCAAATATAAAATGTGCTCAAAAAGTATAATATCAGTTTCAGAATCTTCAGGTTCTAATTTAGAACGACATTTGATTGTATTATATTTGATATAAAATGAGGAAGTAGAGGATATATTGAAGGAGGATAACTTATCTCATTTTTTTAAGCAAAGAACAAAACAATAATTTAATAAATTCCCCTCATTAAAAGAGTTGTTTTTTTTAAATATAATACTGCAATCCCCTCATCTGCCCCTGTAGAGCGCCCTTTTTTTTATAGCTAATACAGTATTAATTGCTAGCTTTCCTGCCTATCAGATGAAAAATTTGAAAAACAATTGTTAATAAAAATTAATAAAGATAAATTTTTTATTATTCACTATATTATTTTTTAACCTGGCTAATATATTGTGTTAAAAAGTATAAGACAATTATATTAAATTAAATCTTAAAAAAAAATTATAAAATTTTGAATGGACGTGAACGCGTTCGAATTTGTCAATAAGCGTTGCGCGTGTTCGATTTTTTTAGAAATGTTTACAGCACTACTATTAATTTATATTTATCAGGGACATGAACCCTTCGACAAAAAAAAAGAGTAATCGATTCAGGAAAAAAAATTTAAAACGGGTTTGAGCCAGTTTCAGGTTTTGGAGATGATAAAGAAATATTGATTCAACATAATACAATTTTCTAATATCTATTTTTTTTTATACTCCATATAAAATTAATACTTGTTATGGACCTATATATTAGTTACATTGCTAACCATTGGCCAAACCTATATATTGGATACAAAAATAACATTTTAAATAAAACTTTCTGCTATCCTTAAATGTAATTTAAAGGTTAGGCATTCTCAGTAAACTCATTCATGCCAAACAATATACTATAATGCATTCATTGTAAGTGAGGGTGTTCTTACATGTTCTAAAAAACAACTAGGGCTGTGCCGGGTCGGGTCCTATATAAAACCGATTCTATCCGATATTTTTTATGATTGTATGTAAAATCATATAATTTTATTTTATAAATAATTTCACAATAAATTAACGAAAGGAACTAAAATACAATTTATTTGTTGTGTTTATAAAAATTAAAAACTATTTTTTTTGATATTATCTGCAACACGAAAAGTATTTTAAAATATCTAACGTTACATAAACAGTTAGATTTAGTCTATTTATAAAAACGTTTAACTCAAGGTTATAGCCGAAAGTAAATTACTCAAGCTTATTGATTTGGCCCACAGATGGCAGAAAGGTTTGGATTAGCGAAATTTCGAAGCTTAAGTAATAATATTTTGAGAAAATCTTGATTTCGCCATCTTTAAAATCCGCCAAATAGAGCTGCTTAACAACACTACATTTATCCCATACACTTTGCAAATGTTCTATGAGATTAACTTTTGGAGAATAAAATATACAGTTAGCTGGTCTTTTTAGGAGAAAATATTGATATTTTTATGACATTGATACAAATGTAGATAACAAAATCAAATCAATATAATCGGATCGGAGAAAAATTTGGGAACTGACAGCTCTAAAAATAACTTACATTTACAATACTTTGGTAGTTAATAATTTAAGTCATTCTTTTTAAAATTTATGAAGAGTAGGAGAGACTGGGGTTAGGTAAACCCCGGGGCTTAGCAAACCACTTAATCTCATTTTAAAATTAAATACACCAGAAGGTAAAATTTTATCCTAATATAGTTTTCATTAGTATACATCTATGGACAAAATATATTTTGAAATAATTAATTACTAAAAATTCTATTTAAGAAATAAAATTTTCAAAAGATTTTTACATGACAGAATTTTAATTTTTATTAAAATTTATAATCATTTATATGTAAATTAAATTTTATTACAAAGTTTAAACATTCTTCTATAATTTGGGTAAGTTTTATGAGTATTTATCAAATCTAGATATTATTTCAATCATGATTTGTCAATTTAGAGCTAGCGGGGTTTGCTAAACCATACACGACATTTATAGCAATCGATAATGAAATAAATTTCAAAATCTTGAAAAGGCAATTTCATGGCTGTTTATGATTGGTATTTAGGATTTATGCTAAGAAATTTTAATCTCTCCTTAGAATTCATATTTTTTTATGTCCAAAATGTTTATTAAATTAGCCAAAATTAAGTTTAAATTTTTATATATAATTAGTTTCAATTTATAAGTATTATGATATTTTGAACAATAAAATAATTCTATACATATTATTATTAATAAATAAAAATGCATTTCAATTTAATATGGACTAAAAAAACCAATGGTTTATGAAGCCCCTTGAAGTGGTTTGCCTCACCCCGCTATTGGGGCTTGTTGAACAAAATTTTTACTTTTACAAAAAAAATGATTTATATTCTTATTTTTTATAAGGCACCTTTATAGAGTAAGGTATCCAATCATATATTATTTTTTATATTATCTATAAAACAACAAGTGCTATAGCCAATTTTGTAAAAATTGTTCGACTAACCCCAGTCTCCCCTACTATTATAATTAAAAAGGTGTAATTAAAGGAAAAATATCGCGATTAAAGGCAACGAATTTTTTTAGGGGGTAGGTTTGTTTTTTGAGGGGTTTTTGGATTCCGCGAAACTCCTATCATATAGACGTTGACATCCGTTATCGTAGTGAAACCAGACCCATGAAAAGAGCTTTTATATTTTATAAAATTAAATATCGATTACCTTCAACCTTGATGTTTCGCGATAATGATCTATATGTGCAGTTTATAGGTCTAAATGCTGAGGGGGATTAACAAATCTTTCATGGCTAAACCCTAATGGAATCTACCAGTGCTACATCGAAGTATAGATCACTATGATTCTGAGAACTTAAAAATGTTTTAATATCAGCTATATCAAACACAAGTATGGGTTAGGGAGGAGTATACATTTGAAACCTAAATCATACTAAGCCTCATTTATAGCAAATGCGATTTGTTTAAGCGGTGCGGTAACTAACGCTACGTTCCTTATAAAATCAAGCCAATAGATATTATAAATATGGAGCTAAACGATGAAAAAACTATGATTATATATGAGAAGTGAAGTATATTTCAAAAATTATCAATTTAAAGAATCAGCTGGGATTTCGATTGCATTAAATACTACATTGCTTAAACCAATCAATGAATGAGATTTAAATCGAAGAAGATATTAACTCTATGAAAAATTACTGGGCAAATTTTTAACATTCAAAATAAAAACCTTCAGTAATTTTATAAGTGACGAAACGTTATTTTCTCATTTTATTTAGTATAGCGGTGGGTGCGAGTCTTCGAAATCCATGTGAGCAATCATGTCACGGTGGATCACGCCACGATTGTAAATTTTAGCAGTAATTAGTCTATTAGAAAATTTACATAAAAATGATTTATTTTAAATTTAACAAAAAATTAAGTTAAAATTTATATTTTTTATTTAAAACTTAACTTATTTTAACTAGTGTTTTTGATATTTTCTTTTTTTTCAAAAAATTAGCCAATCAAATTTTCCCCTACCAGTTTGGGGTTCAATGTTTACTAGAGGAAAGAGCAAAACTGAAATATTAACATTTTTCATCTTTTAAAAAAACATTTTGAATCAAAGGCGTATAAGATAAATTATATAATTAGAGGAAATAAATAAGGCAGGGTAATGAATTATGATAATTATTGCTTAGTTGAAATAAAAAGATTTGATTTAAAATTACTTACGTTGGCTGATTGATAGATTGATAATTCATTTAAAGCGCTGTTGAATGGCGTTTCCATATAAGAATTTTTATACATAAATTGTCACTCTAGGTAGCATTATAAGCTATTGATATATAGTAACAATTTTTAAAAAGTTTATAAATTCTATTCTTTATAAATTCGAAAGGGCCTAGAATTTTAAAAATCTAATTGTGCTTAAAAAAGGAATCCGAGCCAGGTTGGGGTGATTCTATTTTAAAATGATATTAATTAATTAATGGGGTTAATTTTCCTTTGAAACAATTTGCCTAAATATTCTAAATAAGGAAATTTTAAAACTCAGGCTTACTAAAATGATGAGATAAAAATACGGACTTGGTCAGTTTATTTTTCATACTGGGCGAGGCTTGGTCTAAAATTGTAACATAGGATTTTAAATTTTTTAAAAAAATTTAAATTTGAAAAATTAAGATTGGGCGGATAACTATGAAGTAGGCTAGTATAACTATCTTATCAAGTTTCATTTTCTAAAAAAGGTCCAGTACATTGGACACATAGAATTCATTCATTTTATCTCATGAATAATAAAAAACAAACAAAACTATAATTTTATTATTGCTCCATTTGTAGTATAACTAACAAAAAATATTGAAATAAAAATATTATGCATATATGAAAATAAAGAGAATGACTAATATAAATATTGCAAATATTCAGACAGGTATAAAAAAATTATTCGTCATAATTTGTAAATGCTATCAAAATATTATGTCTTCAGTCCATTTGACCAAATCCATTTCAAATAATAAATTATTGATAGAAATCATATCCATTTCCTATTTTATTTATAAGCTAAGTCAACTATAAAATCGATATTTTAACAATGCACCTTAATTACATAACGACATAAGCTGTAAATTCCTACTGGTTTCTAAATCAACTATAACACATATTTTAAATAATATATTTTGATAAATAAAAATATGTATCAAGAACATTCGAATCTGTATAATTTACCAGGTTTTGGTAAAAGCTCAGTTAATATTTGTATTATATATTAAGAAAATAAAAGTAATTGGTTTTGTAAATTAACTCTTGTGTGTTTGTTTTTTTTATTTGAGTTAGAAGTTTTTCCTATTGTCATCAAAAGATATAACAGTGATGATATTAAAAGGAAGGTAAAATAGTTTCATGGTTCTGATTTGGGTTCGGAAATTTAAAATTGTGGCATTTTAAGACCACAGACCAAAAAGAGACTGATTAAGGACCGTGGCGACCTCTTAGAAAATCGGTTTTCGATTAAGTTTATATTATTAAAATTTCCTTTAAATAAAGTTTAAAATTCCTGAATTATAATTCGGAACCAGAACCCTAATTGCCAATCTAGCGATAACAAACTATTAAGTTAACGAAATATCTCTAAAATAAAAGAATAAAATTGTTAAAAAAAGGTAATTAATTAAGTTTATATTAGTTTTAAAAAAGTTATCGAGATATTTCAAAAATAAAACAAGATGAAAAAGGTAACACGAATAAGTCACTGAAATATTTCGCAATCTTTATTGATGTTTAAATCATATAAGTTTATAAAACTAAACTAGTAAATATATGAAATTTTAATTCTCAACTCAGCTTACTTCATGAGATATGACCATCTTTAGAAACGCGGAAATTCCAAAATACACTATATTTAATTTTAAATATCTTAAAAAGTAATTAAGCTAAAGACATGATTTAAATTTTATTAAATAGCTCTAAAATAGCTCTTTAATATGACATAAGACATATTTTTGTGAAAAAAGTCTATTACTAAAAACCGGAAATGGCTATAAAATAAGAATCGCTCTTTTTTTTCTTTTAAATTTTTTTTACAGATAGATATTATACTTCTTAATATTTGTACAAAATTCTAGATTGGGACGAGTACTGGGTCAATAGTTATTACACTTTAAATATAAGTAGTATGGCTTAAATCCTATATTATACCAAATATAGAGTAATTATTTTTTTTTAAAGTGGGCAATATATGTGAATAATAGCATTAAAACTAAAATCCTAAAAAATCTTATTATTTTGCATTATTTAAATGTTAAAAAACTCAAAACAACATTCACCAAATTGTATTGTATTATTTTAAATATAACGCAAAACGCCTTAATTTGGAGGCATTATAAGGAATAAATAATAAGATTTTGTATAAAGTAATAAAGTAACAACTATGATAATAAAAAGTGAGCTCAATAATCTCTTCACCCCAACCTAAAGATTATATTCGTCCCAAATTTCTTCTTAAATTCGAGATTTGACCTGGCAACTCTGAGTGAATGATGAAGTTTATTTTTCATTGCCAGAGAATTAATTATTATTGTGGTCGTCAGAAATATATTTTAATTTTAAAGATTATTTTAATCTAATTATAATTAATTAAAATAAAATAATTATATTTGGCATAAAGTCAATATTCAAAATTAATTCCAACAGCAACAGTCGTCATTTTTATTGATTAATTTTACATAGCCATTTTTCTAAAAAATTAAATTTATTTATTAATTTAAAAAAATTATATTTTAAATGTCTACAATTCCTGAAAAGTGCTGCAACCCATTTCGAATAAAATCTCATTCAGTACGTTACGATCTTAGAGGTGTTTTATAGTGGATGATACAAGTGAATTCTAGCTTATCAATTAATCAAAAATTTGTAGTTCTTGTCGAAAAAATTTAAAAAATATTCAACAAATCCCATCTTACCGTTTACTTCTACGATCCCTATCATGTCAAGACTCAAGTTGGAAGTCTAAAGCAAAAAAAAAAAAATATTTAATAATAACTAATGTGAAATATTCGTCCTCTAGTCGACTCATTTGTTTTCACGATTCAAATTAGAAGTAATGTAAAAGCAGAACAAATATCTTAATTAATAATGGATCTGAAATATTCGTCCTCTAGTCAACTCACTCAAGTTCATAAAATATTCGTCCTCTAGTGGACTCAAGTTGACGATTCAAATTCATAAAATATTCGTCCTCTAGTCAATCAGAGGACGAATATTTTATGAACTTGAGTTCACACTCGAGTCGACTTGAGTTTATAACCCGAGTTTATAACTCAAGTCAGTTTGGGTCGATTTTTTTGACCCATAACTTGGCTCAGTTTTCGACTCAGTCTATTAACAACACTAGTTGGTGATATAGATAGTGTTGTTAAACGTCTCGATTTGAGACGATTTTTGAAATTAACTCAATATTTTAGCCATAAAGCCTAAGTCTCAAGATTTTGATAATAAATGTCCAAACCTTTGTGCCATTTATGACCAAAATCGGTAGACTTGCATAATATTTTTGGGGATAAAATATTGAGTAGTATCAGACTTGAGTAAATAATAGGAAATCTTTGTGTATGTTTTATACGTAAATTGGATTTGTTTTTTCACATATATAAATTAGAATTAGAGTTGATAACAGCGCCATTGAATGGGTTAATTTTACCCGGAATAACGAGACTAAGCATATTAGAACTGGCAAGATCATGGGTAAATCTAAAGAAATTTTTTTTGGTAGAAAACAAACTCTTTAAAGTTCTTCAATATCGCATTTATATTTTGTTTTGAATACTACTATAATACTATTGTTGCCCTCCTTCAACCATATTATAAATTAAATTAAGTTTTATAGATTCTATGGTTGAATTAAGTTTTTCTTTTTCTTTCAAACAAGGAGAATTCTCTTTTTTTCTCTTCCTTCCTTTAAAATAAATAAAGCCATTGTCTTTACTATTTTTAATAGAAAAATATTGTTGCATAATTATATTCAGATCAAACCATAATATGAATTGGGAAATTGTGAAAAAATATACAATAAAATGAATATATGCAGTCATATATATTTAATTTTTATCAGAAGGAATTCGAGGTGTCAGAAAACCTCAAATTTTTATTTTATTTAAAAAACTGTTTCAATTTAGAAATAAAATAAATAATATATACGATATTAAAATGAAATATATTTTTATGAACTAATAAAATATTAAATAACAATTAAATATATATTGTAAATATATTTTTATTGTTTAATTAGATATTTTAAATCTAATAATAAAATTTAAATTGTTAAACTAAATTTAGATAGTTTTTAAAATTTTTATTTAATTCCCGCATGGATATAAGAAAATTTTTACTAAATAAAGGTATATTTAAATTGATTTAGAAAATTTATGTAATTTGATTTAGAAATAACAAAATCCTCAAATGACGATGGTAATGGTATTCACTTTTATAATATCTTTTATTTAAATCTTGCAATTAGAAATAAAACCAACATACTCAGGGAAAACAAATGAGTTAGCTAAAATAAAATCATCAAATGATAATGGTATAATTCTAAATTATCATTTATAAGTTCTCTTAATTTTTTATAATTATAAAAATTATGTATTATTAAAAAATCTGAGCTCTCAGTTGATTTGGCTGGAAAATCATCAAATGATGGTATGGTATTTTATAATATAATTGAGTTTTATTTTTTTATTTGTAAATTATATTTTCATTTGAGTTATTAAAATTTTGCAATGTGCTTTATTTAGCTATAACCCTTTTTTATATGAAAAGCTCATCATTTTGATTATTGTAAATTCCCAAATAATCTTTAGATATTACAACATTCACAAGCAGAGTTGGGCAGTATTGTGAAAACTTGTATCTTAGATAAAAACAAATAATTTCCTTCTATGTCTTACCCTGTCTTTTAAATTTGTAATAGATAACTTGAATCTTTATTTAAGATATATTTTTAATAAACTATATTCTTTTCTTGTTGTGCTGCTCAGGTCTGAACTCTACAATTCACATTGAAATATATATTTTAAAATTTTAAAAAAAATATAGAATATCAATGTCCTCAAAAAGATATTTCATTATACTTAAAATTTCAGTTTAAAAATGATAATGAAAAATTGTTAGCTGTGGAAAATATTTGGGCACCTGACAAATGCTATAAATTTCCATTGTCTTTGGATAAAAGAAATTTAACATTTCAAACATCGTGGCTTAACAAATATAAGTGGCTTGCTTATTCAGCTAATGAAAAGGGAGCTTTTTGTAAAGTGTGCGTCATTTTTTCACCAAGATATCCTGGACCCGGGTTACAAAAACTCAAAACATTGGTAAGTCAAGTATATACAAGATGGAAAGATGCGCTTGAAAATTTTAGTTATCATCAACAAAATAAATATCATCTCAATTCTTGTGAGATATCTGATGCTTTAAAAGCCATCTCTATGAATCAAAAGATATCAATATCTAATGTTTTGAATAAAAAAAAATTTTGATATTGTTACAACCAACAGAGCCAGAATAATTATAATAATTGATGCAATCATTTGGCTAGGGAGGCAGGGCTTAGCATTAAGTTCTCATAGAGTATCAGCTGGCCCCTTAACACTTTCATCTTCTCATAATGAAGGGAATTTTAAGGAATTGCTGAAACTTTTATGCAACAATAATGATAATTATATAAAGCTTTTTGAAAGCTCGGCTAAAAATGCCACTTACCTTAGTCCATGCATTCAAAATAAAATTATATCCATATGCAATAAGTTTATATTGAAAGAAATTTCTACAAAAGTGAAAGCATCACCATTTTTTAGTGTTCTGGCGGATGAGACATCGGATGTTGGTAACATAGAGCAATTATCCATAGCAATAAGATTTATTGATATGGAATCAGGTCATTATAAAATGAAGGAACTCGTTGTTCAATTTATTGATTTACATGACACTAAGCATCCCTTCAAGATCATTTAAATCTAAATCTAATGAGAGGCCAGGGATATGATGGAGCTCAATGAGTGGTCATGTTAAGGGAGTGCAGTCAAGAATTAGAGAGCGCTTTATATGTTCACTGCAGCTCACATTGCCTAAATTTTATGATATTTGAGGCATGTGAAATTTGAGACATCCGGAACAGTTTACGTAAAAATTTTTTAATTTAATTGGAATTTATTAGATTTAATTATGTATTATAGATATCTTTTTATAATTTAATATATTTTTCAAAATTTAGAAACAATATCGTCGGTTTGTGACTTTTTCACACCACCCAAAAAGAAACAGTTATTTATCCGAACATTTGATGATATTGATTCAAATAATCCAAAAAAAAACTAAAACGATTTTGCCCAACTAGGTTTATCGAAAGACAACAATCAGTGAGACTCTTCATAGAATTATATGAAGTTATTTTTGCAGCACTAGAATCCTACGTATTCAGCAAAGAAAAGGATTCCTCATATGCTTAAAATTTTTTACAGGCGATTACGAAGCCACAATTTTTAATATCAATTCAATGTGTATATTTTTATTTAATTATACTTATGATTTTAGCAAAATACTTCAAAATTAATTTGGATTTAAGAGAGGTTATGAAAAGGGCAAAGGATATTGTTGAAATATTAACAAATATCAGAGAAAATGTCGATGAAAAATTTCATGATATTTACAAGAAAGTAAAGGAGATCGTTAATTTGTTTGGGATTGAAATTTTTAAACCTAGAGTAGTTTCTAGACAGTCAAATCGCTTAAATATTGATGCCTCTTCGATTGAGGATTTTTATAAAATAAATATTTTTATTCCCCTTATTGACACATTTTTATTTCAATTAAAAGAAAGATTTATTAGTCATAATTTTATTTTAAAAAGTTTTTATTTTCTTCTGCCGGTTGAGTCTGAATTGTTGATTACACATGAAACGCGAGAGGTTATTAAGAAAATCTCAGAGTTTTATTCTGATGATTTATCAGGATCGTATGATAAGTTACTTTGTGATGTCGAATTTTGGTATAAAAATCTCGACAGAATAGAGTACTCTTTGAGACCTAAAAATGCTTTGCAGTCTCTTTTCATGTGTAATTGCACTTTAGATTCCCTGCCAAATATCAAAACATTACTTTTTATTTTAGCTACTTTACCGATTAGTACCTGCACCAATGAAAGGTCTTTTTCCTTTGAAAAGGTTAAAAACCTATTTAAGAAATAGCACCGGTGAAAACCGTTTAAATGGATTAGCCCTTTTAAATATTTATAAGGAGATTATTCTAGATAAAAATTTGATTCTAGATGAATTAGCTCAGAGAAAAGTAGACCTCTCTTTAAAAATTCAAATCTATGATTATCATATTTTCTTAGTCATAAAATTTTTATATGCAAAACTTAATTATAATTGTAACATTTTGATGTTTTTCTAAGGATTGAGTGATTAGAACCGTTGTCAAATAAAGAAAGGTTAGAAGTAAAATGATACTAAATCAGACAAATATCCTCGATTATACTTTTCTATAATATTCGTCAAATAAAGAAAGGTTAGAACTAAAATGATACTAAATCTTTATTAAATAATAAGATAAAAACATAATCAAAATAAAAGAAATAAAAGAAATTAAAAATTAAAATACAAAAAAGTTAATAATTATGAAAAGATATTTTGTATGGTAAAAATTGGCCTTTTTATACTCTTTTCAATCTTCTTATAACTAATATTCACAACTATTCAAATATAATATTTTTATCACGCGTTATAATATTAAATCCAAAAGAATTCTTTATGCAAATTAAATATAAAGTACAACAAAATCCAAAAGAATTCTTTATGCAAATTAAATTTAACATTTACAACACCTCCCTACTTAAATTAGACCCAACATTCTGCGAATGATCTATCTTCTTTCGATCTCGACTTATTCTTCTTAATCTTTGCTGTCTTCTAAGTTCTAACGAAGGCTGACTCTTGACTAGTATTCTTAGTTTCGAACGACCGTTTGTATCCGATTGTCGCTTGAAATTTTCGGATTCTATCTTCTGTCGCTTGTCACCCTATGAAACGATCAGCTTTTTATCTCTGTAGGCCACTGACGAACTTGATACACGCCTGTCTTCCACTATCCACGATTGATGAACGATTATCGATGACATCCAGTTTCTTTTTCAACTCTTGTTTTTTGCTAGTCTGTCTTAATTTTTTTACAATTTATCGTAGCTTGTTTTCTATCATTCTCTTGTAATCCACGATTAGCTCTTTATCTCGATGAACAATTGATTGGTCTGCGATAAACGATTGTTTTCACGAATTCTTGTTCCTATGATTGTTGATTTCCGTATCTTAGACTAAAGTCTCGGTAATAATTGGCTATATTGGTCAACGATTAACGATTGTAGCATAACGTCTTGACCACTTGTTCTACCTAGTCGCTTGTCCAGATATCCACGTTGTCTTAAGATCTCTTATACGATAATGATTTCTTGTATATTTTGATCCAAAATAAAAAAATCCGATCTCTAATTGAACTCGATTGCGGCATAAATTTTCTAATGACGAAAAGCCGTTTCTCTTTATGAAGATTTTGGTTAATCAACAACCTGATATTTTGCTAAATATTATCAACTTAAATAACAGTTAACCGTATATCTTTAATAAAAATTTATAACGAATTTCTTTTAGCTTCCTCGATCACTTGTACGTATAAAGATCTCTTGTGACGAATTCCTTTTAATTAAACGAATTCTATTCTTTTTCGAATTACGACCATTGATATTGACACCATGTTTCATTGACCTCATTCTTTGTCTTTGTGTCGATAGTCATTTCATACATCCCCTTCCCCCTTTATTTAGAATCTCCTTTCAGAGTTAATTAGACTGAATTATTGTAAAGGGCCGGTCTCCTCCGCTCTCCAACACCAATGTAACATTTTGATGTTTTTCTAAGGATTGAGTGATTAGAACCGTTGTCAAATAAAGAAAGGTTAGAACTAAAATGATACTAAATCAGACAAATATCCTCGATTATACTTTTCTATAATATTCCAAATAAAGAAAGGTTAGAACTAAAATGATACTAAATCTTTATTAAATAATAAGATAAAAACATAATCAAAATAAAAGAAATTAAAAATTAAAAAAAATTAAAATACAAAAAAGTTAATAATTATGAAAAGATATTTTGTATGGTAAAAATTGGCCTTTTTATTATCTTTTCAATCTTCTTATAACTAATATTCACAACTATTCAAATATAATATTTTTATCACGCGTTATAATAATAAATCCAAAAGAATTCTTTATGCAAATTAAATATAAAGTACAACAAATCCAAAAGAATTCTTTATGCAAATTAAATCTAACATTTACAACAATAATGAATTCTTAGTCATAATATTTATGTATTTTTAATAAAAGTATTGCTTTTGCAATAAGAAATATTTATAGATTATTTTGTATTAATTATAATTGTTAAATTATATTTTTTAATACAAGAATTACTTATATTTTATTGAATTATATATTTTTTAAATATAGTTATTTACAATAAATTTTTAATATAATAATCTACATAAAAATTTCTACATTTTGAAATTTATTTTATTGTATATTATCATTAATGCATAGTTAAATAAAGAGATTTTATTTATACTAAAGTATTTTAATAATAAATAAAATCTATATCTAAAATTTAAAAAAAGAATTATTTTTAACACTCAATCAGGTATATTGAGTGATCTTAAAAAATGTAATGTTCGGGGAGCAAATTTTTTTCTTTCTAAACTATATGGATTAATTTACAATTGACTAAACATAGATTAAATTTTTAGAATAATGTTTTCAGTGTTCAGTAGCTTATTAATCATAAATTTAGCCAAAATTGTTACTAATATTTTTTTTATTCATGCTTGTTACTATAGTGATTAGACACTAATAAAGCACATAATATTGCCAATATTTAAAAGTAGAGTTTGGGGGCTTCGCCCCACCAAAATTTTAACCCCCCCTCCCCCATGAATAAATCCTGGCTACGCCACTGAAGACTATAATAACTATCTAAATTTATTAAATGAATACTATCTATATTATAATTTTCCGATGTCCACACTACGTCATCTTTACATCATGTCATCGGTACGTATTTATTTATTTGTTGATTTTATTTATTTTATTTTATGATCCTATAACTTCAGTTATCTATGCAAGTGTAGGATGCCAAAGTAAAACCTTATATATTCTTTTAATTTTTTATTAATTAATATTTTATTTTGATTATATTGATATTGGTATAATTTTTTTAAAAAAAATGATAAAACACTAAAATATTAAAATAACTTTATAAAAATATATAAAAATATGTAAAAATATATAAAATTACTAAATATAAATATATATTAATGGTATCGAAGGCTCTAAAAATAATTTAATAATGAAAATGTACCTAAAAAACAAGTATCATGATAAAATTTTTAAAAAAGTATATGTAGACTGTGAAAAATTTCCGTTAGTTGAAATGACTATTGGCTGAAATATAAAGTTATTTAATTTTGAATATTTATTAATCTTTTTATTTTACCACAAGTAAGAGGGTTTGTATTAATTGATGAAGGAAAGTATGATACGCAGGTTGCATCCTAAATAAGGGATTTCCCATTGGACCAGGGGTTGCAGGTTAAGCTGACGGGTCTGAGGCCGTCCTGTAAAGAGAGGTTGGTAGGTTCAAGGATGTTAGTATTTTAGCCTTAATAAAAGCGTTATGTATGATTTTATTAATTGCTTTATGCCGGAGATGGCGTCCTTGGCTGCGAGTGCAGTTTAGACCGTGTCTGGCGTTGTTTGAAGGGGTAGGCTGCATTGGTGACAAGTGTGAATGTGTAGCATCCAAGTCTCAAGTCTATAGTAACTCTCAGTTGGTCATTGGTTAAGAGATTTTCTAAGGTTTAGCTTGGAAGTGCTTCGAGCCATTCATACCCGCCGTATTTATCGTTGTTATATAATAGTTGTATATCGCTGATTTCGGTAGGGTTAAGACTATTTTGTAATTTTTTTATTAGGGGTTTAGGAAATGTATAACCGTCTGGGCTTAGGAGATTCCATCTTTCTATTGCTGCTGAAAGAAGATCATCATGGGGAGTTATGAATGATGAGATCGCAGAATTGAGAGATAGGCGATTTGATAAAAATGGAGAAAGGAAAAGAAGTTCTAAGGGGATCATGTCGATACCGCCTAGTTTGGCGGGCAATTGGGCTAGGTGCCAATTAAAGCTTGATAATGAAAGGTTGAGGATCCTTTCTATAAAGGTCTTTAAGCGAATATTGTGTTGAATGAAAAATTTTTAGGAGGTGAATGAGGAGGATGAGTGGAAGAGATGTTAGATTTTGGGAAGATATAAACACTTTTTTAATAAGTAAAAAAGCGGGTGCCATGGAATGTGGTTGATGAACTATTCCAAGTTTTGCATCTCATAAATCGGATATATTATTATTAAGTAATGGGGAGTCCAATAGTTGGATATCTTCTTTTTCGATAATAGTGTATTCTTTAAATAAATCTATGGAAACTCGGGGTTGAGGAAGCAATCAGTTTTAATTTTATTTAATTCTAAACCAATTTTAGAGCTTTCTCTTTCGAGGTAGCTTTACTTATTTGATGTGGATTACCGCAAAGGGTGAGGTCGAGATCAAAATCAGATTTAAGATCTTTCATCATATTATGGATAGCTAAGCAGAGAATAGGGCCAAGGGGTTAGCCCTGTTGTACTCCCTCTTCAGAGTGTATAACGCTACCATTAAAGATGAGGGGGGTGCTATTGTTATAGCAGATATCTATGAAGCGCAGTATTGAGGGAAATTATCGAAAAAAGATTCGAGTGCCGAGGAACGAGATATTGTATTGAAAGCATTCTTAAAATCAATTTTACATAAAACGGAGTTTATTGGTGGATGTTGGAGGTAGATTCGTAGGCAATATCTACGCCTCTTTTAGTTCCGCATGCTAATTGGTATTTGCCTAGCTGGGAATGAGTATTGGATATATTTTTTTTGACCAATTGCCATTGGGCGGATGCCACCATAAGGTTTTCCAAAAGCTATCAAGTTAGCTCCAAATATAATTGGATGAGCTAATGTGGGAATATTTTTAGTAGTTATATTATTAAGGAAGGTGGTAAGTGAGTTAAAAAAATTATTGGAATTATGAGATTTTATAAATGTTTAGAAGTAAGAAGGTATAGCCATCCGCGCTTGCTGCTAAAAATTTATTAAATCCACTTATTGTATCGCGAACATCTTGGTTTGTAATTATGAATATGGGGGGGGGGGGGGGTATTGAGTGGTGGGCTTGGTAAGCCAGTATAAGAGGCACGTGGATGAAGGGATTTTAGATTGTTAAGGGTCTAATTGTTAGATGGGGCGAGTTTTGTTTTGAAGAGTTTAATTTTTGTGCACGACATATATCACCTTCATTTATTTTTATGGAAATTTTGTCGCAGGATTTTTAACGTATTCTAATAGTGTTATTTTCCAAATTTTTGAGTTTGTCTTTTATTAGGTTAGGTAGTGAAATAGATTTGTTATCTTTTGGGATTGAGAAGCATTTGAAAGGGAATATGAAGAGATTATTCCAATTATTTAAATTTGAATCTTTCTTAATTATATCAAATAATTTAGTAAGATGGTCATTGATTTGGTAATTAACACTAGATGATTGTTTTATTGTTGGTATTTTTTTTAATAAAGATAAATCTTCTAGTGATTTATGTGTTTGGTATTGATTGGGGGTTCTATTAGTTTAGTGCAGAGTGTATTAGAACCTGAGCAGGGTAGTGCTGGAGGGATATGTTTGTATAGATGGTCATCTTTTTTATATTAATAAGTTTGTGACACGTTGGGCAAATTCCTGGAGTTGAGTTATTTGCTGGCATGTTGGTATATAAGGGTTTTGATGCAGATGGAATCAGAATAATTAATTCATATAGTGCATATGATGGTTGTATTTTTACTTCAAAGATAATGTCTTCTTTTCTTAGTAGTTTCAATTGAACTCTGAAATTATAGGTACAGGTGGTATAGGAAAAATTATTTTAAAAGATAACTAACATTCAAATTATCTATGCAAGTATTGGATGTCAAAGTAATACATTATTTACATCTTATTTACAAAATATGTTTATTATATAACTTATATGTATTTTTGTTGTGTTTACTTCGTAACCAATTAATTATAAAATAATGTTTAATTTATTATTTCGATTTTGATAAAGAATAAAAATAAAATATAAAATTGGCTGATTAAGCACTCGTAATATTTATTCAAAATATTAAAATATTTGAATCATGCTGCTTTTATAATAGATTTATATTAAATATAATGCAATTATATGTAATCGCTAGATGGCGCGAGATACAATTTTCAAAATGTATGCTAAAGAAATATAAATGTCTGTCCTTGGAGGTTTTTCGGGTAGGTTAGAATAAAAAAAAGGTAATTGGTGTTTTTGGTTAAAAAAAAATTAATATTATTTATAAAAAATTTTTTATTATTATATTAAATATCGATTTTAATTAACTGGGAGCAATCATAAAATATAAGGTTATAGATTAAATATTGATCGCTTCTTTACCAAACTGAAATGTTTAAGGGTGCCTAATTTATTTTAAATATATATCATTTATGGGGAGCTTCCCCCCTCCAGTGCCTTCTTGCTTCCACAGATTTATTGAGCAAACATTTATATCTTCTAATATGAATAAATAGCTAATCGAAATATCAATCCTTTTCCTTTCTCATAACTAATATATTTAAATAAATGAATTTAAACTATATTACATCAGGTTTGACATTCTATCGAATTCATTTGGTATGGCTTAATTAATTAGTTTTGTTTAATAAATATCAATTTTTTTTGTTATAGTTTAAAAACAAATATAGGAAAAGTTTATTGATCACTAAATGACAGAGCTATAACTTTGGCAAAAATATTTATTTAATCTAGTTATATATTTTTTATATATATTTGGGAATAAATAAGTTATTATCCACTTCTAACTCAAAAAGTCGAGTGGAGCACTCTAATTCTAGACCGAATATATATCCAAGCCTATAATTAAGGTAGGGGAGACCGGGGATAGTGTGTTCTCGGGGTAGGTATTTCCTTCTCCAATAATTCAATTAATAAAGTTGAAGTTTTGAAATTTAAGCCAAATATGTATTTTGATAAGGTGCTTAAGTGGGTCGTAAAATGTTTCGGACAAAATTGCTCAATAAAAATCTTATATGCAAATTTAAATTTCAACATATCCAAAGTACTAATAACTTTTTTTATAAACGTTGTTTGGACTTAATATTTATTCTAATGCAAATTTAAATTTCAACATATCCAAAGTACTAATAACTTTTTTTATAAACGTTGTTTGGACTTAATATTTATTCTAATGCAAATTTAAATTTCAACATATCCAAAGTACTAATAACTTTTTTTATAAACGTTGTTTGGATTTAATATTTAATCTAAATGATTTTAAAAAAATATATAATTTATCATATATAAAAATATTGGCACAGCAGGGATTATTTTGAATAAAAAAAAAATACAACTAAATTTATAAAAACTTAGAAACCACTAGTTTGTCTAGGACCAGTGATATGAAGATGATTGACTTATTTTTTTGTAATTATATAACAGATTTAAGTGACAAATACTTCTGGGTGACATATGTGATATAGATGAACCCTAATCAATTTAACATATTTGACAATTTATTTTTATTTATTTACTTAGAATGAAAACTTTTATTTAAAATTTTTTTTATAGTCTAAAAATAAAGTAGCGCTTGACACATAACGTGAAAGGATAATAGCTACCCTTGTGTTTTTCATAAAATTTAAATTTTTATATTTTTAAATTTCACCTTAATTAAAAGCTAAATGAGTTTTTTTTTTTAAATATTAATTTCTACAGTAGAGATATATGTAAAGAATAAAATTACGTTTAAACAATTTAGAAAAATGCTTTGTCTATTTTTTTATAACACTTCAATTTTTTAATGACAATATAACCCCGGTCTCCCCTACATTTTTTTTAAACCTAAATTGTAAGGGGATTGGGTTTTATAAAATCGATTTTAAAAACTAAAAGAAGACATTTTATTATGAAATATTATATAGGTTTAAAAATATATACTCAAATTTAATGTTCGAATTATTAAGTAAATTAAAGTGGTAACCGGGGGTAAAAGACACCATGCTCTATTTAATTGTTAAGTTTTAAAACTTTATTCCCTTTTCGTTAGCATTTTATGACTATAAAATAACTTTAAAATTGAATTATAATAAAACCCCTTTCTCTTATTTTTATGAATGATTTTTTTTAAAAATAAAGAATATTATATTATCATTCATTCATTCATTCATTCTAATGCATTTCATTTTAAACATAATATAGTCATGTGATAAGCCATATAATTTTTTACTATCGCATTTCTCTCTAGGTTTATACTTTAGATAGACATATGTTATATTGAACTAAGTATATCTTCCAATTGTTTTGGGGCCTATGGAAACAATGGCCAATTTATTTTTATTTGAGCTGAGAAGCCAAAAATTTACAGATATCTGACCTAAGGACTAACTATAGTGAGCAAATATTTTATCATAGAGTATTGTAAGCATGAATGAGGAATCTTATACAAAAACAAATAAAAGATTCTTCATTGTTAATCTTGCTCGACCCTGACTTGAGAATTCAAGCAGTGTATAATTACTTTTAAATTATATGGCAAGGTTAAATTTCTATACTATATTGTTGAATATTTGGCATCAGAATTCAATTAGATCCTTATTAAGAGTACCCTGGGTGGACTAAAAAAGCAAGGGTGAAAAATCACCCCAAAAGGTTCATTTTTCTCACATATTAAATTTTTCTCAACATCCTTTTTCACTAAGTGAAATTACTATAAACAATTTTTGGTCATCACAGAGACAATCTTTTTTTTAACATGAGAAGATATTATTATGGACCTTGGCATCCTGGATTTCTAAGTTTGATTGATCTACGAAAGCGAAATTTTAAATATTTACAAAGGTTTTTTCAAACTTGATCTTATGCTAATTTCGATTTGATATTAAATTTTTAGGGCAACATATCAGATTCTAATAAAAATAGAAGCTTACTGCATTTAAATTTAGTATGTGTTTTAAATCTCATTAGATTATTTATATTTATAAACTTTAAAGATATAGATTTGTTTAAAAAAGTATATATATACGCGATTGTAAATTGTGTAGATTTTTAACTAATGACGATTGAAAATTAGTTAATGGAATTATTATATTTGTGTAAACGATTCTTACAATTTCATATTTATTTTTTTTTTTAAAAAAAGATAATGATATTCAAAGTTTTTATGGTATTATTCTCATTACCTTCAATTCAGTAAAATTGATATTATATTATTATTAGATACATATATGCATATACTAGGATGTATATGAGTAGGTGGTATACTACAACATCCATTGCGCCAAAATTTTGCCCCAAATGTACCGAAAATAATTGTTGGGATGATTTTGTTTGCAAATTAGGAAAATTTATGGATGGTTGTCATTGCTGCGATACATGTTATAAGGTTTAATGATCTTTCAATACAATTCCTTAGATTTTATTATAGAGTTTAGTAGAAGGTGTAAAACTTAAAGCTGCTAGTGGTCCGATAATTACGTATCGAATTATTAGCAAAATTCATTCATTTTTAATAACATAAATTGTCATGATTTACTCAGGTTACCCTCTATAACCATGCGCATTCACAGAACGTGAATTTGAGGCGCATACAAAAATAAGAGCGTATTTTATAAACTTCTACGCGAATTTGCGCATATATATATTTCGCAATCAGAGTTGTTAAGTATCTAGATCCTGTATCTAGATATAAAAATGTGGTATCTGTATCTAGATAGATTTTTTATTGAAATATCGGTATCTAGATATTATTTTATACGATGCATCTGTATCTAGATCCATTTAAAAAGTATCTTTTTACAACCCTGTAGCAATAAATTGACGCTAACTGTTAAGTCTGGTCAATGTGGACTTTCTTAAAATTTTGGTGGAATTTTATATTATCACCATACGATGACTTTTGATTGGTTGAATTAAAAGTCATCGTACAATTACAACCAATCAAAAGCATTTTCCCGATATATATATATGGAGATATTAATTTCTATTCCACCAAAAAGGTTTTCCAAATATTTTTAAAATCCTTTTATCTTTATAATGTTAAAATTTTGCTATACCCTATGTATAACGTTCATGTAAATGTTTTAACCGGTTTTTAGAGGTTAGGGCGAAACTGATATTAATATTTTTTTTAAGAAACCGATAATAAACCTTTAAACCGTTATTTTTCGCTGCACCCCAATCTGACCCGTTATTTGTTTTAATGGCAGAACTTTTCTTTCTTAGAGACCAAACTTATATATTTCTTCTTCCTTTTTTTGAAAAAAAAAGAAGTTTAAGGTATTGACCAACATGAACATGAACGGTTTCATTTCCAAGTTCAAAAGCGATGAAAAATTTCAGAAAGTATTCGAATGTAGAGAGAAACTGAAAAATGTTTCTTTTATAAAAGCAAATTTCGAATATTATGGTGAGGAATGTATACATCGACCTACAGCGAGATTTCCGCCCCCAAGATCTTTCTACGATTATGGTCACAATATATATAATAGAAAAGTATAAAAATACAGTATCAATAATTATTATATATGTTTTTTTTACATTTATTACCGATTTAGTTTCCCGGTGTTATTGCACGGCCCGGACAAAAATTAATATTTATGGCCCAACCCGGGTTTGTTATTTTCGGGTTTGGTCAGAACCGGATTTTTTTTTGTTAAAAAAACAGTTTAGGATAGGGCCTGCAGGTCTCTGTTATATATATATATATAAACATTTTAAAATAATTTTTAAAGACCTAAATTTATTATTTTCTTAATCCTTAGATGCAGAGAAAGATGAAAAACGTCCGGAAAAAATATGTTAGAAACTAGCTAGAAAGATATATCTGTCCTCTCCCCCTAACCACCTGAAATTCTAATTTATTTATGTTTTCATTTTGTAAAATTAATAATGAGTTTGTAAAAATTTAATGATTTTTTTTTTGTTTTTTTAAAGTTAATAAAAAAGTTTTTCTTTATATTTAAAAAAAAACAATTTGTCATATGTCCTAGGAATTTAAAATAGGATCAAGGAAATCATCTTTACATCAGCTGATTTATTTAAATTTATACTCATCTATTTATAATCATATGACACCTGTAAGATTTAGTGCTATACTTTATTGACCTGGGTTTTTAGTTTGATTATATATATATATATCTTTATTATTAGATCATTTAATCTTTATATATACACTTTAGTTGGGATCGTACAATTTCTGAGTGAATTTTTGTATATACATATAAGCTTTACTATATACAAAATTATAATATCTCAACTAAGGAATTTCAACCATGAAAACGCGGTATGGCGCTATATAGCCATAGAAATTGAAGGAGGATATTGAGATGTGTGTGGGATGTGTTACGAAGACTCTATCGTTATTTAAATAAAATTGCTAGGGTCATAGGGAGTAGATGGCTTGAATTTTCTTCTCTTTTTTGCTAATTTATATGTCCTTTTTTTTAAGGCTTACTTGGATTTGTTAGGAGTAGTATCATTTGAAATTTTAAGGAATCAAAAGAAAAGATGTTAGATTAGGTAGGAAGTAGAATTTTAGAGGGGTAATATCATCGTTAGTTTAGAGAGAGGGTAGAGTAGAAGTCCTTGGTTTCAACTCAGGAAAGGTTAGAAATTATTTTTTAAAATGAATAAATTAATGAGGAATATAATAAAATTAAAGGTTAGAGAGATATGGGTCAGGATCAGTGCTACAGCTAGGATTTTTCTAGGAAGGGTTTGGCGCACTTCAATATTTAGCGGATTTTAACTGGCAAGCAACTGTAGATTGAGTCTAATCCGGCTTTTCCTTTACCTAATTATGCAATAGGATATTTAAAAATATATTAACTTTTTTTTGGAGGGGGGGGGGGGGGTAGGGAGTAATAAGAATTTTGGCAAATTAATCTTAAATAAATAATTACAAATACTCGAATTAAACGTAAATAAAAAAAAAATAATTACCAAATACTCTAGCTAAAAAAAATTTTTTTTTTAGTAAATTTTAAATATTTCCCATTTCAATTTAGAAATCAGACCCATCCATTTCAATTCAGATTTCTAAATATTTATATATATATATTATAACAATCCATATATTGTTCTAGAATCAAATATTTGTAATAATAATTAGAAAGATATAAATCTATGAATATAAACCCAGGCCAAGGGAGGGCAAAGGCGAAACTTTGGGTTACTTCAATTGATAAGGGGGTGGGGGGCAAGTAAAGGATTATTCGAGGGCCAACACTTTTATTTTGAAACAAGATTTTGGGCGGAAATATATAATATATTTTCTAAAGGGGTGGGGGGGGGGTTAATTCTTGGGCTATGGGGCTGGTTTACTCTATCAAAGGATATTTAAAATTGGTTAAAATAAAAACTCTACACAATAACTAATGTCTGATGTAGGCTAGTGGGGTTAGTATATAATATATTTTTTTGTGGGGTTTAGCTTCAATAAATAAAATATAAAGAAAAATTAGAGTATATTATATGGAACTTAAAATAGATTTTTTAATATGAGACTATTATTACGACGTACGCGTTTTTAGTAAAAATAGCCAAACAAATACTAATATTTTTGGGGTCACCTATAGAGCATCGATAATTAGATGTGGGCGCGGGCCGTTGAAATTACGCGTTACACTATGGGCCACGGCGGGAATGTAAATAAATTTTAAATTATTAGGGGCCACAGGCCCTTCACAAAATTTAAAAATTTTAAAAAAGAGAAGAGAAGAGAAGAGAAGAGAAGAGAAGAGAGAAGAAGAGAGAGAAGAGAAGAGAAGAGAAAGAGAGAAGAGAAGAGAAGAGAAGAGAAGAGAAGAGAGAGAAGAGAAGAGAAGAGAAGAGAAGAGAAGAGAAGAGAGAGAAGAGAAGAGAAGAGAATTGAATTGAAATGAATGAAAAATAGTAAATCTCTCTCTCACTCTCGTTTAGTAATGGGAAATTTGGTAATAAATAAATATAATATGTTTTATTTATATACTAATAATTAGCTTAAATATTTATTATTATAGTAAAATAATAGTTAAAAGAAGGGGCTTAAAATTTTAAAATTGGTAACTTTAAAAAAAAAATATTTGGAAAAGTATTGAAATATTTTTAAGTATGTATTATTTGTCAAACATAAATTATTATAGTATTAAAAATATAATGTGAATTTACTACGATTACAATTTTAAAAAAAATAACATTATATTTCTTATTTAAAAAATTTTATTTAGGGCAAATTATCGTAAATATCTTCTAAAATATCGTCATTAAGATTTCTAGGTCCGACAATATAAAGAGAATGATCGTTCAACGCTAACCTAGTAATTAATTAAGTTTATAATATAAAACATATAATGTCCTCGTGTTACTTGGACAGCTTGTTCTGGATAAATCTAACTAGTCTCTTCCCAGTCTAAAATATTTGAATCCTTATTAAATTCTTTTAATGTGTGAAAAAAAAAATTTCTAATAATGAGCTAATTGGAATCTATTCACTTTAGATGCTGTGTTAATTAATTTTTTTTCTTTTCTTTTTCTAATAACAATTTTTCAAAATCATCAAGATGCATGCAGAATATTATTATTCTAATAAGTATCCTTTCTAAATCTCTTATGCCCTAAATATCTCATTGGAAATATTATTGTCTATTTTACCCCAATTCGGATAGGGGCACATTTGCTCCGATTGTAGATTCAAGGTTGTCACCCTTAAGTGGTTTCAAAAACTACACTTATGTTAGCTATCGAATCTCAATCTGTTTCCTCTAGAATAACTTTCCTATGTTGTAACAAAAATCCATACAAAAATCTTTCAATTTTAAACAATCGACCCAGCATATCGTAAACCGATGACCATCTTGTTGTACAGTCTATTATTCCCATAGGTTTTTTTTTCAGTGATGATTCAAACGATCATTGGAATATTCTTAAAAATTTTGTCACTTGCCTTGCTCGATCAATAATCGAATTGGCATAACGCGTCTTTAAAAAAATCATCAATGGCTAACTGTAATGTGTGTGCTTGCACGTCTAATGCTATAAACTTTTGAAGTTAAATCTTCTCAACATCTGGGCCAGACCTGCTATTTCTACATTTGTTCCATCTTCATCCCAATTCCCCGACCCCTTCCCCATCCACAGATCCATTTAATAATCTTCATAGATTTTGATTAAATTTGCCCCATTATCGGTTGTTATAATGTATAGGTGTTGTTTAATGGAATGCGCCAAATTTATTCAGGGTCTTCTAAAATCATTTTTTTTTTTAAATTATCTCCTTTTTAACTATTCCTTCTATTTCTTTCATTGCCAAATTTCTTAATACGATAATTATCGAACATACTTAATATTTATTCTCTCCCAGAATCAATTTTTAAACAAACTAATTTATTTTTTTTGTTTCTTCTTTTAATTTTTCTCGCAATTTTTTTTTGTAAAAACTCATTCTGTAATCAAGTCTCTAATTTTATAACGATTAGTGGGGTGGACACACACCAGGGCTTTTGTGATAGGGTCAATAATTTTTTTTAAACCCCGAAGTCTTCAATTATTGAAAAAGGGCGGCCATTAATGGTCACCATCTCAACCAACGCATTTGTCAGATCTTTCTTCTGCCATCGAAATATGGATTAGAATTTATTTTTTTTGTATAATATATCAGATTTGGTTGTAATCGAAGTTTTAGTCGACGTTTTTATGATTTACTCATCGAATTGTTTCGAGCGATTCCTCAAATATGTCTAGTGTTGTTAAACGGCTTCGGCTAACTCGATATTTAAACCAGAAAAATATTATCTAAGCCTCGATATTTCGTTAATATATGTTTAGACCTTCGCGTAGTATTTTTCTGGACGAAATATGGAGTTAGCCATTTTTAAAAATCGGCTCAGCCCTTTAACCAACACTAAATATGTCTCTCTAAATTGCTATTATGTCTCCCTGATAAATACTACATCACTCACATATTATTCTACACTCACAATCTCCCTTATCATTGAATTTGAAATGTTAGGCTAATAAATCCTTTGATTTTTTATCTTACAAATTTAATTTTTTTCTTTTTAAACAAATTATTTAAATTTAAAATAAAACTATCTAAACAAAATACGTGATCATAAAATACATTAACAGATTTTTACCTTATTTCGATTATAATTTAGATTATCACATATTCTAGGAAATATTATTTGATTATTTAAATTTACTTTATAAATAAATAGCAACCATTTATATATTTTTTTTTTATAAAATTGTAATTTATTTTGCAAACATTTTTGAAAAAATATTTTATCACCTGATTTTGTACAATTTAATAATCAACAAACAATAATATCCTAAAAAATAGATATTATTATATAAAATAATCATTTATAAAAAAGAGAAGAAAAAAACTATTAAATTTTTGCTTTGTTAGGTAAAATTTAAAAAATTTTACGAAAAATGGCCGACCCTTAATAACAAGAAAGATTCCACTAGAAAAATATGTTCAAAACATGTTTTTCGTTTTTTTTATTATATAATTTAAAATAAATAAAATAAGTTGAAAAAAAAAATAAGAGTTCGGGTTCGGTTTCAGCGAAATATCGAGGGTTCGGGTTCACATTAGAGATCTACAAAAGTAGGCCGGCCCGGCCCGTATTTTTTAAGAAAATTCGGACCGGGTCGGGTCGGGCAAAACTTTATAAAAAAAAATTCGGGTTCGGGCCGGGTCGGGTCGGGCAAAACTTTATAAAAAAATTCGGGTTCGGGCCGGGTCGGGCAAAACTTTATAAAAATTCAGGCCGGGTCGGGCTTGAAAAATTAGGCCCGATGCACATCACTCACATCCCTTACTTTTAGATAAAATTATTTCAAACTTTATTTTAAAAAATCTATTGATAATTTTTAAAAGTTAAATTAAAATGATTAATAAATGAAAACTTGGAATTAACGAAATGAAAAATGAATATTATTAAGGGGTCAACTTCATGGGGGCAACGTGGTCCCTCCCATTCACAAACAGAAAAAAAAAATTTTAATAAAATATTCAAAATTTGTTATTCCAAATTTTAGAAAAACATTGGCCCATTTTTTTATTTATTTATCTGTCATATGATTGGTTAAATTTTTTTTATTTTTTATTTATTTATATTTTTTTATATAAAAAATGATATTTTTTATTATTGAAAACCCATTGGTTGTTAATTTTTGCACATATTTTGTTGAATGTTATTTTTATTATAGAAAATTAATTTAGCCATTTATTGTAAAAAGATTAAAGAAAAACGAGATGAACAGGATACAACTTTAAATAAAGGGGGAGGGTAAATTGGATGAAAAAAATTTTTATGGTAAACAATAGATATTTTTTTCCAATTAGGGTCATGTCCTTAATTAAAAAAATAAATTACTCAAAAGTTTTACGAAATACACAACTTTCGTGAGTTTTGAGAGATAACGAAACATGTCCTAGATCATCATCCTTTAAATTTTGAAAATGATTGATTAATTCTTTGCTGTATCCCTATACTTTAAAGTCTCGCCATTGCACCAAAGATATGTTATCTTATATTTTCCATCAGCTGAATATTCACCTCGCCATTTTGGTTGCGATAATTACTCAAATTACAAAACTTTTATGATAGAAAGATTAGAGGGAAAAAATCATTTAGGCCAACATTTTATATTTTCCATTAAAAATGGTTTATTAATTTTTTTTCGCTAGATTCGGGCAAATCGCGCGATTTCAATTTTTTGATATTTAGGACATAGCCTTACCTTGAATTCATAGTGGCGCGATTGCGATCGCGATTTAACAGCTGATTGATTTTTAAAATCTGTTTATGAGATCAATTATTCTCTATTACAGTGAAACGATACACATGTTTAAATATACTACAAAAGGGGGTAAACAAAATAAGATTTTATTTTTAATAGAATAAAGATTGAAATTAAATATGGACAAGCAATTAATTAAGAAGATTAATAGTTGATTAATCATTATAAAAATATATATAATTTGTGATGAAAACTGAATTTTTTTTTATTTTCTTTGAGAATGCTCAAGTAAGATATTTGATTAAATTTCATTTAAAATTCTAAATCATTTTTTGTAAAAAGTTTTTTTAATATTTGAAAATATTTTAGAAAATCTTAAATGTAATCTATTTTGTATATCCATTTATTTCGATAAAAATATGATAACACTATAAACTTTTATAATAATTTCGATAAAATAATTAATACATAAAAAATATAATTATAATTTATCAAAATATTCCATTTTTCCAAAAATTTGATGTTGGTACCTTTTTAGAAATTAAAAGAGTTAATATTATAATTATTAATACAAATGGATTATAAAGATTACCTAATTAATCAGTTGCCCGCGATAACCCAACTCCAAATAGCTTTGCATGTGATTGTAAAATTTAGTGAAATCATAAGGAATAAATCCGTGTAAGAGTTGAATAATATTCCTAACAATTTCATCTCTTGAATTAGGGCGGGGATTGATTGCTCTAAATTTATTTTTCAAAACTCCAAAAAAAATTTCAATTGGATTTAACTGAGGTGAATAAGGTGGTAGGTATTCAATCCTACCTTTAGACATATTTTGCGATGTCTTTTATTTTCATTTGTTGTTTTTCCGGCATTGATAACATTTTGGTAACTATATCTAATTTTTCTTTATTCCAATATTTGTGTATTCTTTTTGGTCTTTGAATTCTCGACGAAGATTGGGAGTTTTCATTTAAATTGGAAAAATTAGTATTACTATTGGATAATAAAGATTCTATATTAAACATTTTTTTTTATTATTTAAGAAAAATTAAAAATAATTAATATGTAAGTATTTTAATTTTTTATTTTGAATTAAATTTTAACACATTTTTT
This sequence comes from Gordionus sp. m RMFG-2023, assembly GCF_954871325.1. Classification (NCBI taxonomy): domain Eukaryota; kingdom Metazoa; phylum Nematomorpha; class Gordioida; order Chordodea; family Parachordodidae; genus Gordionus; species Gordionus sp. m RMFG-2023. The sequence continues at coordinate 4,236,406 of NC_088775.1, forward strand.
TTATAATGATTAATCAACTATAAATCTTCTTAATTAATTGCTTGTCCATATTTAATTTCAATCTTTATTCTATTAAAAATAAAATCTTATTTTGTTTACCCCCTTTTATAGTATATTTAAACATGTGTATCGTTTCACTGTAAAATCATTATTTCTTAGATTATTATTAAAATTTGAATTACTGATAAAATTAATATTAACAAATAAAAATTGATCTCATAAACAGATTTTAAAGATCAATCAGCTGTTAAATCGCAATCGCGCCACTATGAATTCAAGGTTACTACGTAGATTGTATATTTTTTCTCTGAATTATAAATTTTTTTTAACAGCTGATTATTTTTTTAAAATTTAAATATTATCTGAGCATTACAAATTCAAATTCTTGACACTTTATTTTTTTTATTTAATTTTTTTCAAAATTTAAATATAAAAAATTTATAATAAAAATATGTGTTTCTATACATTTTATAATAGGAAATGCTTGAATATTATTCTTCTAAAAACAACTTTTAAAAGATATTCAAATTTAATTAATATTTTTCTCTTTTTAAATAAATATGGGTTCAGGGTCCACCAATTTGTAAGAAAATTTATGGGAAAAAAGTCAAATGATCTTACGGGTAATACAATCTTTGATTATCTTGTCTATTTTTTTTTGGAAGGGGGGGGGGGGGAATCTTGGCTATTTTTGGGGGAATAATAGTGTCCTTTTATGGGAAATTTATTAATACGACAAAAACACCTGTTTCATAGAAGAAGAAAAAATACGAACCAGAACTAAGAGGGACGATACCTAAATATGTAGCTATCCTCCAAGATTTAACATATTTTGTTTTTAGGTCTCGCCAAAGACGCTCAATAGACTGGGTATTTTTATGTATGCTTGTATTAGGCCTCATTCGTGGTGGCATCCGATCCGACACGATTTAACAGCTGATCGATTTTTAAAATCGGCTTACGAGAAATCAATCTTTCTTTATTAAAAACCAATATTTATTAGGGTTATTATCATGTACGGAATTTAAGATAAAATTTAATTATTATTTTAAAAAAAAATTGATCTCATAAACAGATCTTAATAATCAATCAGCTGTTAAATCGTGTCGGATATCGGATCCCACTATGAATGCCGCCTTAACCGGGACAATAAAGAATAATATTTCCAATTAAATATTTAAAACATGTATTTTCAATAATAAAAAAAATATTAAATAAAATATATTAAAAAAAATTCATTTAAAAAAATATTAAAATTATTTTTTTTTTACAAAAAAAGAATAAAATATGTGTATAAAAATTAACAACCAATGGTTTTTCGATAATAAAAAATATCATTTTTTTATACAGGGTAAAAGTTCGCACAAATTGAACATTTCAAAGCTGTGCGTTTCAAAACGCAAATAATGCATGCATTCGTTAAATTGAGTACGTTTGCGTTTTGTATTTTAAATTATTGATATGCGTTTTAAAACGCTGCTTTGAAACGTTCAATTTGTACTCACTACAAGTTATTATAATAAAAACAAAAAAATTAAAATTAAAAGAATGAAACAATATTTGTCTTTATTTTTACTAGCGTTGTTAAACGGCTCGTTTTGAGCCGATTTTTAAAAACGGCTAACTCAATATTTCGGCCAGAAAAATATTACCCCTAAGCTTCAAGATTTCGCTAATAGATGTCCAAACTTCCTTCTACAAACAAAATCTTCAGGTTTGCTTAATATTATTCTGGGGATGAAATATTGAGTTTAGCCGTTTTTAAAAAATCGACTCAAAACGAGCCTTTTTAACAACACTAATTTTTACGTATATTACTTAAAAAATAAATGACGCTTCCTTCTTCCTTCCTTCCTTCCTATTAGTATATAACAAAACACTACACAAACAAAACACTACACAAAAAAAAAATACATATGGTATAAATTTTAATGTAATTTTTTTTTGCAATTAAAAATTTTTATATTACTTAAAATTTTTTTTTTGTTTTGCAAAATACAGTTTAATAAAAAAAAATTTCCAAATGTTTAATATACGACAAATTTTATATAGTAGCACAAATAATACAAATCATTTACATCGAATCCTGATCCTGTTTATTCTAACTCAAAAACTAATATATCTGCTACAAATAATTTCCATATTATCAATTCTCCCTCTAATTGAGTGGTGATTCTATTATTGATCCAGTAAATTTAATCTCGGCAATTCCAAGAAGGAATTATAAAAAAAACTGGAATGATGAAAAAAAATAGATATATAAATAAAAAAAATTATTATCTGTACCTGATGAGAGAGCGAACGAAAATAAAAAATATCGCCAAGTATTTAGATATGTCTTTATCGCCTATTTAATAAAATTAAAACACGAAACATTTCCCGAAATCATTGGAGACCCTTAGAAAGATCGTGTGATTGGAAAAGAGTGGCAGGGGAAAAAAAGAGGACAACTTCAATGTAGAAAGAAAAATAATGGGACTTTTAATATCTAACAATACATTAACTAAAGATATTATGGAAAAATTATCCTCCGGGATTTCCTATATAAGAGGGGAACTGTAAGGAATTATATTTAAAAAAAATATGATGATCCAGGAGTAACCTGATAGGGGGAACACACTGGGCAGAGTCAATATACGCCAGCCGAAGAAAAAATATTTTTTACACCCCCCACCCCCTCCATCTACCCCCCAGACTAAGTCGTACCCATCAAGACCAAGAATGAAGACTTTCGATCTTAAGATATTAAAATTATTAAAAACGGCTAAAACTCAATATTTTAACCTGAAAAATATTGCCTAAGCCTAGAGCTTTCGCTGATAGAATGTCCAAACCTTTGTTCCTTTTACAAATAAAATCTTCAGGGGTTGGGTAATGTTATTCTAGATGAAATATTGAGTTTAGGCCGCATTCATAGAGGATCCGATCTGACACGATTTAACAGCTGATCGATTTTTAAAACCTGTTTATGAGATCAATTTTTTTGTAATAATATTAATTTTGTCTTTAATTCTATACATGATAATAACCTAAGAAATATTGATTTTTATAAAGAAAAATTGATTCTCTTAAACCGATTTTAAAAATCGATCAGCTGTTAAATCGTGTCGGATCGGATCCACTATGAATGCGGCCTTAGTCGTTTTTTAAAAATCGGCTCAAAACGAGCCGTTTAACGACACTAATCTCCCTAAAGAAAAAGGGAGACATAATTATCAGTTTTCAAATATTTGGAAAGATAATATTTGTAAAAATTAGAAAAAAAATAAAAAATATTTTATGCTGACTTCAATTATTTTTTATATATACAAAAAATATATAAAAGGTTGATAAAATAGCAAGTTAATTTTGTAATAATATTTATTTATTACAATGATGATTAAAAAAATTTATTATATCTTTATAACTTGTTCAGTATATTTATTATGGATCAACCTTGACAAAGGGGTATATTATAACCAGGTGAATTCAATATCAAAAGATTATAATCTTTCAAAACCGGCTTCGGAATTTGATTTGATTGATGATCCAATAAAACCTGTAGTGTTTAATTTTTCCAGCGACCTACTGGCCTTTATTCACGTGCAGAAGACGGGCGGAACTCCTTTCGAATACGTCTTAACTCACGATGTCATTGGTGCGCCTATATGTCATTGCGAGAGAATTGTGAAACTGGTTCACACATGTATCTGTCCCAGGGATGTAAAATCCCATTCCAATGATTTATCCCAAACCTGGCTTTTTTCGAGATTCAATGATAAATCACATTTATGCGGAATTCATCCTCCCTTCATATGGGTCAGAAAATGTTTGCCCATATGGGTAAAGAACTTAAAATTGCGCAAAAATTATAAGAAGAAATGGAAATCGTACATCAAAAGTAATGCTATCGAAATCAAGGATGGTCGAATTTCTGGCCCTGGGATCGATGATAATACCATGAGGAAAACCAACTTGGAAAGGTTAGTTAATGTACATTAAATTAAATAACGGTATTATATGTCGTAGGAGTTTAACCTATTTTTCCTATATATTCTGGTTTTTTTAGCAAATTTTGAAAAGTGTTTTTTTTTTAAATTTTGAAAGACCTGATTTTGCCGAAATCGTATTTTAAGCATGTAGTATAAATTTACCCAAGTAAATTTTCAGACAATTTCAACAGTAATATATTTGTGTAAATTTATATTAAAAAAAATATATATATATATTATTATTATAAGTAACACAAGAGTTGTTCAAAAGTTGATGCTAAAATGTTTAAAATTCCTAAGGCAGCTTAAGTGCTGAAACACAATTTAACGATTTGCTAGAAACCCGAATCAACACCCACGATATACTAAATATAAATAAATAGTCGCTTTATGAAAGATACTTTTTACGGCCCGGCTCAAAAATTTTAAGCCCGGCTTGAATATTTTTTAAATAAAAAAATTTTTTTAGGCCCAGAATTTTTTAAAATTAATATTCGACCTGGTATATACAAAAAATTTACCTATTCGGTATTTTATCATTATTTTTCGTCGAGTATTATCATTTAATAAGCTAGCATATTAGGCTAATGTTGTTAAAGGGCTCGTTTTGAGCCGATTTTTAAAAACGGCTAACTCAATATTTTCGCCAGAAAAATATTGAGTAAGCCTAGAAATTTCTATACTATATGTCTAGACCTTTGCTCCTTCTATGGACAAAATTTTCAGGCTTGCGCAATAAATTGACACTATAAAAAATTTGTGAAAATAATTCTTTGAGAATATACTATATTAATTGTATTTATAAAATAAAAATAAAACTATTTTAATTAATAAAAAATATAAACCATTGGCGTACGCAGCGAGAGGGGGGGGTAGGGGGACAATCCCCCCCCCCCAAAGCCAAAAAATGCAGATGCCGAATATATTTTTCAAAAATATTTTTGTTTGGAGTGTTGTGCAGATTTAATTTAAAACATTTCCATATTTTTTAATTCGTTTATAAATAAAAATTTTAACTTGTAAAAATTGATAAGAATATATAAATATGTTATTTTAACAACTTTTTACAAGTCAAATAATTTTATTTTCAAATAATTTAATAAATATGGAAATGTTTTGAATTAAATTTACACAGTACTATATTAATTTATATTTGTTAATATTTATTCCTATCTCATATTAAATATATATTTAATTCATTCATTCATTCATACAATATTCCACCAATGAAAACGTTTATTTTATTAAATATGATAAAAATCCTCTACGCCAGTTGAAAACAGGTGTTTAAAACTAGCGTTGTTAAACGACTCGATTTGATTGGATATTTAAAAACGGCTAACTCAATATGTTATCCAGAAATAATGTTTCACAAGGCCTGAAGAGTTTTGATCATAGATGATCCAAAGGTTTAAGACACGTGTCACCGAAATCTCGAGGCAATATTTTTCTGGCTAAAATATTGAGCAAGCCATTTTTAAGAATCGGTTCTAATCGGGCCGTTTAACAACCCTAGGTTTAACCCAGAGAAAGTTGGATTGAGCGCTAAAATATATTATTATTTTTATAAAAATTTTATCTTTATTAACTATGGAGTTTTTTTATTAATTTTTTTTTGAAGTAACATTTACAGCATATTAAAAGTAATTTCATATTAACACACTATATCTATAATCATCATAAAAATATATAATTAAAAGAAGGGGAAATTTACAAAAAAAAAAAGAAGAAAATTATTATTTAGGTATGGTCGGCGGGGCTTAATGATCCATGTTAGGATATGCAGTTGGAACGGCAGATTTCGATTGATATTCTTTGTCGAAGGTAGAAGCCTTTTTTGGGATCACCTGTGATTAAAACCTTTGCCCTCTTGTTTTGAATAATTTTAGGGCTTGGGGTCCAAACGATCCACAGGTGTCTGAGACTACCAGAATGAACAAAACATTATTAAGGTGGGCAATATTTATTGGGTTTTTTTTTTGTATTCTCCTAAAAAATTATTTATTATATATTCAAAAATGCATGCAATATTGCTTCATATTTTTTATTAATCTAAGTTCTATCTGACATTCTCAATTCAATGATCCTTCCTTCCTTCCTTTCGTCCTTCTTTCCAAAGAAAGAGAAAGAAAGAAAGAAAGAAAGAAAGAAAGAAAGAAAGAAAGAAAGAAAGAAAGAAAGAAAGAAAGAAAGAAAGAAAGACATTATAAGGTTCGTACAATCCTGGTTTTGCAGTCCCCATGTTTGCAGAAACGGCAAAACCTTTGCTACCCAAATTTTCTTTTGATATTAAATTATTTTATTTTTATATAAAAAATTTTTTTTTATAGAACATATTTCATAACTCTCGTGAGGGATCCGATAGCTAGAATGTGAGCGAGTTTATACATATCAGGAGAAGCCAAAATTGGCCCAAATCTTACATAGTATGCCATGATGGAATAATCCAACAACCCGATTGTTACTATAAATATACCAAAAATTTGACTCTTATGGATTTTGTTTCCTGCAACAAAAGCTGGTCTAACAATAGAATGACTAGACATTTCGCTGATTTTCCTTCGATAGAATGTAATAAAAGGTAATTAATGGTATATTTTTTTTTTAAAAAAAAATATTTCAAATGCTATAATCAATAAAAGAGATAGAACTTGATCAAATTAACCTTACCAAAGAAAGAAAGAAAGAAAGAAAGAAAGTTATAAAAAAATATTCTATAATAGCTACCAAAATGTACAGAAATGTTATGATTATTTTTATCTACCGATATATTTTTTAAAAAAAAGTCTAACAGCTGATCAAAAGGATGATTTATTGCTCAAGAATGCCAAACATAATTTACTGAATGGGTTTCAGACATTCGGGATTCCTGAATATTTTAACGAATCTAGATTCCTTTCCCATAAAATGTTGGGCCTAAATTTTTCCTGGACTTACGAATTTTCGAACGACACTTCATGGATTGAATCCTACCAAAATGTTTCCGACTTCATCAAAAAGAAAATCTTTTATAATAACCGGCTCGATATAAGTTTATACGCTTTCGCCAGAAATCTATTTCAACTAAGATTAAAGCGTTACAATTACGTATTGTCGGGGGTACCGATAAATTAATACAAAATCCTGATATTGTTTTCATTGAAAATATATTATAATTATATTTTCTAACTAAATAATTGGGAACAAATTGTAAATAAACTAAATAAATTTAATAATCATAATAATAATAAAAATTAAGACTAACTATAAAAAAATAATGTTAGATAATTAACTAATGACTAATAATTTGTATTGGATGATACAGTACTACTATTTTTTTCCTTTTAAATATGCTCATAATCTTATTCACTATGCTATTATTATTATTATTGGATTGGGTGAGTTCCACTCCTCTTAATAATTATATCTGGGTTACAAGGTTTGTTGGTATCCTTGAGGAAAAAAATCGGCATAATTATTATGGAGGATAGGGCCTCTATAGTAATTCACGTTCGCTCATTTTGGGCAGGTCCATGACCAACGTGCTAGATAAGATAAGATAACATTTTTAATAGGAAAATAAAGGTTTTAACGAGATATCGCTATATATTTTTAAAAAAAAATTGTAACATGCTAAGTGTATCGATTAAAGTTGGGCACGTGCTTCGTAAAAATGATTACAAAAAATTTTGATTGTTGGGGAGGGGACAGGGATAAAACGATAGGTATTACGCATTTTTACAATAAATTTTTGAAACATAAATAAAAACAAGAACAAATTATAGATTTATATACAGCCAAATCCCTCATTCACAAAATTTTATCCCATCTATACCCATAGTAATATTACTAAGCAACAGGGTAAAGTGGTTAAAATAAAGTTTGAACATAACTATACTGTTTATTGAACAAAATGTTGCAATTTTGACATCTTTTTGCCACTTTTTAAATATAAACTAATTATAACAATATAGAAACATATAAAGTTTTACCAAAAATAGCTCATTTTGAGCGTCCTCGTTATATCCAAATATGATTTAGAAAGCTATTTATTTATAATATATTGATAATAAAATAGAAGACACAAAATATTATGCTGGAATGAGGGGCATCAACGCACCTCGTATTGTATCGAGGAAGGAGAAAATGTAAATGTAGTTAATTTGGTTGGAAGAATGAAAATGATGAAAGTGCCAAGACTTCTTATAAAGAAAATGAGCTTGCACTTCCAAGAAATAAAATGGATAGGTTAGATTTTTTAGTTATTCATATTGCAAATATTTTTTACAACTGATTTGAATTCAGGTATCACCAAATAGGCCAGCGTCTATTAGTGGTTTATAAGCACGATTCAGGGTCAATTTTAAAATGACCCCATCAAAGTTATAACCAAAATAATATTATGCAAGTCTAGAGATTTTGCTTTATAGATGGCAGAAAGGTTTTGAACATCTATTTGCCATATGACGAAGCTTTCATAATATTTATTTGGATCAAATCTTAATCGGCCGTTTTTTAAAAATCGAATAAAAATACCAAAATCACTCAAATCATAAAGACTGTTACTAATAATGAAAGAAGATTTTATTTTAGTTTTTATAAATAAGTATAGGTTGAATAAAATGATTGGAGCTGATTCAGTTTTTTGCCTTCCTTGTAAGATCTGAGATACTGTAGGATCCCCTGAATCAATTTGTTGCACATCTGGGAAAGGGGTTCTAACTTAAACAATGGTAAATCAATCGATACCAAACCGTTCAGGCTAGTATATAAAAAAAGTGTGTATTCCTATTCCTTATATAAATATTATTTGACAGAAGAGAATATTGAAAAATATTTTCATTGTACGAGATAATGACAAAATTTGCGATATTTTATTGAGAGGGGCTAAATTTCGCCTCACTGTAATTTACTGTCCTGGTGTAGTATAAATGAAAATTTAAATAATGTTACAAATTAGATACCTTTTGAATTTTTATATACATTACATTATAAAAAGATTATTTTAAAAATATATATATATATATATATAAATTTAATAATAGTGATAAGAAATTGTGTGAAAATTTTGAAGATTTTGAAATTGCCATATATTTATGTGACTTAGTTCGTTGAATGTTGGGTATCACATTTTTAGTAAAACGTCATTCGGTCATATTTATTATTAAATTTTAGGGCCGAGTTTGGCCATGGGTAGATCTGCGAAGCTTTACTTCTAACCTTAGCTTTTTAGTTCTGGCTCAGGCAGGCTTACGAAATATTTCTAAATCGGGCCCTCTAAATAATAAATTAAATAATTTCGCATCTTTTATTAAAATAGAGTAATTTAATTATTATGCCTCTCAGTTTAATGGCTGCTCTTAGTTTACCCGAATAAGCCAGCTTCCAATCTGATCCGCATTCTCCATCAAATCTTGTCTTTCTCGCCATTTGTGGGAACTTAATTATACAATTTATTTGTAAAATAGTTCAGAATTTTACATTATTTTTTGTTATTTTATCCTAAAAAAAAAAAGAAAAGGATTTTAAAATATCTAACGAGTAAGATTCAGTTAGCGTTGCCCAAACGTCGATTTAGCCATTTTTAAGAATTAACTCAAAATTTACCTTATTGGTTTTTCCCACAGATATCAAAAAGGTTTGGACTTCTATTGGCGAAATTTCGAGGCATAAGTAATAATATCTTGATTTTGACCCTTTTGAAAAATCGTCTAAATGGAGCTGTTTTACAAACATTACTTTCACCTATAGGCATTGTAAACATTTTAAATGAGAATATTAACTTATGAAAAAAATAAATAATAATAATAAATACACTTAATTATTTGTGAAAGTTAGTTAGTTTTTTTTAAATAGAAAATATTGATGATATATTTATGACATTGATATAAAGATAGATGGTCAATAAAAATCAATATAAATATCGGAACTGTTTTTTTAGTAATATTGGAAAATATAAGATCGGATCGGTGAAAAATTTATGAATCAGCACAGCCATAATTTTAATTCATAATATTGCATATTTAATAAGTTTAAGTAAAAATGCATTAAAATAAATAAAGAGCCAAAACAACCGATAAAATTATTTTTGAACGTTAAATCGGCAAATTAAACAAAATTTATATATAATGAGCAGGCGAGTGAATTGAAAAAACCATTAGCGGGCGGGTGAGTTAAAAAAAATTTCAACAATGAGCGTGTTAAAATCCTTCAAATTCCTACATCATCATTTTTTAAAATCATATTTGGCACTTAAAATGTGTAAGTTTTAAGAATATATTTGACTCTCCTGGCAAAAGACATAAAAAATTTTAAAATAACAATTAAAGTCACTAATGTTTTTTTTTAGGCGGTATGTTATTTTTTCAAATTTAAATCATTTTTTGACCGCGTTTTTTTAAATTTAAAAAACCTGATTTAACCATAAATGTATTACAGCATGTTTAGAATACGTATCTTATGAATTTTAGACAATTTTAGCCTTAAATTTTGCGTCATTTATAATTTATATAAAAACTCTAAGCCAAAAAACCAATATAAATAATATCAAGTTTCTGAAATTCAATAGGGTAGGTCTTCTAAACATGCTGGTGGTACACATTTCCGGTGAGATCTTTTAAATGTTTAAATACGCGCTCAAAAAATGATTTAAAGTTGAAATAATAACACATGTCGCTAACATATACATATATGTTTAAAATATAAAAGCTATAAATTAATCCAATTCTAAGAATGACCCAGTTTCTCATGTGATATTTTTTCAATCTGTGCTATGAAAGTTTTAAACAATTTTCATTTATTTAATTTTTTTTAAATATATTTTTATAATATTCCATGAAGTTTTAAAAGTTTTCACAATATAATTATAATCTATTAACAATTTACAACAAAAATTCGTCAGGCAAAGGTTTAAGGGTAGGGAAAAAACCTATCACATCTTCCAATAAATTGGCCGTGTAGAGTAAAAGAGATTCTGTAAAGTGATTCGACATTAATTGTAATCCTATAGGCATGCCCGTACTAGACAACGCTATAGGTATAGATATGGCGGGGATACCTTATAATATTTATTTAAATATAAATTTTTAGATTAATATTATAACTAACATCATGATAAAGAATAATGATAATGGATTCTTTCATTTATTGAAAGAGAAAAAAAAAATAAGGTGATTAATCGTTAACAATTATGTCGATCATAATAATATGAAACCAAATCAGAAATAAATATAGGTACCGGCTAAATTAGCGTGAACCGTGAATATATCCTGATCCATCACTTGTTCGTGAGTGTATTCGAGATATTCCGAATATTTTGGAGCGGTTGTCAATGTAACAGGTGTCAATATAATATCAACGCAGTTGGGGTTTGGCTCATATGAATAATCCCTATTAGAAGAACGTTCCGAGTAAGAAACAAAAATTTTGGAAAAATCTTGACAAATTAGGCGTCTGACCTTACAAGCCTGTTGGAAGAAGGCTTCTGCGTTTCTGTATAAATTAATATTTTTAGGTAAGATCGTTACTTAATTTATAACATCGTAAGGGGGTAGGGGGGAGGGTTGAAAAATTGTAATATAAATATATTGAAAAAACTTTCCGGTTAGAAAATAGTTTCCAGCCAATATTCTTCCTTTGACAATTTCGTTGAATCCGATTGTTCTAGTGTCTGCCATAGTCGATTCGCGTAAACCTAAAATACATATTTTTTCAAAAAAAAAAAGATAAGGTTAAAATTATGGGACATGGATGTTATCAGATTCTAAAACTTTCCCGAAATAAATATAGAACATTGCCAAATAAAATATAAATTATATTAAATTAAATATAACACTTCTATTAATTATTTAGTTAGAAAATTATGGTGATTATGTTTAAAATAGTTTCAACTGCCTTAATTATAAAATAAAATATGGCCATAAAAAAGACATATGACTCCCACTAAGGAGAACCCACGAAATGTTAAAAAAAATTGGTAATCTGTGTTTGAACTCGAAAATATTTTCTCTTTTACTTCGGGTTCAGTTCGAGACCGAGGTTGTCTGACTTTGCATTTAATCGCCCGATATAACCCCACCCGTTCAATCTACAATAAATGTGAATGCAAAGACCATTTATTTCTACTGCTGGTCTATTAGCTCGTTAAGACAGATGGAGCCAATTAAGTGGGATCGTTTTTATAAGATGAAAGGATATAGTTAGTGATAACCGGATAGCAAACAGGATCGGTGCACAGATATCTAGCATACTCTTTCCTCTTCATTAATGGGAAAACAGGCTCAGTATGCTGGATAAACATTTAGTTAAAATTGATTTCTGTAAAGTTATTATAATACTAAAGTGAGGGCATTCAGCAAGGCCATCCCTTGGGGCATTTTGTTTGCTATGATGTAATTAAAAATTCTGAAAATAAATATCCAGTTTCAGATAACAATGAGTCTCGTTCTAATAATGTAGGATTTCTAATTGGCATGCATTATCAGGAAACGAGGGAACATGGTTTAAAATTTTATTCCGAAATGGTATGGATCGTCTGGTAATTTAATCAGAGCGTTTCAGCTTAGTTCCAGAACTTCTAATTAAAAGTATTTTTAGCGACCCCAGAATGTTCAGACAAATTATGATTTTCAAAGTTAAGCCAGAATAGAACATTTTCCCATTTTAAGGAAACTGGAACGTGCATCCAAAATATGCAATGTTTCAACTCCAATGATCAAAACATTCTTATAAGTCTACAGAGCAGTCTTTGATAATAAATAAGTCTATGTATCCTATAAGGTTCACAAAATGCAGAAAGATGAAAAAAACAAAAAATAATTTGGTTCTAGTCCTAAGAATCTAATCTATTAGGAGAGAAAGAACGATATTTTTAACATTTTTCTAAGTGAATGAATGGCGACAGAGTCCTTGTTTTTGTTTAATAAATATTTTATTCCCTAACCATTTTTTATTTAAAAAAAGGATATAAAATTACCGTATCGTATCCCGTCATACCTAGCCATGTTGCTACAAATATCGGTCGCTGATAAAACGGTATAACATGCCAAGGAAACGTCGAAATGGGGCAATGCTTTGGGTAAAGTTGTAAGGGCAAATTTGACTTTTTTTGGAGGAGTTAAAATTTGTTCACTTTATTTTTTATATTTGCACGTTATGTTAAAAAAATATATAATAAAATGATCAAACTATATATTTACCTACTATCTCATTGTGGTCATACCAAGAGTAAGGCTGCATTCATAGTGGAATCAGATTCGGCAGAATTTAACAGCTGGTCCGCTTATGAGATCTATATATGAGATCAATTTTTATTTAATTAATCTTAATTTTATCTTTCATTCCATTCACGATAATAATGTAAGAATTATTGATTTTAATAAAGAAAGAGGTATCATAAACAGATTTTTTTATAAAAAGGATCAACTGTTAATCATGCGGGATGGGATCCTACCATGAATGCGCAACCTAATACAAAAAAAACATCATTTTTAAATGGCAGCTGTGGGTGAATCAGTAAGTTTTAGAGATTCAGATTGTTACAAGTGAAACGTAGATGGTCGGTGATTCGATTTCGAACGGCATCCATTTTTTTAAATAAACCTAATCGAATTATGTATAGCTAAGAATAGAAAGATATGAGGTAGGAAGTTTAAATATTTTTTTTTAAAAAAAATAAAATTTTAATAAAATCCGAAACGATAAATATTATCATCTTCATACTAGTAGAAATAAAATATTATTGTTTTTTTTAAAAAAAAAATACTTTTAAATTAGCTTAAACTTAAATGAATTCTAACTATATTCAAAATGGCGATTTCATCAATATTACAAACGTTAATTGCGCGGATTAATCTGTTGCACATTTTTAACTATAATAATATTAATAATATTTAATCGTGTCTCTCTCTTAATAAAGTCCCACTCTTCAGAATATAACTTTAAAAATATTTTGGCTAACAAATTTTATACAGTATTTTTTTGAATGGTGTAATATAACTTGTATATTTCAAAGATATCCAAAAAAATAATAAATATATAAGCATACTTTGATTTATCTACTAAACCATTCAAATGTTGTGGCACCAGGTACCTATCACCTATGTGAGAACTATAGTCCGCTAATTTATCCGCTATACGTAAAACTTCCGATCTGATCTCGGGATCGAGAGTAGGATGATTAAGGAATTCCTGATAATTTTTATTTTTATTATTAAATAAATTTTAATTAATTATTCATTATCGCGAGTTATTTATTTATAAAAATTTCAGAAATAAAATGTAATTATGAAGCGGGAAAGTATCATTGAAAGAGTTAATCCTCGAGGAATAAGATTGGGGGGGGGGGGGGAATAACAAGTAGAGGCAATGTGGGAAATTTTATACCACCTAGGTTTTATTTAGCGCTTTGGAACTTAAATTACAAAATTGATATGATTATCGATTCAGATTTCTATACCCTAGATAGTTTATAATATGGTTCTTTTATTACCCAAACACTCGGTCAAAAACATGGTTGTTTGAAAGTATATTTCACCCTCGTGGAGCAAAGAAAGTTGGCATTATCAATTACAAATTATTCACAAAGATTTTTTTATAAAAGTGTTACTTTTATCTCCTTTAAATTAAATAGTTTTAAAAAAATTCAACTTTTCCTATATAAGTAGAAAAGAAAATAAACTATTAAATACCATTCCTCCTTACACAACATTTTTTTTTATCCGGTCCAAAATCAGGTTAGTTAAATGATTTTGCTTTAAAGCGTTTGTAAAATGATAAAAATACCATTTATCGAATACTTTTTTGGTTTCGGTCCCCGCGTAAGCAGGGGAGAGGACAGGGTCACGGCTTTGTGCAGTCAAGGTTATACTGTCTTGGGAACTGACGAATTTTAAAAAAAAATTTTTATAAAAAAATATAAATATTTTAATAATTATCCTAGTAATTTCACAATGAAGCCAATCAAAAATCGGCTTAGTCTTGGCCAATAAAATTCAGCTTAATTCATAATAGAGGTCTGCATTGGGCGGGGCCCATCTAAGTCACCAGTTCCCCAAAAAACATGAATAATTATATATTAAAATAGTAATTTAAAATACTTTGTTTTAAAAAAATAAAATTCCTTATGTTCTGTATGAGAGCTCTTATTTTACTGACTACATTTTTTTTAAAGTTTCAAAGTTCCGCTTTGACATATGTCCAAGGTAAAAGATAGCGATTGGTTATTTTTTTTTCCTTGGCTCAACCGAATTAGAATTTACATTATTTGGGGATTGAAGAGACGTATGTCGAGATCCAAATTAAGGATTTACTTAAAGACCAAAGTATAGAGGTTAAACTATCTGGCCTAATAAAAGCCCTTACGTCAGAACCCAAAGAGAGCCCTTACGTCAGAACCCAAAGAATTTTATTTAAGCTAAATATTCATATTACTCTTTTTTAGAATCCAGTTCATTATTCATGTTGGGGGGGGGGGGGGGAACTTGTAGTCCCAAATTCCGTTTTTATAGGATGAGCTAAAAAAAATTAATTTCGTTATATTACCCGGATAAATATTAGTGTTGCTTAAGAAGCCCGATTCGGGTCGATTTTTTAAAAACGGTCCGATCTGAGTCGGTTTTTAAAAAGGGACCGATTAAGATTTCGGACTAAATAATATTATGTTAGCCTCGAGATTCGGTAAATAGAAGTCCAGTCCTTTCTGCCTTCTATGAGCAAAATCTCCAGGCTTACATAATATTGTATTTTGAACAGCGCATTACCTAAATCATTGTTCTAAGCTGCATATTCACTAATCCCAACAAAAATAATGACCAGTTTCGTTACTTTTATGATTTTTTTTAAAAAAACTAATTAAATAGAGGGGGATTTTTTTATTCATTTGCGGAAGGTGTATATTTTTCATTTTTAAAGATATCTAATACTTTTTTTCAAAGAATTCGATTATCAAATCGAATATTTGACGAATCAAATGGAATAATTGTATTATTCGTTTGAATACGAATAATACAATTATTAGATTGGAAAATACAAATCGAATATGAATGATGCAAATATTAGATTCGATACTTATTTTTGTAAGTATGCTGTGTGCATAGTAAATATATGGACTAGTCCTAGACCACGACAAACTGCTTAGCCCGCATTTAGTTTAGGATAAAATTGAAGGGTTAAAATATACATACTGAAGACAGACATTAATCATTAATTCATTAAAATGCATTTTAAAAAGTGTACATATATTCGAAGTCGGCCATTGAAAGGAATTTAGAAACGAAATGTCAAAAGGCTTTTTAAACTAAATGCTTTTCAATGACGTATACCCAACCCAGGCCAATGATATTGACAAGCACTAACCTCCACTAACGAAGCACTAAAGAATGATATATATTTCATCGTTAGTGTTTTCAATCGACTTTTAAGGGTGAAGTTGGCACAAGTTTTTATTTTTGCTTGTAACTTTTTTTCCTTAAATTCGGCTAATATACGGATTGAAGCACTAACGAGTAACGAAGCACTAACGAGTAACGAAACACTAAAAAATGATATATGATTCATCGTGAGTGCTTCCAATTGTTCGACCAACTTCACGGAGCTTTGACTCACAGCTGACTTCAATGTATGTGCAATGCAAACTTTTAATATATAAATAGTTTATTAAAGGCGAGTAATTAATGTCATTCACTGGGAAGATATGGTTGTGAAAATAATACATCAGGCTTAATAGTTCAACTTTAAACCCAGTTCGTTTGGCCTAAAAATTATTTTACGAATTTCTCCAACCCAGCCTAAAATTATTTTTAGAACGGGCCAGGATCATGCCAAACCGAGATTCGCAGATCACTAAATTAGTATCTTTTAATTTTTTTAAAAAAATATATATTGAAAAATTCTTAATAAAAATACTTGCGGAATCCCGATCCTGACGAGAATTTCATCTTCGCTTTTATTATCGTGATTAGAAGAAAAGAGGCTCATAGAAGGTTTGATAGTTTTAGCGGATGTCGTAAGATCTCCATCGTCTAATCCTGCTATGGCATCTAAAGATATATTATAGAAGTTAGATTATATAAATCCCAAAATATATACAGAGTACATCTAAAGATGAAATAACTATATTTTTTATTACTACGTCCTTTTTGAGAAAAATAAACAATCTACAAAAAATTTCTTTAAATGGTATATTAAGCTTGATTTTTTATTCCCCGTTATTTTACATTCGAAAATTATTTCTTATTTTATATATAAATCAGATGCCCACATGAGCTGGTTTATCAGGGTTGCAATTTAAATCTATCTTTTGAAAACTTGAGTTGGTGGCCTATGTTTTAAATTTTGTATATTTTTTATTAAAAGAAAGTCAAATTTTCCTTAAAAATTTATAAAACAAAAAAAGGAGAGTAACATCTTTAAAAGTAGCATTTAGATAGTGGACAAATAAAAATAGCTAGACTGGGATTGGACCAAAATTTTATATATATTTTAGACTACCAGGGCCAGGTTTAAATTTTAATTTATCAAAGAAAGGATAAAATATTGTGCTACTCAAAATTTAGGTCAAATTAGGGAGTTGGCTAAATTATAAAGAGCCCAAATTAGACAAGTTTTACAGTATAATGAAAATAATTTGCATGATTAAATTTTTTTATATTAGTCAGAATCAGAAGCCCATTATTTCACAAATACAAAAGTATAATTTAGTGATTAAACTACTATGATGACTTACTATATACCAAGGTACAATCTTGTACAGACCTGGAAAAAATGCCTGGAGTGTCTAAATTGTTTGCCAAGGGTATCAAGCCTAATCTTGAAAGGGTGCCATATGTGGGTTTAAACCCTATCACGCCACAATAAGAGGCTGGGTTTCTTATTGAACCTCCAGTATCTGAGCCTATTGAACTTAAAAACGTATTTTTTAAAAAAATATACTTTAGAAGTTAAATTATAAAATTTAATTTACTAAAAGGCTGAGCCTGTCACTACAGATACTGCAGATCCACCTGATGAACCTCCAGATATATGAAAATCATCATTTTCTAACATCTTTTGGTTATCATTTTCTATTAGGTTATTTGGATTTGTATGAAATTTAGCAGTTTTCAGTTGATTAAATGTTATATTATTGTCAAAGATGCTGTTTGAAATATTATTTTTAAGTTGTATATTTTTCTTTTTCATATTCCATGGATTTTTAACAGGTCCATAAAAGCTATTTATGCTGGCATTCCTAAATACATGTGTGTAAACTAAATTGGATATGTTTTTTAAAACTACCCCATTGAAAATTCATCCATGTTTGTTTTCCCCATTAATATTGCTCCAGCATCGCATAATCTTTTATAGATAGTTGCATCATATATTGCTATTAAATTATACAACATTTTTGATGCACATGTAGTTTTAATATCTTTAGTACAAAAATTATCTTTAATAGAAAAAGGAAACCCATTTAAAGGATCATCATGATTTTCTTAATTATATTATAATTTATATTTAATAAGTTATAAAATACTTTTAGAAGATGTTCCTGTATTATTTATAAAATCGTAATTATTACTAGTTATATATGCATTTAATTTATTTGCATAATTTGTTCCATTTAAGCAGAACTTATATATCTCTGAAAAGTTAGTCTGCTTATGTTTCAGTAAATCTAAAACCTAAAAATTTGAATATATATCTTATATATATATTTCTATTCAAAAACTTCCAACAAGGTATAATTCATAAAATTCGCAGACGAAGTTTACGATATTTTGAAATTTAAATATTTAAAAAATTGAAATGGCAATTGTTATACTTTAGTTACTATCAATGACGTATGTCATAGGTGATGCCCATGTTCGTGTAAATAGGGAAGAGTGTTGGACAGTTATTGAATTTCCAAATTTAGACTGGTTCATAGGCGTAGCCAGGATTTTCATAAGGGGGGGGAGGGGGGAAATTAAAAAATTATATACCTTAATATAAAAGCATGGTAATAATTTATTCCAAACAATTATAAGAAATTTATTTATAAAAAGTAAGTAGACATATAGTTGATTTTACTCTATTATATAGAATTAGTTATAAAACACTAGGTAAAATTCCACTTTTACAGACATATTTGACAGTTAAAAAATATATTACAGTTAATAATTTAACAAATTTTACTAATCAATGCTCTTGATATTAAATATAGCAACAATTTGCATTTAATTATTTAACGCCATCTATTTATTTTAGGTAATAATTGTATTTAAATTTAATCTTCATATTATTCATACCACAATGACTTTAAATGATATTTTCTGATGTCCTTATCATTATTTTATAGTTTTCTGTAAAATATATAATTCGCTATATTGGTAAAAATTACTTGATTGTCATTTGATAATTAGATATACTGTAAACCTACGACACATAATATTCCACTGTTTGATTGTGCTTTAATATTTTTTTAATTTATGACTTAATTTTATCAATTTTATCAATAGTTTTATAATTATATTTTACTTTTATTAAGATAAATTTTTCTATTTAAATTATAAAATTAAATTGAATAAAAGAATCTACATGATTTTATAATTAATGGGGATTCAGATATAATTATTGAAATTTTATTTAATTTCACGTATATATTTTATTGGAATAAGAGCATCGCCTCGATAAAATTTTGTTAACTTTCTCTTTGTATTTTTTTTATTATTATAAAATTAAATTGAATCAAATGTTTATATAAAATGAAAAAGTGATTTTTACAATTTCGTTAATATAATAAATATCATCAGTCATTTACATAAAAATTAATACATCTGTTAAAATAAATCACTTTATCAAATAAAATATACATTAAAAAGTGTATACAACATAAATAAATTAAAATTACTCACTTTATAAAAAATTATATTTGATATATTATATTATTTAGTAATTTTATGGATCTATTATTAATAATTATAATACATTTCACTTCTGTCTTAAGACTTATTTTTGACTTATATTCCATTTATTAAAAAACATTTTTGGTTCATTTTACATAATTATAAATTTATTTTTCCAAAAATCTATAAATTATGATGAATAGTTTTATAAAAAAATATCAACTTTTACATTCTTTCTTTTAAATTATTATTTAAGATATATGCATACATATCAGGGAGTGGGGAGAGGACTAAGGGGGATATTTTTTTATTAGATATTTACAAAAGGTTATAAATTTCTGAAGGGGGAAAAAATTTCCCCTTGCCACCCCCCTTCTGGCTACGCCTATGGACTGGTTTATAATAAAAAACTATAAACCGAACAATATTTTGTATGAATGAGCAACCCTGGATTTATACTTTATTATAGTACAAATTAACAGCGCTCTTATATTTTTTAATTTTAATATATCTATTATAATAATCCTCAAAAACCGTCAATCAAATTTAGCCAATAGTGTTCTTTTAAAAAAAATTTATTCAATAAAAATGATTATAGGGTAATCGGTCCAATAGTAATCATGTAACAACCTTAACACTCATTCAATTTTATAACACATTTTACCATCTTCACTTCATAAGGATATTTAAAAGATGTTGTTTAACAACTGATTTGAATAGAGATTTAATTCTGTTTATTCAAATTATATTTTTGAGGCAGAGGCTGGGCGCCCCCCATTTGGGGGTGAATAGAAAATTAATTTTAGGCTGCGTGCCCCCATTTAAGGGTATATTAGAATATTATTGACTAGGTGCCTCCAAATGGAGGTAAATAAAAAATATTAGGCTGCGAGCCCCCAAATGGGGTTAAATAGAAAATATTAGGCTGCTTTCCCCCAAATGAGGGTAAATAAAAAATTTTAGGCTGCTTGCCCTCAAATGGGGGTAAATGAGTTAATTATAGGCTTGGTGTCCCTATTTGGGGATTCCTTTGTATTACCATAAATATTTGGTAAACTTTTCTAAAGTAGAGATTGTCTATATGTTTTTACCTTTTAAGTGATATTAATTCCTTTGTATTTCCATAAATATTGGGTACACTTTTCTTAAGTAGAGATTGTATATTATAAATATAAGAATTAATTTGGATAATATATTGTTTTTACCTTTTAAATGATATTAATTCCTTTGTATTACCATAAATATTTGGTAAACTTATCTAAAGTAGAGATTGTCTGTAATAAATATAAGAAGAGATAATTTATTATATATATATATTTCTAAATTGTTTACCGTTTTATATAATTTATTTGACAAATTGAATCAATTAAAATTTTATATAAATTGGTCAATTTAACGTTTTTTTATGTTTTTTAATTAATGTAAATTTTAAAAATAGCTTTAAATTAAAATAAAATAGGAAACGTTGGATGACGTAGCGTATTTTTGATTCATTCTCATTCACATTCAAAGTTTCTGGTGAAACGAAATAAAATTTGTTATTCTCAATCACAATATAGAATACCAAGATTCAATATTATATTAGAAGTCATTATTATAATGTATCAGTGAAGATGCGTCCATAGAAGCTAGGGAAGCATTGCTTTCCTTGAAATTTTTCTTACAAAATTTTTAAATAAACTTAATATAATCTTTTTACTATGCTAAATAAACTAAACTGACTTTGTTAAAAAAAATTAATATAATTTTTATAACATTAAAAAAATTAATATAATTTTTAACTTAAAAAAATTAATATAATTTTTAACTTAAAAAAATTAATCTAATTTTTAACTTAAAAAAATTAATATAATTTTTAACTTAAAAAAATTAATAAAATTTTTATAACTTAAAAAAATTAATAAAATTTTTATAACTTGAAAAAATTAATAAAATTTTTATAACTTAAAAAAATTAATAAAATTTTTATAACTTGAAAAAATTAATAAAATTTTTATAACTTAAAAAAATTAATATAATTTTTATAACGTTAAAAAGTTAATATTATTTTTAGTATATTAAGAAATACTATTATTTTTACTACGTTAAAAAATATATACATGAGGGAAGCAAATTTAATATTGCCATTTTTTTTTAAATAAATTAAAGAGAAGGAAATTTTTTTATATAATATTTATTTCCTTACTTTTTTTAAATAAAAAATTATTTAATTTTTAAAACCTTAATTAATGTTTAATAATTGTAAATTTATTTTTGAAAAATTATTAACATTATCATTTAGCTCAAGAAATTTTGATGCGAAAAAATTGATTATGGAAAAAGGAAGACCAAAAACCAATTTTACAAAACTTAAAAAAAGAAATCAAAACTTGCATCCGTAATTTTTCCATCTATAAATATGAAAAATATGATTGGCTCACTGGATGTGAAGTTTCTAATTCTTATATTGTTGGTCATGCCTATTATTCCCAAAGGAAAAATATGTTTGGAATGATAAAAGATATTCGGATATGAATAATTTTTCAAAAGCAGTTAAACGGCAAAGAATCAACCGCTTATTTTCAGTCGATGATTCAATTAAAAACATTTGGCCAAGTATTGAAAATATTATAGATTCGATGCGCAAAATATCAATCGAACAGCATAATTCTAAAAGTCAAATCAAATAGAGAAATGTTGAAAATATTGATTAACTCTATATGCTTTCTTATAATTCAGGAGCTCGTATTCCGTGGTGATGATGAATCTTCTAATTCAGTAAATAGAGGAAATTATATTGTATTAATATATTTGCTCGTGGAAGAAAATTTATTATTAAAACATCATTTAGAAATAGTGCAGTTTTTATTGGGCTATCAAGCAATATTCAAAATGATTTGATTACTATTTCATATGTCTTACACCAAAAAATATTAAATTCGTCGAATTATTAAATATTAGTGAATTCCAATAATCAATTTCCCAAAATATTTATTAGATAATTTAAACGACTTATTCTCAATTTTTCGACTTACACAAGCTGGAAACCGAATTAAAGGTAGTGTTTCGGGATGTTGAATTTAGAAAGAAAAGGATTAATGAAATACTTGAATTTTTAATATGCACCGATTTGATGAAAAGTTTTAAAGAGTTTTTTAAATTATGAAAATTCATCTTAACTTTGACTTCAACAACAGCAAGTGCAGAACGGAGTTTTACATCTTTAAAAAAAATCAAATCTTTTTGCAAAAACAGGATGAGCCAAAATCGATTTGATTTCAATTGAAAAAAAATTATTAAAAAATTTAAAATCTATAACTTTTATAATTCAGTACTTGATCATTTTACTCAAAAAAAAAGATGAATACCACTTATTTATAAATGTTTTTATGGTTTGAGTTTGACTAAAATAAAAAAAAATTTTAGATTGCTTCCCTAAGTAAACTTGACGCTTCGTCACTGTAATGTATATTTATTTTTTTAGATCAAACATTAACATCGGTGGCGGGTATGCCATGTAAACACTAATTGAAGTCCTATGAAGAATATTCAAAGTTATGGAATTATTTTCAAGAAGCTTTACACTTATCAGAAGATCCTCAAGATAATATATTTTGTTAATTATGTACTTCCAGCTTATACAATTTATAATTATAACATGAATTTTCTTATCTTATATATATTTGAATCATGGTCAGTACATAGAGAGTTACACCTAAAGAAAGGTTTTGGTACCTGTGCAACCCTAATTATGGACATGTTTTTAGAACTGTAATGATATTCATCTATAAATCCCTTTTAAGGAAGTATCCGTTTTTATATAATATTGTTTTATTTTATTTTATATTTGATATGTTAATTTTAATATTAATTTTATTTCTATGTATATTTTTAATTTAAAAATCAATGACATTAGTATTAAAAAAAAACTATTTTATATTTTTACCTTTTAATATTTTACATTTGTCTGTCAATTTTAAAATTAACTCAGAATATTTAGTAATATCATCAATATTTTATTTTAACCATATATATTGTTTGACATATAGTAGATCCTTATTTTCCAGCACCTTTTAATGTTACGATCTGAGTTATTGTAATATATTTATAGTATGGTTTAAGAGAAAATTGACAGATATCCCAAGAGAAATTGCAGAGATTATTAGCAGTGTAATATTTTGAAGAATAAAATAAAGAATTAAATAATTTTGTAAAAATTGTCCACCTACTAATACTTCAATTACCATTAAATAATTCAATCTATTATAATATAGTGTTGTATATTTTCTCATAACTTCATAATTGTAGAATGTATGTTATTCATAACTTATTATATTATTTTTGATGAAATGTATAACATTTTTGTTTTACTAATATATAATTTGACTATGATTGTAGTTAACCTCCTATTATTTGATAACCTAAAATATCTTTTTATTTTTTCTATTGTAATTTAATCTTAAATTTAATTTTATAATTTGTAACTAAATAATAAATCATTTGGAAAGGGGTGGTTTGTTTAAAATTTAAATTAGGATGAACATATTTTCAGCATGGTACTTTAATGTATATTCATAATTTCATATAATGATAGGTAAACCAGATATTTCCCCTTCATTTGATGATAATTTTGAAAAATTTTCACAATTAATATATACATATATTAGACAGATTTAATTCTTATAAACCTCTTATATTTTTCAAGATCCAAGGAAGAAATTAATTATTCTGAGTTTGGGCTTGGGAAATATTTTAACAATTAATTTGGATTTGGACCTAGCTTGCTAAACATTTTTCAAAAAATTTTTTAATTTTAAATATGGGCTAGAAATTGGCCTGAAAATTTCTTTTGAAGACATGGCCAGGCCTGATCAAAAACCAAAGCCCATGCAACTTTCATATTCTGATTGTATTTTTAAATGCATTGTGACTTTTTATATATTATATTTCAGTTCTCAACTACCAAAATTATTATGGTCTTTGGCAGGTTTGAGAAAATTTTCCCAAGTGCGTGGACCTGGCTTGGGAGTTTTTTTAATATTAGGCATAGCTGTAATATTTAACAAGAATATTTATATGGCCCTCAGGTAAAATCTAATTTAAATATTATTTTTATTCAAAAAAATAGTATTCACACTTAGTCTAAATGGGTTGGCCTTGGTCTGAAGTAGGGGTGAGCTGGGTTAAGATAGAATAAAAAATAGATATGGTTTTTAGAGATTTACCTATCTCCAGGTTTGGAAAAAAATTTTGAAAATTACTATGGGTTGGCCAGACTTGAGAAAAATTTTTATAAAATTATTATGAGTTGAACTGGGCTTGGAAAATATTTTTATAAATTATGTTGGGCTGGGCTTGGGGAAAATTATGAGCTTGGACGTTTGATAATTTTTTTTATTATTAACTATGGGTCAGACATTGGCCTAAAACAAGTTATTTTGCAGGCCTGGGCTCGGCCTGATAAAAAAACCAAGGCCCATGAAAATCTGATTTTTTTGTATTTTTTAAATTCATTATGATTATTTAAATGTTTTATTTCAGTTCTCAACTACCAAAATTATTATGATCTTTCATTCAGCTTGGATGAATTTTTCAAAATTATTATGACTTTGTACTTTACCTGAGAATTTTTTTAATATTAAATATTATGTATAAATGATCACTAAATTCATATTGGTATTATCAAGTAAAAGCTTTAAATTTATTCTTACTCAAACCATAGTATTTAATCTTAGTTTTAATGGATTGAACCTGACCTGAAGAGGGGAGGGAGTAAAAAGAATAAAATTGGATATAATTTTCAAATAACAGGTAACACATTTAGCATAAATATAAGAAGAAAATTCTCATTGCCCGTCATTTTTGACGGGCTATCTCCTAGTTATTTTATATTTGTCATTTTTTAAATTGTTTAAATGTATTTTTTACCTCCTATTTTAAGATATTATTTAATTTTCAGGATTATTTATAACATTTCAAGTTTTGAACTTTTCAGGGAAATTTTGAAATAGGAGGGGAATTTCCCTTTCATGTTTATTGATGGAAAATAATGTATTCTTCTATGAATAGTATCAAATAAGTTAGGATTATTTAGATAAAAACTGGATGGAGTTTACGTTTCAACTGGGAAAATGCGTTATTCTCATAAACACGTGATTTGGGGGATAAACAAACTATTTTACCTTAGGATTTTTATGAGATTACCGTACATACATAGACATATTTTTTTCTCGTAACAGAGATATAGAAAAAAAAACTAAAATCTATATTAAGTCCCAATTTTTATATTATTGTATCTAAAATTTTAAAAAAAAATCGTATCCGATACAAAATTCGCCGCAAAGAATACAACACGTTTTGAATCCGGTTTAATTATCAATGCAGGGTTACACTATACTAGACATTGTCTACTCTACAAGCTCATATTAAGTGATAATGATTTGCTATTTCGAATCGACACTTCAGCCTCGATAACCAGAAAAACTAATATGACATATAATTTAATAGCGAAAACGGAAATGGCCATAAAATGAAAAACATTTGCTTATAATTTTTTTTTCTTTCAATTATTTTTTTATCACTCGACCAACTTTTCAATGTCTTGCGAACAACATTATTATTTTATTTATAAAATCTACATTAATTAGTTTTTACTAAGCTTTTTCTTGATTTATTTTTTTGGCTTTGATTCACGGATTTTGATGTGAGGGAATATTTAATTTATAGGGAGATATACGAATATTGAATAAGGATTTGGTGATGTAATACTATATCTTTAGCCCTCTTATACAATTGATGGGCATCAGTTTTTAAATATTCTTTCATTTATTTTAAAATTTTACTGATTCAAATCTAGATAGTCATCATGTCTCCTCATTTCAGCTGTTTTCAAAATAGTTTCATATAAATTTGGATGTGGAAGAATGATTTTTACTTTACTAAAACGTTTTTACTAATCTAATAAGATTATCATTTTCGATAAATATAAATTATTTTAAACTTCTATTCGATCTCTGAGAATTAGATATTGCAAATATGTATTATCTAACTTTATCGGGTAATATTTTAGTTCATAATTTAGGTAATATCGGTATATTTTAAGTATATCTTACTATATTATTAATCACAGCTGATAGATGGAATATGAAATTAAAAATTGAGAAAAGTTAATTTTTTAAAATTGAAAAAAATCGTATAATGAATAGAGCTCAACATAGCCACAAAACAAGTGGCTTACTTGACAGCATATAGGTATAGTTTTATTGACTCCGGGGTTCTCTGGTTAGAAAATTGTCATTAACGATAAAGGTATAAGTCATATTTATTCTTAAAAATTTTAAACTTGCTAACTAGCTACATGAATAAATTGAAATGCTATTCAGGTCCGCGAACTGTGGAGAGAATCTTAAAATTTTGGAGATTCTATGGCCCGGCCCACATTTTTTTCGATCTCGGCATCTTAAGCAATTTTAGCTTAAAGTTTGAAATGCTCTTTTAAAATAAATTTTCAAACAAAGTTTCATTTTTTGAGAATGCTCGAACATGATTTATGATCAAATTTTACCATAAAATTCCAAATCGTTTTTTTAAAAAAAAAATATTAAATGATTTGAAATTAATTACAAATTTTCATCTTTTCCTAACCTAAAACTTTTGGTCAAAAAATTAATAATTGAAATTTTTTGTTTGACAAACCTCGATTTTGATTCTATTTTATGAATTATTTTTAAGATTATTTCTAGAAATATTTAGCCCGATATAGGTTTTCTAATTTTGTATAAAAATGATTAGGCCCACTCCGAGCAGGCTTCCTAACCTGCAGGTCTAAATTATGTAAGACAATAATTATTTTATTTGGCAAGTAAGCTCACCAACGATCTCATTTAAAGGTGAATCTGAATATAAATTAAACTAGCGTGCGATAAATGAATTATAAGGTCATCATTATTATATGTATATTATGATTAAAATTAAGATTTAACTAATTAACAATTAACTCTTAGTCTTCGAGGAAGCTTCAAAAATATCTTTGTAGCGTTATTGGGATCTTTTAATCTTTTACTGTTATGAACATCCGAAAAAAAAGGAAAAAAAATCCAATCAAAAAGAAATGGGTCTAAACAAAAAAAGAAATAAATAAAATATTAAAAGTTTAAAGCTAAAAGAAAAAGTCATAATCAAATATATTTCCATAGACCCTTCTTTCTTATTCATACACATCTCCTGCTCCATTCTCTCCACCTTCGGAGCAAAAATCAATGTTTTTTTTAAAGAGTTAGGCAAAAGGATTTGTGAAAAAGCCGACCAGCCTAAGGAATCCCTTTCTTACAATAAAGACTTGCTACCGCCATTATTCGATCTAACTATCTAAGTCTTATCTCTTCCATAGAATAATCTACCACATCTATGCTTTCTTTCTTCCCTTCTCTTTCTTAGTTTTCATTTTTTTTTATCCCTTATCCCTTATCCTATTTCGTAATTTCTATTTTTACATTGAAAAAATTAAATATGCTATTATCTTTTGATAACATATTATATCAGTCACTATTCAAATAAAGTAACCAATGACCAAAAATATATAATCATTTATGATTGGAAATCGCATACAAGTTTTTGATATAATTTATTTTATTTTTTTTTAAAAAAAAAATGGTAAACGAATCGTTAAAGAAAATTATGCAAAAATTTATAAAATAGTATAAATAAATTCATAAACATTTTAGGGAAAACAAAATAATTAAGTAATGATAATAATCAAATAAATAATAAAAGTCACATTATTTTAAATTTATAACTTTAATAAATAAATGGGTTTTCTCTCTATTTTCTATCCCATAGCTGTAATTAATACTTCGCTGGCGGAAGGATCGGAACTTCTTACGAGCATGTTGATTGTCACACCAGTCTCCGGCATGGCTACAATTTTTATCCTAGCTAATATATCGTGATTGCCTCTGTATATGCCTATTTTGCAATAAGGAAAAGGAAAGGTTATAAAAGTGATTTCTAAACAACCCTAGTTAATTTACCAAAGTTGTTTTAAAAAAATATCATTCAAATGTACAGATTACATGACATAAAAAGGTATCTAGATAGATACTGTAACTTTAACAATTATATTATGTATCTTAATAGAAAATTTTATAAACATCAGAGACTTGCTCGAGGTACAACACGGCTCGGCCCAGATTCGTGAAAAAAAATTTCGGCCTGGCCTGGATTATTTCTTAAAAGTCATTTAGACCTGAATGTTTACAAAAATCTTACTATTAGGTATTTTAATGAAATTATTTATAACTTTTTTTAAAAGTGCCAAATTTTTATGATAAGTAATAGTATATTATGTTATATATATAATCGCGATTTAAAATATTAGGCCAGGCCCGGGTATTTGAAAAATTTTTTAAAAAAAGGACCCGGACTCCAAAAAAAATTTGCCAAATATAATGATGATTTTTAAATTATTCATATTAACAACCCGATAGGTAGAGAGTGTGAAGATTTTTGGATTCGGATACTTTGTCGGAACTATCGCAAGGTGACATGCCCAAGTACTGAATGAGCTTGATGATAGCATCTTGATGTTTATTTTATTTTTTTAAATTGTAAACATTTTAAAATCCTATATCCCTATCACCAATATTTATATAAAAAAAAGTTTATGATATCTTCAGAGCTAAAACAAAATAATCATAAGTATTGAGATGTACACTGTCTACAGGAGTATTAGTATAAATGAATACCATGTAAGGTTTTAACGTTGGATAGCACGAAACTATCTTCGAGTTCATTTTCCGGTCCCAATTCTTCCCATGACACGGAAAAGTTATGCTTGGTAATAGCCTTCATACTGTCACACACATTAAGTTCTATATCTTCCAACTTTTAATTAAGTAATTTATTTTTTTTTACAAAAAAAAATTTAGAAATAATTTGAAAATAATAAATTGAATCTCTTTCATTGATCTATTGAAACCACTTTAATATTTTATATAATTCAAACATTCGTAGAACCACTAAATTACCGAGTTCAAAAATAGCTAAAACATCTAAAAATATCCTCAAAAAATGGCGGCTGATATGGTTCCCACACGAAATGGCCGAAGTAACCAAATATTTTTATACGTAATTTCTAATTTATAACATCACAAGTAATATAATAAAATTCTAATATAATACGATACTAATATAATATAAAATATAATAATAATTTTGTTTAATCAAGCGTCTTCGAAAATATTTGCAATGTAGTGGTTGGTGGTATTTATTGAGTTTTACTTATTACTCCTACAAATAGTGAAGGTCAACGGTTATGTCCTATCGGTCTTAGACCGTGACCAGACTGATTTCCTGACCGATCTTTTTTTGTGGGCCGTGGTCCGGACTGGTCTTTTTATTTTTACGGTCTAGACCGCGACCCGGACCGGTCTTTCATAATTATTTAAGTTTGCTTTACTATTCAATTAATATAATTTTTTTGTATATTTTATTTTATGATATTTTTCTAGAGGTGTGATTTTAGATTTTGTTAATTTTTATTTTACAATATGAAAACCATAAGTTTGTCCAAGAAACATTTTACTTATAGTCCCAATAAAAAACATAGAGTATGTGTTCACTGCAGTACCAAATTTAATGTATCGTCAGCAACAAGTAACAAAATAATTGTTTATAATTTTTTAAGCAATAAATTAATCAAAATAAGCAGTATTATTTAATATATTTTGGTTATTATCTATATAGTTCTATTTTTTCTTAAGAAACTGTTTGAATAATTCATTGTCAAAATAACTTAACCTTATTCTTAATAAAATAATTAAGTACCTTAAGCAGACATCTGATAAAACATAAAATATATAATTCTAATGAAAATGAAAATATCTCAAAAACACAATCTACTCTTAATTTTAATATGCCCTTCACAAGCACAAATTTTAATATTATTGAATAAATTTTGTTGTTTATATAATACTCTTATATTTAATAAAATGATAAAACAAATCAAATTAGGTTAAAAAAATATGTTCTTATTTAAGAGCACGGTCTGGGTCGATCTTTTTTAAGGACCGGGGTCCGGTCCGGGAGTATCGGTCTAGTTCGGGCCAAAGACCGGGCCGTGATTTTCACTACCTATAAATAATATCTTAATATTATTTTTTTAAAGGTTTCTAATGATTAATAAAGAATATGTTAATAACTTGTCTTACTAAACTTCTTGAATATATTTTTTTAAGTTTCATATTCTAATTACATTTTAATATGCAATTTAGAAAAATATAAAAAAAGTTAATATTTATTATATTATATAAATAAATATAATTTAAAAAAAACAAAAATAATAATGTATAATTTAAAATTTACGTATTAGTGTTATAATTTAATCAGAATAACGCGACAATATATATTAGATGATTGAAAATTAACTAAAAAATGAGATTTTATCTAAAAATGGAAACAAATTTAAAGTTGTTCTATCGTACATGGACATTAAATTGTCTATTTTATGATTTAACCTTTCATAAGTCGGATTTGTTCGCCGAACAATCGATTCATTGTATAAGCTTATTATCGTTCGAATTTTGAACAATATTTTGACAATGACGTACACGTTAAGAAGTGCACAGCTTTGTTATTCGTTTTAGCTCAAGATGGAACCCCTCAAGGTAGTTGTTAGTGCGGAGTCCATTTACATGATATCTGCTGTATATGTTGATTTGTAATTGACAGATAAGAAGGACGTTTTTCAATATACTTTTCGAGAAGAGATTATACTACAATTATTAATCTTTGTTTTAAGATTTGTATCACGTGAGATTATGTATATTATTGTGAATTATATGGAAAATAAAATTACGGAAACGAAATAGTAGTTTAGAATTATATGTTAAACAATATACTTATATATATACATATATTAAGATCTATATGATGAAATATAATCATTTTGAGTTTTAATACCTTGTCCCATATAGTAGGGGTGGGGGGAATAACGCAGTATCACCAAGCCACGTTTGGTTCATATACTCCCTAAAACGAAGTGGGGATGGATTGTTAGTTGCCATTGAGTAGCAAGATAAACTAACTTCGGCCATATGCTCCACCTTGCAAACTGGTAAAGTTGTCATCCGCCTTACAACTAAATGGACGAATCGTTTAGATAGTCTCTGACTAAACCCAAAGCTTGACATTTCCGCCATAAAGCTTGAGAATAATGAAAGAAACATCCTAAATATTTTAAATTAAAATTTAGTACATCTTAAATTAACCTTTGATCACTGTATTTGGGAATACAAATCGAAGAGCAGATATAGCTGCCGCCTCAAAATCTGTTTGGCCAATTGGAGGATTGAAATAAATACCTTCACGGGTACAAAAATTTTTGACTATATGAAATAGTTGAATATATGTCTCCCTTGATTTATCTGGAAGGAGAGCATATAACTGGGATCATAACGTTTTCATACATAACGTGTATGCTATATAAAGCTGACAATATAATCTAGGAACTATGTAGAAAGTTCCATCCATATAAATTGTGGTAGCAGATCCCAACAACTTTAACATATCACTAGTCCCAAAGACCAATATCTTATTATCATCGGTAGGAATATAGAATCTTTGAGATCTTGAAGATGTAGCATATGCTGGCGTTAAAACAATATATTGAATAGAATGAGGCATGGAAGGCCTATATTTCTTAAGAATTCTGTCGATAAGGCCCCTAATTAATATGAAAAGGGGGATTGCCTCAGAATAATTTTCGATATAATTTGTCTCTAAACATCTTATATCAATAGTTTTTTGATATATGTTCATCCTCGTTTGGGTAAGATTTTGGGCAATAGTTCTTTCAAAAACTTCCCGTTTTGAGGAGCTCAAAATACCCGACATCAGGTTGGTGTTCATGTACACCTGATGAAATGTAAATATGGTCATATTTACATTTAGCAGGACAGCCTGGTTTCCTGCAACGGTAATGAACAATATCCCCCCTTTCATAGTGATACCGATTGAGATAATCTTGGTAAAAGAGGAATGGTTTTCCCTTTTTACTATTGAAAAATTGACCTTTAATAATATATATATTATATTATGTTTTTACCATAAATGTTTTGATTTATGTCAAGCATAGAATATGCAGCATCCATTATTTTTAAATCATATATAGCTAATTTCTTTGAAGATCTTTTTGAAAGCGTTTTTGAGGATGTTTTTCGATGTTTTGACAATTTTGAACTCGGTGATTTAATAGTTATACGGCAAATATGAATTTACAAGATTATTCCAGTAAAAATATTCAATTTAAGGTAAATAGACTTTATTATTATCTTGTATATTTTTATTAGAAAACACAAAAACACAATGATGAAATTGCCTATTTGGGGTTATGAATATTTGAACAAGGGAGATGGTCAAAATTTTATATACCTAAAATGCAGAAGTAACAATGGGGGCAGAGCAAAGCTCTCTCTAGCAGATGTTGTTATAACAAAACAACATATTTACACTTGTAAATGCAAGAATATATATTCTCCAATGCAATATTAGAAATAATGGATGCTGCATATGCTATGCTTGACATAAATCAAAACATTTATGGTAAAAACATAATATAATATATTAATATCATTAAAGGTCAATTTGTCAATGGTAAAAAAGGAAAACCATTCCTCTTTTACCAAGATTATCTCTATCGGTTTCACTATGAAAGGAGGGATGTTGTTCATTACCGTTGCAGGAAACCAGGCTGTTCTGCAAAATGTAAATATGACCATATTTACATTTCATCAGGTGTACATGAACACCAACCTGATGTCGGGTATTTTGAGCTTCTCAAAACAAAAGAGGTTCTTGAAAGAACAATTGCCCAAGATCCTACCGAAACAAGGATGAATATTTATCAAAAAACTATCGATATTAGATGTTTAGAGACTACTCACATCAAAAATTATCCAGAGGCAATCCCCCCTTTCATATCAATTAGGGGTCATATTGACAGACTTCTAAAGAAATATAGGCCTTTCATGCCTCATTCTATTCAAGATATTGTTTTAACGCCAGCATATGCTACATCTTCAAGATCTCAAGGATTCCATATTCCTACCGATGATAAGATATTGGTCTTTGGGACTACGGATATGTTAAAATTGTTGGGAGCTGCTACGACAATATATATGGACGGAACTTTCTACATAGTTCCTAGATTATATTGTCAGCTTTATAGCATACACGTTATGTATGAAAACGTTATGATCCCAGTTATATATGCTCTCCTTCCAGATAAATCAAGGGAGACATATATTCAACTATTTCATATAGTCAAAAAATTTTGTACCCGTGAAGGTATTTATTTCAATCCTCCAATTGGCCAAACAGATTTTGAGGCGGCAGCTATATCTGCTCTTCGATTTGTATTCCCAAATACAGTGATCAAAGGTTAATTTATGATTAATAAATTTTAATTAAAAATATTTAGGATGTTTCTTTCATTATTCTCAAGCTTTATGGCGGGAATGTCAAGCTTTGGGTTTAGTTAGAGATTATCTAAACGATTCTTATGTCCATTTAGTTGTTAGGCGGATGACAACTTTACCATTTTGCAAGGAGGAGCATATGGCCGAGGTTCGTTTATCTTGCTACTCAATAGCAACTAAATATCCATCCCTACTTCGTTTTATGGAGTATATGGACCATACGTGGCTTGGTGAAACTGCCTTATTCCCTCAAACTATAAGGACAAGGTACAAAAACTTAAAATATTTGTATTCAATCATTCTAATATTTTTCAATATTTATTTTAGGTACCATGTAGATGGGCCCCGCACAAACAACCACCTCGAGGGGTTCCATCATGCTCTTAAAAGAAAAACAAGAAGTGCACATCCTAATGTGTACGTTTTAATTAAAATATTGATCGAAAATCAGAATTCGAACGATATTAAACTGATACAAATTCATAATGGATCGATTGTTAGGCGGGCAAATCGGACTTACGAAAGATTAAATTATAAAATAGACAATTTAACGTCTATGTACGATAGAGCACCCTTAAATTTGTTACCTTTTTTTTAGATAAAATCTCATTTTCAGTTAATTTTCAATCATCTATTCTGATTAAATTATAGGTAAATATTTAATTGTAGATTATTCTATTGTTATTTTATTTTATATTTATTTATAATATATTAAATATTACTACCTTTTTTTTATATGTTTCTTAAATTTGCATATTAAAATGTAATTAGAATATGAAGCCTTAAAAATATTCTGAAAAGGTTAAACAAACGCTAAAATAATTACTATAAAAAAATTTATTCAAGAAGTTTTCTAGCAAGACAAGTGACTAGCATATCTTTACTTATCATTAGAACCCTTTAAAACTAATAAAATATTAGGAAATCAGATATTTATAGGAGTAATAAATAAAACTCAATAAAGACCAC
The DNA here is from genome assembly GCF_954871325.1 of Gordionus sp. m RMFG-2023. Taxonomy (NCBI): domain Eukaryota; kingdom Metazoa; phylum Nematomorpha; class Gordioida; order Chordodea; family Parachordodidae; genus Gordionus; species Gordionus sp. m RMFG-2023. The sequence goes on from NC_088775.1 coordinate 4,271,641, forward strand.
CATCCACTACATTGCAAAATTCTTGACGACGCCTGATTAAACAAAATTTTAATTAAAATTGTATTTTATTATTATATTACTTGTGGCGTTATAAATTACGTAAATATTTGGCTATTTTGATCTTGGCGATTTGATAGTTATACGGCAAATATGGATTTACAAGATTATTCCAGTAAACCAAATATTCAATTAAAGGTAAATAGGCATTATTATTACCTTGTATATTTTTATTAGAAACACACAAAAACACGATGATGTAATTGCCTATTTGGGGTTATGAATATTTGAACAAGGGAAATGGTCAAAATTATATTATTTACCTAAAATGCAGAGGTAACTATGGGGGCAGAGCAAAGCTCTCTCTGGCAAATTTTGTTATTACAAAACAACATATTAACACTTGTAAATGCAAGACATTCTTATTCATATCATTAACAATAAAACAACAAGATACTTGTTCAAATTTATATCTGAATTGATAAATTTATAAAAAATACAAATAATTTACAGTATATTCATCTTCGTAGGCGGTTTCAGATATTTCACCAGTGCTGGCGTCGTACTCCTTCACTTTGAATTTCATGATGTTATTGAAAGTACAGGTCACTATAACGGGAAAAGAAAAAAAAAATAATAAAAATAATCGTAGCGACTACTGGTAAATAATAAAATTTTACCTAAAGATATGATAGGTGCAGCAACATAGAAAATATGATTATTGATGATAATAGTTACAAAAAAAATGTATTTCTTCCTTTCTATCTTTCTCTCTTTCTTTATGTATTCTGAATTAACTTCATAGTACGCGAACTTTAATAAAAACGGTTTCTAAAAATGATGGCGAAATTAAATCAATTTCCCATGATTATCGTATATTATTACCTTAAATAGGAAGTTAAAAAAAATGAAATCATGTTAATATACTTAGTAGATCTCTGCATTGAGAGGGTTTTTAACTCACCCTCCCCCCCCCCCCGCCCATCTAGGTGGTCAAGAGAGTTAAAATTTTTACAGAATGGGCCGATAGGTTAAGAAATATATTTAAACTATGGTAGGCTAGCGGGCGGGTTAGAAAAATATGCTCCCAATTTCAACATTCATTTTTAATACCAAAATACAGATAACTGAGGATATTGTCGCTGGAGGAAATTGATTAGGTAAAAAAAAAATATATCGAAAACATGTTGAATTTGATTGGCATGGATGAAAACCTGATTTTACCCGTTTCCTCAAAAGCAATGAGAATTTAATTAAAGATTATTAAAATGTGCGATGTTTGAAATAGACAGCATCCACGTCAAATTTAAGCAACAACAGATGGGTAGATGTGGCCGTTACAGAGGAGAGCATTACCTAATGACATAACAAATAATTTAAATCTTAGAACGAGTTTTTTATATAATAGCAAGATTTTAGGCTATTAGTTTGGTTTAAGTATACAATTTATAAATTTTTCTTTTTAGCTTTCACCTTTTCTGGAGGTAGGCTCCTTCAATATCTCTCTCCACTTTATGTAATTCATGCTATCTCTTTTATCTAATTTATACTTCTTCATATTGGCTCTAACTTTATGGCCCCATGGATTTTACGTTTACCCATCACTTCCAAACTCTCAACAACCTTATTTTATAAATAGTCCATAGGCCTTCTCATTGTTAGCCCATACCACCTAAGTCTGTTTACCATTATCTTAGTCTTAATGGACACTACCTTTAAACTTCCTAGTAATCTTGTACTTCGTACCTTATCCTCCTCATTCTCATCTCCATAGTTTGTAGATTTCAATTTATAAATAATTAATTCAAATTACTTCTTTTTTAAAAAATTTATTATTAATTGTTTCACTTTTTATTTAAATATCTCACTTGCGTAGAGGATATACTTCATATTCTACTTTGATGGAAAAGACAAGGAAAGGATTTATCAAAGAAAACAATAAAGATAATAAGATTTTTCTACCACTAGGCACCTTTTTTTCCCAGTTGGAGTAATTCTTTAAAACTAAAAGGTATATATAAATACACTTATACCTAAGATCTCTTCTTTGGGCATTCTCACGCAGGAATATGATGTTTCTAATCCTTCGCGTTCTTCAGCTTCGGCGATATCCCCTACGACTTTATGTCCAACCTTCCCGCTGTAAGGAGTTTTGAGGGTATCAGAAAACCCGGCTGGCAAAATTTTTTTGGCGGGTATTCGTTTTATAACTTCGAACTGCTCTTGCCCAGGAACCATTTCTATGGAAGCGGATTCGAGAACTTGGTCCGTTAAGGTGTTGTTTATATCGAACTGCCAAAAAAATAACGTAATGAGGTATAAGTTAACTATAGATTAAATGCAGCCAGGCAACCGGTGACACGAAATATACTAGCACTGACAATCGTAATAAGGGTTAATAATGCAATTTAAAACAGGGACTAAATTGAAAAGTCAGCTGTTCGTCATTTAAATTACGTTTAATAATGTATAATTAATGGGATTATTTTTTTTAATATTAAACTCTCGACTTCATTCCTCATATTCCTTGCTTTATGTGTCAAAATATTTATATAAATATTTTATATTTTTAAATAATCCCTACAAATAAAAACAATGTAACTCCACTAAGGATGTAATATAAAAAAAACAACGCTTGTTTTTTATTGGGTTTAATCGGCACAAGATTAGCAGTATTTTAAAATATTTTAAGTGGTGGATCAATAAAAATCCCGAAAATTTTTGATCGAGTTGTTTTTATACAATTTAATTTCGTCATTTCTTATTAAACAAATATTTGTATGTTTATTTTGTATTTTCTCATTTTTTGGCCGTTTCCCTTCTAATCGTTATGCTCCATTTTACAAGGTCATGGGCATTGCTCCAGGTCTCAAACCTAATTTTCTCATGTCATTCACAGCTATTTAATCCAGCCTGTCTTTGGTCGCCCTCTAAGTCTTGTTTTCCCCACTTCCAACCAACGAACAATCATCCTTTGCTTTCCGTTCATCATGTCCAAACTATCTCAGTCTATTTATTATCGAGATATCACCCATTGATTCTATCCCAATCCTTTTTCTCAGTTCATGGCTTGTTTTTCCTTCTCGTAGAGATATTACACTTATCCATATAATCATTCTCATCTCCGTTGTTTGTGACTTGCCTTCGAGAGTAGTCTTAATTTCCTATGCCTCGCTGTCGTTCATCATACAACTCCTTTCACAGCTTGCATAAACATTTCCCTTCAGAACGTTAAAATTGATGCCAAGCTTATCCTCGCCCCTACTGTCAGGTCCACGCCTCCATCAACACTATAAATATTACCTAGGTAACATAACTTATTTACTTTTTCTAGACTTATTCCATTTCCAATGTGAAAACAAGTCATATTACAACATCTTTCGAAGACTTCCAATATAGACACAAGAATTATAATAAGGCCTAATTTAGAATAATTTTGCTTTATAACAAGTTTTAATGTTATTTCGAAATTCCAAGATGTTTGGGCATAAAAAAAATTAGCTGCCAATCTGGTGCCAATTCTAACATTAACATTCAAAATAAGGTATTTTATATGGGTAAAAATATTGGTACAGCCCTATAATTAAGAGTATAATATATAAGTAAAATATTTTTAAAAAAACCTGAAAAACGACGTAATGGGTAAACATATGTTTGGTACATTTAACTACGTATTCCGTCTCTTCTTCCGTCAAATACACGGGCTGGCAGGATTTGAATAACGGGCCCAGTGTTGAAAATGCTGCTATTTTGGATAGTTGTTCTTGATATGGAAATGTAATTTTAAAATTCTAATTTCTGTTATTCGAGAAAAATATTTAGGGAGGCCAGGAAAAACATTTCCGGGTTAGGTCAGACATATTGTAAAAAAAATATGTTTTTTTCACCCCATAGTTCTGAAAATGCTTTTAAAGGATAATTAGGGAATTTATGACGGTTTTCTTCATAAAAAAAAATTATTGGCCAGACTGGACAACTTGTAAATGATAATAATGGTCCATGATTGGCCAAAATTTTCCAAAAAGTTCTATGGGGCGTTTTGGGCCAGGCCGACTTCTAATGCAAACTAAGACCAAGGTTTGGAGTGAGGGTCTTAGACCATATTTAGCATATCGTATAAATGTCTTTCAATGGCGGATTTCAATGTATGTAAGCTTTTTAATGATCATTTATTCAAAAGGTTTTTTTTGGAGGGATAATGGGGGAGGAAGAGGGGGGGGTGGTAGTTCCACAGTCTAAATTTTAAGCGTGGCCAATCCGAGTTAAAAATAATTAATTTTGAAAACATAATAAAAAGAACATTTTTTTTACCCATATATAAACTTTCTCGTGATACGGCATCCTCTTTCGCGCTTGATCGACCAGTTCCAAAGGCTTAGAAATATTGATAATAATTTTTTTTTTTTTAAAAGTTGCTTTAAAAAATATATTGTGAATTCCATATCAAATCAACAAAAAAAAGGCGATTTTCAACCCGACCCCCTTCAATTTTTCTTTAATTTTGTATACTGGTAGTATATATTATGACTAAGAAAAAAAATGAAATTTTACCTTACAACACTGTTTACCCTCTAAGAAATGGCCGTTTAAAACGGGGAAAAATGGTAATTTTTTGACAAAATGCACCTCATTTACTTTCAAATATCTCGAGAAATAATTATGGTAGAAAAATAATTTAAATTTTATTTTGTAGCTTAATAAAAGTTCTTTAAAATGACATAAAAATAAATATGATGGACATTTTATTAATATCGACAACCGGATGTGTAAAACCGGAAATGCCCATAGAAAAAAAGGTATTTTTTTCAAAATTTTTTTTCTGTAGATAGATATCACACTGCTTTATATTTGTACAAAATCCTAGACTGGGATGAACATGGGTTTATGAGTTATCACTTTTTATATAGCTAAAATTGAACAAATTTAACATTAATATCATCATATTTTAAAATGAATAGTTATGAAAATGTTAATTTAAAAATTATGTCTAAATGATAGGCCCTTACATTTTTTTTTCTTTATAAAAAAAAATTGAGAGGTGGCTGGGATGCTTTGGTTAAATTTTATCTCGAAATTAAAACCCCTTGACAAAATAATTTTAAATATTTTATTTAGCATAAAATAATCTACCAAAATTGAAATTCAACAATAAATTTTCCCCCATATATTCAAAATTAAAATAAAGGCTTAATATATTATTTGACGAGAATTCTATAAATTATAAAACATTCAAAAAATGGATAGCAGTTGATCAACTAACCTCGAAACACTGACAAAATTCGCTGACGAATTTGTAGATTATATAATTGAATAATTAAACAATTTAATTCCTCATTTGTTTATAGCTTCACGATAATTATTAATTCGAAACTATTTGAAATTCAATTTAAATTTTGGCGAATTCTTAGTTATTGCAGACTTTTCAGAAAACTATGCATTTGTAGTGCAGAACCATGCACAAGGATTTAATCAGACAAATAATCAAGCTACTATCAACTCTTTTATAATTTATTATCGTGAGAACTAATAAAACATGTAAATTTATTGGTTATATCAGATTGTTTAAAGCACAACGCATGTGCATTTTATTTATTTTAAAAATTGATCGTATTCTTGAAGGAAAGATTTAATAGAGTGGCTAAAATTTATTATTTTTCTGATGGAGCAGTAACCAATATAAAAATAAAAGGTTTCATTTATCTCTACAATCACGAAAATGATTTTGAGATAAAGGCTGAGTGACATTTTTTGAAACCGCACAAGGTAAAAGTCCATGCTACATTTTGGGGGCCGTTACTAAACGGTTAGCAGCTCGAGCAAGCTTGCAACGTCCATATGAACATCACATATTGACAACAGTAGATTTATTTAACTATGCAAGAAATAATATCTATGGGGTAAATTATATATTTGTGAGCAATAATGAATATACGAACATAGAAAGTCATCTTGAAATCAGATTTTTGAAAGCAAAGAGAATTTCAACACAAAGTTCGAAGCTTTTTTTCCTCTAGACGAAAACAAAAGTTATAATTTATTAAAATTCCATGTATTATTATAATATATGATATATTTTAATTATAAATTTTTGATTGTATTATATGTAATGCAATTTGAGGCAAATAAAGTTATAAATATGTTTAGAATTATTTGGTCAAGTAACTTCGAATTTAACCAAAGTGTTAAACAAAGCTCATTATTCTAGCCACTTCTCAAAAATTTTGATAAAGATAAAAAAAAGTAAGGGCCCGTCATTTATACATAATTTTTAAATTAACATTATTTCATAACTATTCATTAAATTAAAATATGATGATATTAATGTTAAATTTGTTCAATTTTAGCCATATAAAGAGTAATAACTCCTAAACCCATGTTCATCCCAGTCTAAGATTTTGTACAAATATAAAGCAGTGTTAATATGACCATTTACGGTTTTACACATCCGGTTTTCGATAATAATAAAATGTCCAACATATTTATTTTTATGTCATTTTAAAGATCTTTTATTAAGCTACAAAATAAAATTTAAATTATTTTTCTAACATAATTATTTCTCGGGATATTTAAAAATAAATGAGGTGCATTTTGTCAAAAATGTACCATTTTTCCGCGCTTTAAATGGCCATATCTTAGCGGGTAAACAGTGTTGGAAGGTAAAATTTCATTGTTTCTTTATATAGTATATACTACCAGTATACAAAATTTAAGAAAAATTAAAGGGGGTCGGGTTGAAACCTTGGTTGATTTGATATGGACACCATATATATAATGTGTTAACGCATAACTAATTGGCTATATTTTATTGCAAAAAACCATGATTTAATCTACAACGTAAATTGGGCTAAGGTGAGTCTATTTACTTAAAGCTGTGTCCTAAATCTAAAAAAATATAAATAAATTTATCAATTTTGAAGATTAAAATAACATAAGCTATATTTTTAACGTAAAAATAAAAGTGTTCTAAAAATCATTTTTAGTCATTTAAAAAAAAATAATAAAATAATAATAAATTAATAAATTTAAAAAAATAATTTTTTAAAAATTTATTTATAATGGTAACTTTTATGGAAAAACTATTTTATTCTCGTTTTTTTTTTGTTTTATTTTGCAAAAAAAATAATGGAAGATTTCGGACACGTTTCATAATTTTATTAAATTGTTTAAAATTTTTAAATTTTAAGATTTTATTTCCAAAACATTTAGGACACAAGCCTAATGAGAATGTTAGGATTAAATTAATTTCCCCCTTACAAATTGTCAGATTTCGCCTAATAAATTAAAATCGCAGCAAAGCATTTTCAATTTTAAAAACATGAGCGAAAAGAGTATATATTTTTTTTAGCAAGGCGTCTTACTTATAGAACCGAAATTTATTCATTGTTAAAATAATATAAACCAAAACCTTCTCCGCTCTGAGCCATATCTTCTCCAAAAGTTCCTTCAGTTTCGGCGCCTCTAGACCTTTTGAACTTGACCATCTCATCATCGCCCATACTAGCCGCCGGAATTATCTCCTCGGCTTCGATAGGAACGCTGTCAAAGTCGAAGGGTTCGATCTTTGAATGGTCATCGGATAAATAGTGTAACAAACTTTTCTCTAAACACGCGGCCGAAATGTGGGTTTCTAATGAATAGGAAAGGGAGGGGGAGGTGTTTATAAGTTGTTTAATTTTCCATTTCATTTATCTATATATATATAGTGAATTCCATATCAAATCAACCAAAAAAAGTCGATTCTCAACCTGACCCCCTTCAATTTTTCTTAAATTTTGCATAATGGTAGTAAATACTATAACTAAGAAAAAAATGGAAATTTTACCTACCAACAAGGTTTACTCGCTAAGATATGGGCGTTTGAAGCGCGGAAAAATGGTACATTTTGACAAAATGTGCCTCATTTATTTTCAAATATCTCGAGAAATAATTAAGTTAGAAAAATAATTTAAATTTTATTATGTAGCTTAATAATAGTTCTTTAATATGACATAAAAATAAATATGATATAAATTTGATGAATGTCCAAAACCGGATGTATAAAACCGGAAATGTTTTTCTGTAGATAGATATAACACTGCTTTATATTTGTGCCAAATCCTAGCCTGGGATGAAAAAGGGTCTAGGAGTTATGACTCTTTATATGGCTTAAATTGATAAAAAATATCTTCATTTAATGAATACTTATGAAATAATGTTTTTTTTTAAATTATGTCTAAATGATAGGCCCTAACTTTTTTTTATTTTTAATTGTTAACATATTGTGACTAAAAATTACTTGACAAAATAATTCTAAACCAATTTATAACTTTATTTTTCTGAAATGCATAATTACATATAATATAATAATTCATAATTATGTTTACAATATATCATATATTAAATTATCTAAAGAATTGGAATAAATTTTGACTTTAATTTTATTTTCGTCAAGGGGAATATAAGCATGGTATTTTTGTGTTCTCGGAATTCTTTTTGCTCTCAAAAATCTGCTTTCTAGATAATTTTCTATATTATTGTATTCATTATTGCTTACAAAAATGTAATTTACTCCATGTATATTATTTGTGGCAAAGTCGAATAAATCCATTGGTGTCAAAATATGGTTTTGATATGGCCGTTGCAAACTAGCTCGAGCTGCTAGCCGTTTTTTAATAACTCTTAAACTGTCGCACGGACTTTTTCCATGAGCTGTAGCAAAAAAATGCCACTCGGCCTTTATACCAAAATCACATTCATGATTATAGAGATTTATGAAATTTTTTTTATTTTTATATTGGGTTACGGCCCCATCCGAAAAATAATAAATTTTGGTCAATGTATCAAATCTTTCTTTTAAAAATAAGATCATTTTAGTTTGAAATAAATAAAAGGCACAGGCATTGTGCTTAAACATTCTGATATCACCACTAAACTTATATGTTTTATAGTGTTGTCCTGACTATAATAAATGATAAAAGAGTGAATAGTGGACTGATTATTTGTCCAATGAAATCCCTGTGCATGGTGTTGCACTTTTTCCCAATAATATAATATGATTTTATTATTTTTTTAGTTTATAATAATTTAGTTTCTTTTTCCCAATAATATATTAATTTTATTATTTTTTCCGTTTAAGAATACTACTTTCGATTCGGAAAATTCATTTTTCTTTAATATAAATGAAAATTGTGATTATGATTTTAAGATGAAGTTGAAGTTATAGAGCTTACACATTAGGCGTTACGAAAACTACAATATGAATATGAATTTATCAATTAAATATGATGATATTTATTGAATTTTAATTATGATAGATTGTTTTATGCTAATAAATAAAAAAAAGTAAGGGCATATCATTTAGACATAATTTTTAAATAAACATTATTTCATAATTCATTAAATGAAGATATTTTTGATCAATTTAAGCCATATAAAGAATCATAACTCCTAGACCCTAGTTCATCCTAGGTTAGGATTTGGCACAAATATAAAGCAGTGTTATATCTATCTACAGAAAAAAAATTTCGAAAAAAAATACCTTTTTTTCTATGGCCATTTCCGGTTTTATACATCCGGTTTTGGACATTCATCATATTTATATCATATTTATTTTTATGTCATATTAAAGAACTATTTTTAAGCTACATAATAAAATTTAAATTATTTTTCTAACTTAATAATTTCTCGAGATATTTGAAAATAAATGAGGCACTTTTTGTCAAAAATGTACCATTTTTCCGCACTTTAAACGCCCATATCTTAGCGGGTAAGCCTTTTGGGGAGGTAAAATTTCATTTTTTTCTTAGTTATAGTATATACTACCAGTATGCAAAATTTAAAAAAAATTGAAAGGGGTCGGGTTGAAACCTTGGTTGATTTGATGTGGAATTCACCATATATATATATATATATATATATATTATATTAAATTGGATGCTAAACACTTAGTCAACCCTAATAACGCTTCACATCATCGCTTTCACTTTCCAAATCTAGTTTTCTTTAATTTATTTTTACCCATATTTAAGCTTCTTTATTTCATACCATCTTTTCCATTTTCACCAAAATAATCATTACCAATTTTTAGTTATGAAAAATAATGTAGGAATGTTTATAAATTTGAACAATATTCGACGACCCTAGGAGATAACTTAATCCTAATTAATTTTCAAAATGATAAAATCAACAAGAAGAATAATATGCCATCATACCATTATCGATGTAAGAATGTATCCTTTTCACGCGATTGCTATTCTCTACCCCTTGGACATTGTCCTCACCTCCGCCATCCAAGGTATCCAGTAGCCTTAAATAGTAGGTAGCCCTATCCCTGACCTCGTCGTCCTGGTCCATCAGGCACCTCTCGAGTAACACTTTGACACTGCCCCTTAGATCTTCACAGTAGAGGGCGAACTTGGCCAAGGCACTTACGGCGGCTTCAAATTTTTCAATCATACAGTTATGGAATTAGATATGATAAAGAAGAAGAAAAATCAAGACAGATAGAGTTCCATCCAAACAAATAAGAATACAAAATATTGACTCTTTCCTTGCCCTTTTATCTGAATTTTAAATTTTCTCACCGGCTCTAACAGCGGGAGCCTCCAATATAACTCTATTGTAAATGTATCGGATGTATTTGGTTGGTTGGGGCGTTTTGCATCCTTCTTTCCCAAGTAAGTGCAGGATTTTAACGGCTAGAACCGAATGCTCACAATCCTCTATGAATTCGCACAGATGGGCTAGACCTAATTTAAGGAATAATATTAAATGTGTAATAAATAAGGTGTACATTTTTCGTTTAAAAATATCTTTAAAAGGTCGTTTTACAAAATTAAATTAGTAATACTTATGTTGCACACATATCTAATTATTTGCTATAAGGCTCTAAAAACTCCTTTTTTAAAAATAATGAAATATTAGACAATACAATCTTGCCCTAGAGGAGTTAGGTGATATAATTATACTCATATTGTATGTTGACCAACTGTCTATCAAAAAAAAAATTTTGCCAGTAAAATTTTTAGAAGCGAAAATGGCTTAACCTGTTTCTTTGGCCTCTGGTATTTCTTGAATGATCGCGATGATAGTATTAACTATCGCCCTTTTATATTCGTAACCACCTTCGTCCCTTAGCATTGAGCTTAGGAAGTTCATCATGATTGAATGCTTACGGGGAAATTTCAAGCACAAGGACCTTTTCAAAGAAAAAATATATAATTCTTTCTTTTATTTTTTCTTTCCTTCCTTCTTTCTAGGAAATATATAATAAAAGGTCTTTTTTAAAATCATAATTGTTACCGTATAGCCTCGACTATGGTTATTTTAAATGGGTCGCTAATCTCACTGATGTAAGTGGAGATCTGTTTCATGAGCCTGTCTATACATGATTCGCTGCCTATCTTGAGCAGAGTGGTTATGGCCAAGGTAGAAACGGTGCGATTAGAATCCGTTATCATAGATTCTAATTCCGCATTGCAGGAAGATAGGAGGGATGGTTTTTTCATGGCTACCTTGGATAAAAAGAAATAAATAATTTAAGCATCTTACGTGTAATGTAATAACTTTTATTCATTCATCTACCACTCCTTACCTGATATAATCATTTGACGCCATATTCTGCATATTTATAACTAATTCAATGGCGCCCATTTTTAGATTCCTCCATACTTAAACCTTCTCATATTCTTTATCAAGCATTGAATCTGTCTTACTGCGTTAAGCGCCTTGACGGCTGCGAATCTGGTGGCCGCGTTTCCGGATCCGCAAAAAAGCTGTAGCACAGCCACCGCTGGGGCGCTCCTGTCTTTACGCGAAGGGACAGAGATGAGGGCGGAGGCGGCTTCGAACACGACGGCCTCGCTTTTGTGACGCAAGCAGCTCTCGAGAAAGTCGAAATAGGGGCCGGACGAGTTCGCGTTACTGTCGGGATGGTGTTTAAAATTATGGATTGCATTATATATATTTTTCTCAAAATAAAATCTTAAACCTGGAACCGAAAGAACCGGCCTCAGTGCTTGAAACGCTCAATTTGTGCGCAATATAAAATGGATGTTAAACGACTTCATTTAGCCGATTTTTTTAAAAAAAAAGTTAAATCAAGATTTTAGCCGAAATATTTTAAACTAAGCCTCGAAATTTCGCCAATAGGCCCAACAATGTTAATTAAATAAATTAGTTATAACACTTTATCAGACACACTTCCGCTTCCTAAAAATTTTTAATTTAAATTTGATACAGTTCCAAGGATTTCGTTTTTTTTAAAAAAAAAGAAGAGTTTGAGCTACTCTCATACATAAAAACCAATAAATAGGAGATAAAATTTCGGGGTAAGTTGGTTCACACTCGGAGAAATAGAAATTAGTTATAATATCAATAAATTTTCACGATTATATAATTAAATTTTTTTTACTTGTATTCATCCTCGGCGATCAATTGGCAGGTTATCCTAATCTATAGAGTTCAAAATTTAAATAAAATTTAAATATCCATTTTAGGGACATGCAGACAGGGATCCAAACCGCAAAGAATATCGGTACCTCTTTGGTTCAGTTAATAATAACGGTTAATACAGTTTTAACGATTCGGTTTTATTCCCTACACGTACACCTCAATCAAAACACGGTTTGAGCACAAGGTTTTAAAAAATAATAATTAAAAATATATCAAAAATAAAAATCCGGTCCAGACAAAAAAATACCAGGTTGAGCCAGGTTTGAAAATAAATTTAAAAAATTCAAAACCAGGCCAAGCCAAGTAATCGATGCTTTTGCAGGTCCCTGATTTAAATAAAATATAGTATGTTCTAAAAATTAAGATTATATTTAGACTTTTTTCTCTGAGAAAGAAAGAAAGAGAAGAAAGAAAGAAAGAAAGAAAGAAAGAAAGAAAGAAAGAAAGAAAGAAAGAAAGAAAGAAAGAAAGAAAGAAAGAAAGAAAGAAAGAAAGAAAGAAAGAAAGAAAGAAAGAAAGAAAGAAAGAAAGAAAGAAAGAAAGAAAGAAAGAAAAAGGAAAGAGTTGCCAGTAATACAAATAAAAAATATGTAGTTAAGGCTTACAAGCAAAATGTACGCATATGGGGATCTCAAGCTACCTTTGCAAAACTTTGAAAAGAGTTTGGATATAGCAAGTCTATCGGATTTCTTAACTTGATATAAGAGTCCTAAAGCTAGATACTAAAAAAAATTAATTAAGGTGAGTTAAATTATATTGGTATAAATATAACAAATTATTTTATGATTTTAATCTTGACATGAAATTAGCAATTAAAAATTCAAAATGTGCATTTTTCCTAAAAAAAAAACTTACTTGAACCATAACATTGTCAGAATTGATTGCTTCCTGAATCTCGTTAACCCATCTTTTAACAATTTCAAGGCCTTGATGTTTGCATAGATGCTATAAATAGATATTTATATGTATATTTTGTCCATCTTTATTGGGGTTTTTTTCTTTTTCTATCTTTCTATCTACCTTTCCTTCTCAGCACACATTTATTAAATCATTTATGAGCTAACCATTGATGAAGTAAGTGCAGCACTTGCAACACTGTGATTTTTGTCAACTATTGCCTGTTTCATGTAGCGTTCAATGGCTTGCATCATAGTATGCTGAAGAAGAAAAAAATTAAATTTATTATCATAAGTGTAAAGAAACTAATAAATATTTTAAAATAATGATTAAATTAACAACAAGAAAAATAATAAATAATATTTTTAACTAGACTAGATCATTCTTGGTTATCAAAAATTAATACATGATATACTGATAATCATTTTAGGGAAAATAGATTGAAAATTTTTATTTAATGGGGTTATAAAATATAAAATTACGTCAGTAATTGAGCATAATGTCCTGATAGCTGGTCCTCTATATAAATCTTCCTGTAATAATTTTAATGTGCATAGAACAAGTTAATACATAAAATTTAATACAATTAAGTTATTTGATATAATAATTTATTGTTACCCTTCCAGTCATGTCTTTAGTCAAGCTATTAATTTAAGGGGAGGGGGGAAGAGGGGGGGGGGGTTAAAAGATATTAAATAAACATTTAAAAAAATTTAATATGTTTTTTAAAATTCAATTTTTTATTAAAATTCACAAATACGATAAAATATTATTATTTAAAAATTAACATTATAATATAGAGAATATAATAAAATATGTCATATATCAGTTTAAGTTAAAAAAAAGAAGATTGACACAATATATATTTTTATAAAAAGAAAAAAAAATAACAATATTCAATGGCAAGGTCGGGCCATGATGTTTTAAATATTTGATAATTAGATCTAATTATAGATAAGGCAATTTTCTGCTTGAGTTTATAAAATGGAGAAATGTATGATTTTTTTATTGATTTGGATATTGTTTTGAATAGGTCTAAAGCCGCTTGTCCAAAAGTGCAGGTTGATGTAGCTACTATAGGAACAAAGTGGTTATCACACATTAGGTGTGAGTATTTTATATTTTTTAGAGATTCGGCTCTGTTAAGGGAATCATGGGAATTATTAGATTGAGCCATGGGATCAATTCAGGTAAAATCCCCATTAAAGGCTTTCCCGTAAAAAAAGATACTACGGTTTTGCCGTCAGGGCGTTTTTTATCCAAAAAGGATGTAGGTTCTAAAATACAGGTAAAATTGGCTTTATTGAAAAAAGAAGCTATTATTGCATTTATTTTATCATGTCGGTTGACTTTTGATATAAATTTACAGTGGAGGACGAGCGTGTATGCCGATTGATTGCATTTAATGCAAATATAATGGTTTAGGATATGCCCAAGCGTAAATTGATTGCATAATGAAAAGTGTCGTTATCTATTAGCTGGTTATTTAAAATACTGGGATATGAATCTAACCATACATGGCCAGAGTTGTTGAAATTAAGAGATCTTAGTAGGGATTTATATTGGTGATCATTGCTCAATTGAGGTAAGCTAAGGAACGAGATACCAATCCTTGATCCCAATCTTTTTGTCGTTGAATCTGGTGGGGCTGTGTTTGGTACATTAATATTCCAACAACATAAGGCTTCATCTAATAAATTATCTTTATTGATGGTAATTTTTTGCGAGGTAATATATTTTTACTGATAAGGTTGATGAGATAAAGGAAACAAGGGCTATACTTAATGCCGATCTTCTTTTGGACAAGCAGCTTTAGATCTATTCAAGACAATATCCAAATCAATAAAAAAAATACCTTTCTCCTTTTTACAAACTCAAGCAGAAAATTGTCGTATCATAATTAGATCTAATTATCAATATTTAAAACATCATGGCCCAACCTTGCCATTTGATATTATTTTTTTTAAATGTTTTTTTTTCTTTTTAAAAAAATATACATTTGTATCAATCTTCTTTTTTTTGTTATCAAAAAAAATTAATCATAATAATCATTTATATTTTAATTTATTATTTATAATAAACTTTCCTAATCAAATAATTATACCTGCTAGTAACTATAATCACATCTTGTGCTAGTGGGGCCAAATCTTTAATAACTAAATATACCATTCTTCTTAATAGTGGCTACATATTTTATAGATTAAATTATTTAAATATTTGTACTACAATGATTAATTTAAAATATCAAATAAAAAAATTACTTCTTTTGATTGAAATAGTTTTGTTGTTGCAAAAAAACATTCAGTTGCTTCACGAATACCAATTGGCTCACTCTTAAAGCATTAGTTATAAATGAAAATTAATAACTTAATACTTGATTGACTATATATAAGATTTTTGTCAATACTAATGCACATTTTTTAGCATTAACTGGCGTTTCATTAAACATTCTTGCCTTTTGTTTTAATTGTACACAATATATCATATATTATTTACTTCTTGTAAAACCATAGTTTTATCCAGATTGTGGAACATATTAAATCCATGGCCTTCATTAAGAAAAGAAGTTAAATTTAATAAATATGATGAATATTATATATATATATAGATAATTACCCAGTTCTTCATCTTTTTTATCACGTTTTAAATAGTACATGTTTTATCAGATGGTGACGTTAAGCTCTAATTTTGGCTATTGATAATGCACGTCGACGGATAATTGGCCCTAAAACCAATAATATTATTGATATCATTGACTAAACCATGACCATTTTTTATAATATATGTGTTAAATAGGCAAACATTTAATAAGCTTATTATATAAATATTGAGTAGTGATAGTTACAATTTGGGTTAAATTCTTTTTAAAGGAATGATGTAGCTTCTAATCTGCTAGAGAATGTATAATGCAATAATAGTATTAATCAGATAGTGATAAGTTAATTTATTCTATATATATATATACACTTATTTAAAAATATATAAAAAATTTTAATAGTTTGTTAAACTATTTTTAATATGTAAATCAATAACTAGCTTCATTAGAAGTATTATATACCATTATTATAATATCATATCTTATAGGCCATAGCATAGAAATTTCTAACTTAAATTGAAAAAAAGGGCACGAAAAATTGCCCCCATCTGAAATCAAATTCACTTAATAACTCTCAGACCACTAACCTACCATTTATCATTAAAAATAACGAGTTTTGTATTTATTACTAATTTATCATTTGATAAATAATTTTTATTTAGTTTATAAAATATAAAAAAAGTTTTTCTTTTGCAGTTACAAATTAGAAACAACATTGCTCAAAAATATGCATATTCTTATACAGGTCATGTTGTGATTAATTCAATAATTAGCCCATATCTTACGAATACTCGAATACAATCTTCAGATAATGAATAGGCAAGTTTTTAATTATGGAGAGACTTTACATGTTTCTTTTTCATTTTAAAAAACTTTAATTCAATTCCAGTTGGTATATTACAAGGACAAAAATAAATAAATACTTTAAACATGTTTTCATCACAAAAATATTTCTATCCCCTTGACTAACTTTAAATAGAACTCACTTTCTTTAAACTTAAACATCCTCACCTCATGACCTTCTCATCGGGTGGCCACTCCTCCCAAATCGACTTCTTCCTATCCAATATCCACAGCTGGTTTGCAGATGTAAAGGCCATCCTAAATATAAATGTATCAGATCACAAATTAATTAAAGCACATATAAAAATACGAAGTGAAGAATGGAGAAACAATAACACCAGGTGCATCTATAGCACAACACGCGCAGCGCCAGAACAAACTCCCAAATGGCACTTCACCAACATAAACATAACAGCCTACAATGATACAATCTGCTCAGACATAGCTAGAATTATCCAGTCCTTATCTACCAAATCATTAGAAATGTTGGACAGATTTCAAAAGTGCAATTTTCCAAGCCTAATACTAAATCATAGCCAAATACCAAAAAGAGAATGGCTCTCAGTAGGAACAAAAAACTTAATCTTATCAATAAAAAACGATAGCAGCCGCAATTTAGTACTATGGAGAAGTATTCAGAGATTACTACGCAGTGATCGAAGGATTTTCTTAGCAAAGAGAGCAGAAGACATAGAAATGGATATAAGAAATAACAAACTCACGACGCTTACAAAAAGCTCAAACACTTCTGCAAACCAGCATGCTTCAAGAAATTACCTATACTATCTCTACAAGATAACAAATACACAGACCCTGAAGAGCTAATGGCCATCTGGACAGACTTCTATATGTCAGCCTTCGAGTCCAGGATCCCTTCCAAGATAGCGAGCCTCCAACAGACAGGCTTGCCATTACCCCATTCCGATTTCTCCCTCATAGAAATCAACAGAGCCATAAGCAAGCTAAAAAAACAATAGGACTCCAGGCTCTGATGGGATCAGAAATGAACATATGAAAGCTGCTCCAGAAATCACTTCTAAATATCTATTAGCCATATTCACAAAAATATGACATTCAGGCAAAACCCCAGATGATTGGAATAAATCCACAATCTGCAACCTCCCCAAGATACTCCATTCTTCATCGTTCGCAGATTACAGAGCCAATGCTCTCATTTCCGCAGTCTCAAAGGTGTTCATGGTGCTCCTGAAGAACAGAATCCTCGCTTCTACCAAAAACCTCCCGTCAAGTAATATTTGCGCCTGCAGGCCAAATTAGAACATTAACGAACCCATCCTAGCTCTCAAAATCCACCTCCAGAAATGCTTCAGATACAAACTTCCCTTCATATTTACTTTCATTGACTATAGCAAAGCCTTTGACACCGTTAAACACGATGCCCTTTGGGAGGCTCTAGTAGAATGTAATGTTGATCAAAACATAATCAAAATCTTGAAATATCATTACAATAATTCTTGGGCTAGGTTACAGCTAGGCCGTACTTTCTCTCCTTACTTCAGGATCAGAAGAGGCGTGAAACAAGGGTGCGTTCTAACACCTATTCCCTTCAACGTAATGATACACAAAATCATAAAAGAAACCACGAGCACCATGAACCTAGTCGATCTTTCATCAAACAATACAATATCAATCATCTAATAATCATCTAGTACGCAGACGACCTGGTTTTAATTACCAAGTCAAGAGATGAGACAATAGACTTACTAATAAGTCTCTGCTTCCACAGTAACAAAGTCGGCCTAACCATCAACTTCAATAAAACTTTTATCATGCCATCCCCAGATGCGTCAATAGATAACTTAACATTTGAGGGGAATGAAATCAAAATAGTCAATAACTTCAAATATCTTGGCGTGCTTATTGATAATAAAGGAAACATCAGTGGCGAAATCGAAGCCCGACTAAAAAATGCCAAAATAACCTTCATGAAATATCACAAACTATGGACAGCCAGAAAGATCTCAGTCAAAACGAGACTCCGAATATTTAACGCTACAGTCATTCCAGTCCACCTCTACTGCAGCGACACTTGGGAAATAACCAGACAAAGAAAATACAGGTTTTCGTAAACCGCTGTCTGCGCCAGCTCAACGGTATTTTCTATCCAAGATTAATTTCAAATGCCAGCCTATGGCGAATCCCAAAAAACGTCCCGATCGAGACTACTCTCAAAAAAAAGACACATCCAACTCTTTGGTCATACCATCAGAAACTTTAGACAAAACATAGTTCATGAAGTTATAATCTGGCTCCAGTCTCATGAACGTAAAACCTACAGTAAATGCAAGTCATATTGGCTGTACAGAACGATAAAAGAAGTCAAAAGCCTAAATCTGACGATGGAACAATTCATACATCTAAACAATAATAAAAGCTCAATAAAAAAGCTTCTAAAAATCAAATCGAGCTACCTATACCCTCCAAATCTCTCAGCCCCTCTCCCTTTAGCATAAGCAGCACCTTCCTCCAGCCATGGTAAACATACATTTATTTATTTATAAAACTCCTCATGTACCTAACCTTGATATAACTATCCAAAATATACTTAACTTATACAATCACTTCTCTAATCTAATAATCTTAAGTAGTAAGGCAGGTTTATTAACAAAATATATCATATTTATATTAAATAAACAAATTCAATATAGACCATAAACTTAAAATTAACCAATACCCCTCCCTATAATATACATTTTACTTAATCGGGTACGGGCTTTTCTCTCTCTTCTTATCTCCCGTAGGCGTTTAAGCAAGTGGTTTCGCCTCTTGCGCGCACATGTAACTGCAGCCTGCCCAAAAATTGTGGATGGGTTCATCTCATAGGCTACCCCCAAATTTCTTAACCCAATTAGATGGGACGAGATAGTCCAAGCGTAGCTCTGCTGTTTCATATAGCGATAAAGGGCGATTGCGCTTATTATGACGTATGACGGAACTTTAAGTTTTTGTAAAAAGATAGTTTAAAATCAAACCCATTTAAAAATTTAACGAACAAACTAGTCACTAACTATTTTAAAATTAAATTATAATTTTTTTTTATACTAGCTGCAACTACGATTTTTGTAGAATGACCATTTTATATAATTATTTTTTAAATCATCATAATATAATAAAGGTGTTTTTTGAAAAAAAATTATTATCAAATTTATATTATTTAATTTCTTTAAATCAAATAATCATATTACATAATAATATTTGAATATGATGTAATATTGCTCTGCTATTGCTAGATTGCACTGACAAATAAAAATTAATATATATTTTTTAATGAAATAACTTCCATGTAATTTAAGTTTTAATTGCTTGATATTTGTTAATTTATTATTATATATTGTTAGATATGTATTAATTTGAATAGGGAAATTTGGATAGTCAGATTTTTGTTAACATTGTATTTGTGAAAATACATTGGAATATAATTTGCATTGTAAATTTAAATTTTTTGAACCCATTATCATATATCTGTCTTTATTATATAAATTTTAACATTCTGGGGTCATATAAATTTTGATCATTAACTGTTTTATCTTAATATAATAAATATTAGAAATATTTAATAAAGATTTTACCCTTTTTACAATTTGTATCAAATTAATATTGAATCCTATTCTAATTTGACTTCACATTTTAGTGCACACATAGAAATATGTCAAATATTTTGAGTATGCTATAAATCAACTATTAAATCCTAAGTAAAATTATTTTATATTTCTCATAGTCATGAAAAATAGAAGTAAATTTCATAACTCATATGCTCCAAGAGTTCATTTTTAATATTAAAATTAACTAAAATTTTAACCACTAATTGGTTTGTAATAAAAAATGATATTTATATTTAAATATCGATTCAGAATATATTTATTAGAAATAATGGCTTAAATTTTAATTTTAAAAAAATATTGGTTTCTTTTGAAATTTACACTTAGAACAACTAATTTATTCAACAAACTTGCAAAATACTGTTAGTTCCCGAGCCAAACCGCTCGAAAGCCCCCCCCCCCCATTTTATGTTTACATAAAAATCATAGCTGTTCTCTGGTTTACTTTCAAACAAACAATCTGTTATACTTACTAATCTTAAATTTGCCAATCTCGAAAATGTTTAATGAGTCAATGCGATCCCCAGTCAACTGGCTTTCCCCTCATTCCTTAACAGGTGAAAATTTTAATTGTACTTCAAACTGCTTGTAATATCGTTTTATCTTTCATTTGTAGAGCTATATGGCATGTGGGGTAAAATTACAGAAGTCTATAATTATTTCATCTTTCAATGTTGCAGCGCTACTTTTAAAAGAGAGCATGCATTGCTGCAACTATTTTCCAAAAAAAAGTGTTCTAAAAAATAGCTCGCTATAGTTATTATATTTTAAATGTATAGTAGCCATTTTAGTAGCAACTTTAAACCTTATTTCTAATTTTTTTTTCCCTTTGCAGTTCCAATTATATTTTTTTAATAATAATAAATGAACTTTTAATTCACATTTGGAATATAATAAAATAACATATTTATTATAAATAATTAATACATTTTGTATTTGTTTTATAAGGGAAGACGCCTCTCAAAGTTTTCATCTAATATAGGTAATCTCTTTTTACAGATAACATCATTTGCTAGACTATATAATCTCTTAACAGGAGAGTGGGATATGGGTATTATTATGAAAAGTGGTTATAAAAAAGGAAAATCTTCAAATATTATGAGATCGGATGTGGATGTTCTCAAAAATTAGTTATATAATCAATATTATTTATATCATCCTCATGGGAAATATCATCAAAAAAGATACACCGGTGTTCTAGCTTTGTTATGTTTTAAAGAAGATAAAATGTATAGTTCCTGAACTAATCAACTGATTCGTTTATACATATTTATCGTGTTCATCTCTAGTTTCAACCATTCCAATTTTCTTATTTAAAAATTTCCTTGACTTGATTTCAATCTTTTCATCTTTTTTTCCTTTATCATCTCTCTTAAAATAAAATATCTAAATTAAATATATATATATTAGTTATCTGCATCGGGCCTAATTTTACAAACCCGGCCCTGCCCTAAATTCTTTTCAAAAAAATTTTGCCGGCCCGGCCCGAACCCGAAATTTATTTTAAAAAAATTTACCGGCCGGGCCCGGATTTATTTAAAGATAGAAATTTTTATAATTACTAAAAATAAAAGACATATGTTATATGGCGTTTAGTTTAAATAAATTAAATCAAAAATTTTTATTTCACATAAAAAAACTCAATATAAAATTGATAAATTTATAGATATATTTTAAAAAATTTCCAAGGTCCGGCCCTTTAAATAGAATTAGGCCCGAGCTACGGGCCGGGCCGGACTCGAGCCGGGTACGGACCGGGCCTAACTTTGCAGATCTCTAATATATATATTATATATTTATAACTATGAATAAGGGGTCATCTTCCAAAGTTTAAATAAATGCTTGAACAGAAGTGAAAGGGTTTGAATATATACACGATATTTATTCCAATAATAAATAAAATGATTTTTTAAAAAAAAATTAGTTTATATTCAATTCATCATTTTTATATATATTAATTACATTTTTCGAAATAAATTAATTAGTTGCTTTTTTAAACAAAAAAAAATGTCGCTACGCTACTTGAAAAATTTTGTTTGAAAGTTACTCTAACAGCATTATCATCTGTAATGTTTTATTAAAAAGCCCAATTTGGATCGATTTTTAAAATCGACACGATTAGGATTTTAGCTAAAATAATAGCGTGTAAGCCTCAAGAATTTGGCAAGTAGAAGCCCAAACCTTTCTGCTATCTATGAGCGAGATCAGCAGGCCTGCGCAATATTATTTTGGTTATAATCTTAATAGGGCCGTTTTTAAAAATCAGCCCGAATCGGGCTTTTTAACAACACTAGTTTGATCAAAATATGTATCACTACGCATACGCTATCTACTATATGTTAATTTAGTAGTGAGATATCCCCGCATTAGACAGATATTAATTAAAAGTTAGCCCTTTTGCAAACTCTTATACCAGGTGAAGAGTTAGATCTATTCATCAGATCATATTCTAATGAAAACTGCAATCGGTGATAACCTTAAATGAAACAAAATTCTTTTTCTTAAACACAGAAACCCCTGTCCCTGGGGTCACCCCCCTCCTCGGCAACTTCCGGCAAGGGGACCTTTCCTTTTTAATAAAAAAAATTAATACTCGGGAACAAGTTATCAGCTATCTCACGTTTCACAATGAACAAATCGCATCGCATAACCATTAAATCGCAGTATTTTAAAAACTGAGGTGTGATAATTTGAGGCTTAAAAAAAGTTTAGCGTTTTTTATGAATTGGCACGAAAACTAGTAAAAAGAGATCTATTTATTACCCAGCTTATAGATAATATTACCCTGCATTTACAGTTAGCGTGAATTCGCGAGAATATACATAAACTTCCCCGCGAATTCGTGGTAACTACGAAAGATCACAAAGCTGAAGACTTAGAAGATCAAAAAATAATTTTTTTAATTTGTGATTTCAATCATGAAATTTTTAAATTTTAGGTGAAATTTTTAAATTTTAGGTGAAATTTTTAAATTTTAGGTAAAATTTTATCTAAAAACTTTTTTTTTGAGAATTCTCAAAAAGGTCTATTCTTTCAAAAAAAAAAGTCAATCTTCAGAGATTAAAAATCTTTGAAAAATTTTTTTTTTTATTTTCAAGAGCATTTCAAACCATTTGATTTATAAAGAAAAAAATATATATATATTTAATAATTTTTTTTTTATTTTCAAGAGCATTTCAAACTCTCATTTGATTTATAAAGAAAAAAATATATATATATTTAATAATTTTTTTTTAACTGAATCTCTCTAATTCTTTTAAAAATTAAAATTCTCAAAGTTAATTTTTTTTTTTTTAAATAATTTATTTTTAAACAAAAAATATATGAAAAATGTAGAAAAATCAAAATAAAATAAAATATTATTGTTTAAAAAAGAAGTTATTATTTTAGAAAAAATGTCTTATCATTTTAACTGTTTTTTATTATATATTTTTTTCCCTTTTTGCAAGTGAGAAATTTTGACTCCAACAAGATCCGACCTGAAATGAAAATTAATTGCAATAACTCGACTCAATTTTATCTCCAGGCCGGGTCGGTTAGTTTGGTTTTCGAGTTGGATGAGATTTTACAGACCTCTAGTGTCTAGAGACCTCTAATAAAATTGATTTTTAGAAATGAAAAGTATTAATCTGTCATTTAAATCTTTAAAAATATACGATTTTAAAATTTTTTTATTAAAAAAAAACCATACTTAACTCACTTTACACCTAAACTTATTGAATGTTTATTAGTATAAATATCACCCCTAAATTAATATTACATTTTTCTTGAAATAGCTTTGAACATTTAAAAAATGTATATATATATATATCAGATAAATCAAAAATATATATATTATATTTTTTTTTAAATCCGGGCCGGGCCTTAAAATATAAAACCCGGGCCGGACCGGGCCGTAAAAAATTTTTGAAAAAAATCCGGCCTCAGCAGGTCTCTGATATATATCAACAGGATGGAATTGGATAGATTTTTTTTTTACTATCTTAGCAAAAAATAATTTTTTATTTCTAGTTTTTTACGAGATAAAAATTATTTTATTGTATTTTTTTTTAAATAATTTTTTGATTTATTAAAATCACTCGCACTCTTAAATTTTATCAAAATTTGTATAAAATATTTTTTTAAAAAAAGATTTACTGATTGATAGATATATGTATATTTATAATAAAGATGCTTCTTGGACTAGTGTTGTTAAAAAAAATACCAGTTACAGAGTTTCTACTACTTTTCCTTCAAAAGAATAGTCAATTGCCTGCATTTTAAAATACATCCAATCGGACTGATTTAGATTTTAGACCAAAATAATATTGAGTAAGCCTAGTGTACTTTAGTCAACTATAAAACAGCGTAGCCATTTTTTTTATCCAGAAATATTCTAATCAATCTTCAAGTTGAGACTCAACTTAGAACCTTAATTCGAATTTTTTTAGGCTAAAATCCTTACTCTAAGCTACAATAGAGATGGTTAAAGTTAGGTAATTTAACAATACTAAGTAAGCCCCTCCATATATGAGCAAAATCTCCAAGGCTTACATAGATATTATTTTTGAAGCCCAAAATCTTAATCTGGCCATTTTTTTTTAACTTATCTACCCGAATCGAGCTTTTTACCAACACTAGCTTGGACAAACAAAACACCTATTCTATTGCTAGCAATTATCTAAAATCAATAAAACGATTTTAAGAATGAGTATCTATTTTAAAAAAAACAATAAGGTCTAAATGTTAACGGAAATCGATATTGAAAATTTATTTAAAAAAACCGCTATAATTTAAATGTGGTCAATTAATGTATAATATATGATAATATTATATCTAGAGAGTTAAGAAGGAGTAACGGGGCTAATCGGTCCAAGGGGCTGGTCAGTACATTTTATTTCCATTTTTGAACCAGTTTATAATTATTATTTTTTTAGTAAATTTAAACAAGTATAAAATATCTTTAAGAGGGTTTATCAAATTCGGGGTTTTATGCTTCGTAGATTAGAGGGGGTTTTTTATAGCAAATCATGTTTAAATTATCTATATTACCTGTTTTTAAAAAAAAAAATTTGAAAGATCGGATTATTAAATATAAATCAATAGTAGTTTTAGGGTAAAATTGTCTGACATTTATAGGGTAAGGTTAGGATTAATTGCATGTTGGATTAGGATTCCCATTAGCTAGTTCCGCTATAAAATGATTTAAGTTTCGAATAATTTGCTTAAAAAGACCCCAAGATTCGCGATATTTTCTAATAATCGATATAAAATAATAAGTATATCATATTGATTATTTTTTTGAAAATAAGTTAAATTTAATTTAAAGAAGTTTTAACAGCAAATTTAAGTATAAATTATACATTTATTTTCGGGGCCTTGAAAATGAGAAGACGGGAAAGATATTTTTAAATTCCTCCAGGGTACAGGAGGTAAACCAAAAAAAAATGTAATGTTTCAACACAAAGTATATACCTGCTAATTAAGTGTTGCTATTTTTTAAAAATCTCCAAAATTAAGGTTGGTTCATTATTGTGAATGTGGGATGATTGAGCTTTTTTAACTTGTAAATATTGACCCCAAAATAATTATCGATATCTATAAACTTTATTATTATCGAATTCCAATAAACCGATATTATCGAAAGTATTTTTATAAAATTGTATTGATTAATCAATATCTTTTTTTTAAGACAAGATAATGATTTTTTTTTGTTTTTCCAATAAACATCGATTTTCATTAAAAAATTTATTTTTTATTGTTTTATAGATTTATAGATTTTTTTTTGATAGCCAATTGTATTGATTATAAATTTATCTAAATTCGATAAATTGATTTCCTATACTTTTTTTAATAAAAATTCGTATTTTAAAAAGTCTAGACAAAAAAAACGTTACTTTTCTTCATTACAAATTATTTAGGGAAAATTTAAAAGGATGATAAGGTGTCTGCGTCTTAAGTGCGTATGTCGTATGGCGTTTTCAAAATTCCAAGCGGGAATTTGTAATCTCCTTTTAAAATAATTTGCCTGAGTTCTAAATTTGTTCCTTATGATTTTGGACCATTTTGACGCGAATTTTTGTGTAGGTGTTATATATATATTTTTTTTAAATTTATATGAAAAACCTAGATAAAAAAATATGTTATAATTAAATTAAAAGGTTTATAGTTCAAAAGTTCAAGGGTAAAATTTTATGAAAAATTCATCGGGGTGTTATATATTTTAGACTAGTATTGTTAAAAAACTGGGTCGATAGCCAAAATTATATATATTATGTAAGTCTCTAAACTTTTCTAACCATATATGAACAAAATCTTTGGGTTTACCTAATATTATGGCTAGAATCTTTAATTGTGCCATTTTAAAAAATCGACCCAAATTCTACACTATATATAATATACCTGAGGAGTTATTATTTTATAGATAGAAATTTTATTTACTAGTGTGAGCTGCAAGCTATTACCCTCTGCTATAACGGTCAATTTTATAGTGATGCACAAATAAGAAGCTTGGCAGAAAAAAAATAGTAAACTATTCCTGCTTTTATCCCTACTTCTCGCAGAGCTTCCCGCCCGCGCCAAATATTAGCTAGGACGATTTTATGGTGAGTTCGAGTAGAGCAATTTTAAGGAAAAAAAAACTACCCTCATAATAATAATTAATGCTGGTCTAATTATATTTATAGTAAAACTTCTTTAATGCGGGCACCGTTGATGCCAAGATCCCCTACCCTTCCAATTTAACAAATAAAGAAAGAAAGAAAGAAAGAAAGAAAGAAAGAAAGAAAGAAAGAAAGAAAGAAAGAAAGAAAGAAAGAAAGAAAGAAAGAAAGAAAGAAAGAAAGAAAGAAAGAAAGAAAGAAAGAAAGAAAGAAAGAAAGAAAGAAAGAAAGAAAGAAAGAATTGCCCATAATCAAAGGCATCATTTTAATATATAGTTATTGGAAATTTAATTAGGATTAAAAATTTTAGGTAAAATTAGGGAGTTACTCGAATTATCAATATTTCAAAAATTAGACAAGTTTGACTGAAATATAATATCGATTCTTGGAGGCAAATCGCCTATTAAATTAGAATTTAAATGAAAGATGGACCCCAACTTTAACCGGAAATAAAAATATATTCGAACTTCTAACCCAATGGTTTTTTTTTACTATTAAATTATCATAATGCTTTAAGTTAATGAGAGCCTAAATTAGTTAATTTTTATATCTATTTAACTTTTATAAAAAGACTTATAATTTATATTTTTTTAAGTACTGGCAGGGCTCAAACCTAAATATAAATTAAAAGATTCGGTCAGGTTCTAGCTTAGTAAAAGGGCTTTAATCTCTGTGTTGCCAAATATATTTTGGTGATGAGTGTGAATTTTTAATTATGCCGTGTTTATTCATTTACTATTTAAGAATTCTAGGAATCATTTTATTTTATATGAAAATATGATCACTATAAATAGGCTATGCTCGTAGGATGGGGCAAAAGGTTAGAACATCTATTAAATAAATCTCTAGGGTTTGGACGATATTTTTTTCCGGCTAAAATAATTGAGTTAGGCGTTTTTAAAAATGGGCTTAAATCGAACCGTAAAACAACACTACTCTCAATCGTGGCCTCAGAATTGTAGTTATCTAACTTCTCCACGTTATATATATTCTTCATCAAATATATATAATGGATAGTAAATTTATTAGTTGCGGTATCTGTATTTTAGCAAGATACATTTTTATTTAAAATAATTTATTGTTTTTGCACATATTTATTTATTCGAATGTACAATAATTAATATATATATTTATTGTTTTTTATATGTTTACGAATTTAAGTTATTATAAAAAAGAACATCGTATTATTTATAACTGTCTGTACGATTATAAAAAGAATATGTGAAGACGAATATATTTTGATTTTTTTTTACTATATGTAAATTATTATAGGGATATTAAAAATGAATAAAACTTTTAAACTTTACCTGTATTTAGATACATTTGAAAAGTTTTTTATTTTCAAGAAGGGGGGGGGTACGAGGTTTTAAAGTGTGAAACCTCGGAACCAATGAGTGAGATATAGAATAACTATAAGTAGAAAAATTTTAACCGAATTTATAATCCAAACTTTTGTTGGACTTCCATTTCATTGTAAAAAATAATTTTTGAAATGTCTATTTTAAATTTTAATAAATTGAAATAATTAACTTTTTAAATATTTAAATAAGAGTGAAAATTTTTAATTTTTAATAGATTTTTGCATAATAAATTTTATAGTATTTATGCAGGCTCTCCTTTTTTTTTAGAATATAAAAGATTAATATTATTTTTTTCAGAATTGTTATTAGATACTTTTCAAATGGATCAAGATACAGTTTCATCGACTAAAAACTTATATAGAACTGAGACTTTCATGAGCCTTAATTTTTTTTAATCAGGCTCGACTTAGGACAGCAAAAAAAATATATTATAGACCCAGGCCCGACCCAACCCATATTTAATATTTTAAAAAAAATTCCAAGCTCATAATGTTTCAAAAAAAATTTCTAAGACCGTATTCAAAATTTTTTAAAATTAATTGTATTTAATAAAATTCTAGTGTATATAGGCCATTGTATGCATTACACATGCTAGAAAATATATTTGGCTCATACCCGGTTCATGGGGCAGGATGGGCCTATGGGCTGTGGGGCATCTTAATCAATGAAAGTCTCTAATCTATATACAGATAACATTTAAATTAAACTTATGTAAGGTGTGCATAATGCTTAATGTAGGATATTATATTATTGTTCAAATTTTACAGATTTTTGAGGCCGAAAGAAATAAATTCTATATTTTTATAATTTGAGTATTTGCTTAGTGCGTTACTAATAAAAAACAAATGGCGGTGTCTTGGTTCGATTTATTTTTTGATAGTTATTTCCGTTTAGGTCTAAACAGCTTTTGAACTAGGACACTCTATTTTGGTTTGTTGCAAGAGATTGGTGGCATTGTTTTTTTTCCTTTTATTATTATTATTTATTTTTTCTTCTCATACTTTTTAGACTGTTTAATCAAAGCTATTATCGCCTGCTAAACAGCTGGTTGTTGGGAAATAAGAACCAGGGCCCTAGGCTCTTATAAAATTTTATTAACAGCAAACATTCTTTTAGAATTTTTTTTATTTGATGATTATCAAGCTATCTTCAAAGAAAGAAAATTGATATAACTTTTACAGTAAAGTGGAGTGAGGGGGGGGGGGGAGTATTTTCCCCTTATAGGGTTCTGGATTCTCTATAAATAAAGTCATCATTATTGTGCAATATTTTTATTCAAATAAATTTTGGCATTCATTTAAAGGAATTGCTAAATATATTTGATGAGTGGCTAAAATTTACAAGTCATCAATTGGGACAATAATTAATTTCTTTTGAAAATAAAATATAAAATTGGAAGTTTAGGATAAAAATGAATTTGTAATTAACACACATAGCTTAAGACCTGTTATATACAATCTCTTTATATACTCTAGTTTAGTTAGGTAAAAGATAAATGCCGGCTCATCTCTATGTACAGACGCGTCCCTGAGAAAATGTTTTAACATTATAAAGCGTTTAAATTTATATTAATTTTTTTTTCAAATTTGGTATTCTTAAAATTTATTGCAATTCTAAGCTTAAAGATAAAATTTCGAGCAAATAACTCGTAACAAACTTAAAAAAATATTTAGAAACGCATATTACAAATGTTCTTTCCTACTAGTACCAATTCAATTATATCGCATCCATGCAGTCCTACCATTTTTTTAAAGCTTAGAGCATTACTAAATAATTCGGAAATATTGGGTTTTCTCCTGTCTTGTTGCTAAGCCTAAAAATAATAGCAAAGCTTTGCTGTAGTCTAATTATAATTTTTTTTTCAATTTTCTATTTAAATTTCAATTACATTAGTCCAAATTTTTAAAATTTGGATTACTAAGAAAGAAAGAAATACAATTTTTTATGAATTCTTTTTAAATATTATTATAATAATTATGATGCTTCATGTTTCGTATATTAAATTTTATTTACTAGTATGTCAATATATTATTTTAATTACTTTTTCTTTTCCCGTTATAGTGACTTGTACTATAACATCATGAAATTCAAAGAGAAGGAGTATGACGCCACCACTGGTAAATCATATGAACCCTCACGAGGATGAATATATTGTAAATAATTTCTTTTATGTACGTATCTTAGATATAAATTTGAACAAACATCATGATTCTTATTTTGTAATGATATGAACAAGCATGTTTATTTAATATAAAATATATGAAGTAATTTAGATCAATGAAATAAATTCAATTTATTATCTTTAAATTGTTTAAAATTAGAAAAAAATCTTAAAATTAAAAGTTGATATAGTATAATATGTTTAAAAGTATGAAGACTATTATCAAGCATAACTTTTCCATATCATTGAAAGAATTGGGTCGGAAAATGAATAGGAAGATAGTTTTGCATGTACTAACAACGTTAAAAAGTTGCGTCACTAGGGGGCTGGGCGTGCAGGGTCTCGAGCCCCCTAAAAAATTTTATTAGCCCTCTGCAAAAATATTTTTTTTAATAGCTCCTTAATATCCCCTTGAACTAAAAATAAATTTTTTTGATTGCCCCCTGAATGATTTCATTTATAATTCCATTAAGTAATATATAGATTTAAATTTATTATTTATAAATTAATTAGACTATTTAAATTTTTATTAAATGAATACTATTTTAATTATTAGATTAGATTAATACATAAAAATTATTTTTTTACTATGTCAGCTTGCGATCAAATTCTGTATTAAAAATATAATATCAATAACTCAGTAAATATTAATTTAGCTTTAACATTTGAAGTTTAATTGACTTTTATTATTTAAATTATTATATAACCCTAATTAAATAAATATAATCATATATTATTTGAAAATTAGCAAATTTAATATTGTAATTAGCCGAGTTCAAAATGAATAATCAACTGTATATTTATTTTTAAATTTTATTATTATACCTATTCCTAAAAATTCAAGGTCCAAATAAGTATAAGAGATTTCTTTATAAAAAGTAAGTTGACATATTATAACAGTTGTTTATAAAATATTAGATAAAAGCCATTTTTATAGACGTATTTGACAGTTATAATATATTACAATTAATATTTTTATAAATTTTACTAATAAATTCTTTTGATAATAAATATAAAAAATTTGCATTCAATTCTTTAATGCCATCTATTTATTAAATAATATTATTAAAAATTAAACATCTTATTATTCTTCTCCCACAATGGATGTAATAAATTCGATATCTTTTCTTCTCTTTTTTTTAAAGTGTTTTTAGGAAAGCTATTTTTTTCTTCTTTGAAAAAGAGTTTTGAGTTAAAATTTTAATACGTATATTTTTAATATTATTACAAACTACTATTATTTTAAGATATAATATACCAACTAGAGGTGGTGCGACAATAATATATAAAATCTTAATTACTTTCATCATATCACTCTGGTTCTTATTTTATAGTTACAAAATGTTTCATTTCTATTATAGCATCCTTGCCATGTAAATCTCAAGGCTTCAATATATTTGCATAATTTCTTTTAATCATTTTTAGTGTTTTTGTTTTTTTAATATAAAAAATTCTGATAGTAATATGAGTTAACATCGTGGATGTCATGGCTATGACTGCAAATTAACCAGCATCTATTATTTGTGTGCTAATGTAATTTAAGATTATTAATACAACGGCTGAGAGCATATGATTGCATATTTTAGAAAGCAGTAATTGTCAACTGTGTAGTCGTTTATATATAATAAAAAATGGAAGATAATCTTTTTAGAAATTTAATATCTCACAATAATCTTCTCGATT
Organism: Gordionus sp. m RMFG-2023; assembly: GCF_954871325.1. Classification (NCBI taxonomy): domain Eukaryota; kingdom Metazoa; phylum Nematomorpha; class Gordioida; order Chordodea; family Parachordodidae; genus Gordionus; species Gordionus sp. m RMFG-2023. Next base: position 4,303,872 of record NC_088775.1, read on the forward strand.
ACTTATCTAGCTTCCATCATATCGTCTAAGAGGAAACTCTAACCAGCATATAGTTTTATGATTCGGATTGGTCATTTATACTCTCTTCTTCAAAAATTGTTTATTTGGTTTAGGCTTATAAATTTTTCCTTATTAGTACATTTTATAAAACATTGTCGAAAATGGTAACAGAAAGTTATATTAGTTTGATAACCTTTTGTCAATGTAAGTTGCTAAGAATTATATTATTGCATTATGTGGTTTTTAAAAACCAATGACAATGAAGCATATGTATGAATTAATTAAATTTTTTTATCACTTGTAATTTTTTAAACGCAAAATTTCTTTATATCAACAATCGAAAATATTACAGTAATAAACAAATTTTGTATTAAAAAATATTATTTTTAGAAATGTCATGTATTGTTTTAATCATTTATATGCCAGTCTATTTTGTAAACATACAAAATATGAAATTCAGAATACTTGTTCAGAGTTAACAAATTTTAAAAAAGTATAGTATATCAATATAAAACCCAGCCGAAGGCTAGACAACGGGCCGAAGGCCCGCAAAATGAGGGGCATTGGGGTAGGGGCGAAGCCCCCATAAATTTTGTTGAGCTCCCTGAGATTGTAAAGACTAGCGACGCCCCTACGTTGAAACCGTAAATATTATTCATTTATACACAGCGTCTACATGAGCGGGAGGGGTAGGAACAGTTTGCATCTTATTTTTTTGAGGGGGTAGGGGGTAGGCTGCTTTAATGGGTGTATGATAAATTTTTTGGGGGGTTATCTATTAAATTTTGAGATCAAATAGGACAAAATTTATTGCTGTAAAATTAATACTTTTATTATAATACAATTCATCGACCAAATCTATATATTGCAAACAATCATACACATTGTTTTCCAAATGAAAATTTCTGCTATCCTTTGTAATGTAATTTAAAAGGTTTAGATATTTCAGCAAGCTCATAATGTCATAATAATTAATTCATTGTAAATAATATAGATTTTAATTGAATTTTTTATCTAAAAATAAATTCTTTATATTCACAAAATATCGATAGTTGGTAGTAGAGATAGATTAATTTAAGTTATCCTTTATTAGTTCTCTGAAAAGAGTATCAATAATTTAAAAAGATGAAAATAATAATAGAGAGACACCGCCGCTGAGGGTGGCGAGAATTTTTAGGGGGGTAGTCAAAGGTTTTTGAAGGGGGTTTGCATCCGGTAAAAATCCTGTCATGTAGACGCTGTATATACATAACCCCTCTTTTTCCCTTACCTTTCTATATACGTAAATGTTAATCTTCATTTTATTAAAACACTCCTATTGACAATGATTATATTATTGTCATTGCTTGGTTCAAAAGCAATCATAAACCGTTTTACATAAATATCGATGATAGTAATATAGGATTTAAAAATATTTACAATATTTTTTAAAATAAACATTAATATGCTATGATCAAGCTCATTCAGTTCCTGGGTATGTCACCTTGAGATAGTTTTGAAAAGTATCTGAATCCAGAAAGCTTCACACTCTCTACTTATCGGGTTGCTAAAAAAATATTTTGTAAAAAAAAGCATAGAATTTAATATTAATTTAAAGATAGATATAATTTGACAAATATTTTGGATATTTATCAGAGACCTGTGTCTTATATTTTTTAAATATATCTGATTCTTATAATGTGATATTATAATCAATATATTTTATAATGAACGCGACTAAACGTTAATAATTATTATTTTATTTTATAATATCTATATGAATAATATTCAATATATATATTTAATGGAAAATCCAGACTAACTCGAGAGCTATATTCACATGCAACATTGAGTGGAGCCATTTCCAAAAAAAAAGATTATGTTAATATAATTTAAATAAATATGTGAAAACTTTGCAGAATAATAGTTTAGCATAGAAAAAACATTGTCAAAATTTTAATAGATTTTTTTTAGTAATTATAATATAATTGTGGTGTTGCTATTCCGTGCCCCATTCAATGACATTAATACTATAGACTGCCGATTAATGTATTTGAGTGGCAATAATTGAATTGAGTAGCGGCCATTTTGTGTTTGGAGCTTTTAGATAAGAAACGTATGATAATTTCATAAATTTCAGATTTATTTTTATTATACATTATATTTATAATCATATTTTTTTACTTGATGAATAAAAAAAACATTTTTAGAGCAGTAATTTATAGTTATTTAAATATTTTCTAGTCTTTATTAATATTTACAAAGAAAGTAAAGGTGATGTTTAATACATAATGAATATTAGTAGACTAAGCAAGTTAGAATATATACCTTTTGATGAGAATATAATTAAATATTCCTGCACTTTATTAACATTTGCAGTTTATTACTTAATGAATATCTTTAATATTTTATATAGACTAATCAATATAAAAGAAAATCTCTATACTAATAAGAATATAGTTTAAAATTTTGTCATTTCCAGAGAAGTAAGGATTTATTGTTTTCTTTAATACTTCATGAATATCTTTAAGATATTTAGACTTATCAAGTTAGACTGAATATTTTTTATAAGAATTAATTTAATATTTTATATTTATATATTTAATAACAAAAATCAAAGTGAGGAAAGATATATTATGATCTAAAATTTATTATAAAATTTAATATATTTTTTATATTTTAAGAAAATGGTAATATATTGTAGTGCGTATGGCTGTAACCAAAAATAATGTTCAGGAAGCAAAATTTCCTTTCATAAGTATGATATCTCAAATTAAATATTCAGAATTAAATCTAAAGATGCAGCTTATATTAATAGCCTATTTTTTCTTGTAAAAATTATTATGTCAGATTTGCCATGAAAATATTTAACATGTGATTTGGAATTTTAGAAATTACTCCAAAAACAAAATTGAATATATATGATTTTATTGATAAATATTTTGAATTATATAAAAAAAAATTTTGATATAATTTCTTTTGTATTTATTTTTTTAGCAAATAAAAAGAGGTTTTTTTTATAATTTATAAGTCTTTTTATATTTTATTTTATTTTTGCTTTGAATTATGTTATTCCTTAATAATTATAACTATCCATTTCTAAATATATTTATTTAAATTTAATTCACTAAAGTACAAAAATCAATAATGAATATGTATATTGAGAAAAATAAAATTATCTTATAAATTTTTACAATAATAAATACAAATAAATATATATGTTATATTTACATCTAATAAAATAAATGTAATATTATAACCAAAATTATATGGTATAAAGTGTAGTTTTTTCTTACAAATAATCACCATAATTTTTCCTTGACCTATAAATATTTAAGTTAAATAACATATTTTTATAATACTTGATTTATGCCCTTGAAAAAGTATAGTTCTGTTAAATTTTTCCCTAAAATCTAATTTTAATTTTTGATTACTTTAGGCAAATATCAAAACAGTATATCCATAAATGCTCTAAAAATGTTTTTTATTCATCGTAAAACATATAAGATTAGAAATATTATACATAATAAAAATAAATCTGAAATTTATGAATTATCAAACGTTTCTTTCCTAAAAGCTCCAAACAAAAAATGGCCGCTACATAATTCAATTTTTACCACTTCAAATTTGATTTCAGCATTACGATCGGCAGTCTATAGTATTAATGTCATTGGCCCCATTATACCATACCACTCAAGGGTTAAAGAATAAATAATGTTCGAAAATAATTCTATTTTTTAATAGACATTTTTTTTTGTTGACTAAAATGCATCATTTTATGTCCAAAAATAATATGTCATTCGACATGTCAAACTAACAAATCATTACATATGGCTTCTTATTATTTTCTGTAAAACGCTTCATGAAAGCTGTAATTATTGGTGGTAACGGGTTTTTAGGTAAGCATGTTGTTAATCTATTCATATCAAAAGGTTATGAAACATGGATTTTTGATATATATTATGATAAAAAGGCTAACATAGATGCAAAGTTTTTTAAGGGATCAATTTGTAATGAACAAGTTAGGTTTTTCAATTTTTTGGAATATATATGTAAATTTATTAGGATCTTAATGAATGTTTAAAAGATACAGATATAGTAATTAATTGTGTATCTCCCCCAGAATATTTAAATGATATTAATATATTTAAACAAGTTAATATTGATGGCACTAAAAATATTTTAAAATGTTGCAAATCTATGGGTGTAACTGTGAATTATTTTTATTAATGAATCTTTTTAAAGCTTAATATTAGCGCATTTTATTAGTCAGTAGTGCAAGTGTTGTCTATGAAGGCAAAGATATATGTAATGGAAATGAAAGTTTGCCTTATGCCCAAAGTTTTTTAAGCCCATATATCCAAACAAAAATTGAGCAAGAAAAGGTTTATATTTAATTTAAAAGTAAATTATGATATTTTAGTTAGTACTGCAAGCTAATGATACACGCAATAATTTTCTTACAGTTGCTATTAGGCCACATGGCATATATGGTCCAGGAGATAAATTATTGGTTCCTCAAACATTAAAGGCAGCCAAAGAAAACAAATTAAAATTTATTGTGGGGTTAGTTAGTATTATTATATCACTATTTATATATTGGAAATTAAGGGATGGAAGAAATGTTGTAGATTTTACATATGTGGAAAATGTAGCTAATGCTATATTTTTAGCATCTGAAAAGTTAAAAACAAATGAAAAAGAGATATCTGGACAGGTTTCAAGTTTTATATTAATAAATATCATATATTAATATAAATAGGCTTTTAATATTACAAATGATGAGCCAACTTTATTTTGGGATTTTCTGACTAAAATTATTGTTAGCAAGAACTATCCAGCTCCCAAATACAAATTGCCTTATTCTTTCATTTACTTTATAGCATGTATTCTTCAAATTATCCATATAATTTTATCTCCACTAGTTAAACTTAATTTTACCTTCACACCCATGAAGGTGGCTCTCATATCAACTCATCATTATTACAGCTGTCAAAAAGCAAAAAAATACCTTGATTATAAACCAATATATACCATGGAGCAAGGATTCAGGAAAACCATGGAAGCATATGATGCAGAACAAATGATTCCTAACAGTTTATAGCTAATTTCCAAACCAAATTTTTTTTATCAGACAAGAATCAATTATTAAGCCAAAGTTATTATAATCAAATTAAATCTCAATTGATTAATAAACCAACTATTTATATTAAAAATATGTGTGAATTATTTTATATACTTGTATTTTTTTTAAAAAAAACATGAATTTATGATGCTGATAATTCCAAAATAAATTTTACAACAAAAAAATGTTTATTTGGGTGGAAAATTTTAGTTGATGAAATACATTTGAATGGGTATTTTTAATTTATATAAATCTAGTATAGTGTTTAAAAAACTAACTAGTTAATATATAATAAATAATGTATGCTTAATAGTGTTGTAAACGAACGCGTTCCGTTTTTTTGAAAAAAGGTGATGAACGGCGTTCCTTTTTTTTGACGAACTTTGAACGTGAACGCGTTCCTTTTCTTTGATGAACGCGTTCAATTTTATGTTCGTTCAATTTTAAAAACACTTTTTATTTTTATTTATTTGAAAAATTAATATTAATCCGCATTTTTTAACAAAAAAGTCTTATATTTTTATTTATTTGAAAAATTAATATTTAATCCAATTTTTTAACAAAAAAGTCTTATATTTTTTAATCAGCTGTTTTTACTTTTTCCTCTTTCATATTGCAATTAACGTACCATAACGTGCTACTGCTAGAGAAGATAAGATTAAAGTTTATTAATTTGAATATTTTATATTTTAATTTAATAGATTAGCATTTGCATGGATATAAATATTTCATCCAGGGTTGTGCATTTGACCGGTCAAATACGTTTCGGTCAATTGACCGATATTTGACAGGTCAAATATGGTCAAATGGGGTCAAATTCAAATATATGTTTTTTTAAGTTAATATTAACTTTATTTTGAATATAATAGTAAAATGAATCTATAATATTAATTTTTTAAATTCATTGTCATTCAATAACTAACATGTAGCTCTCTGTAGCAGAGTTTTGTTCTGATTCATATTCAATATTATCATTTTCTTTAATATTTTTTAATCAATTTTCCTGATGTCTTAGATCTTCAATCGATTTCCATTTTCATAAGAATATTAACCCAAATCGACTTATTTCTTTCTAAAGGAGAAGTAGAACTAGGAATTGTTAGTCTCTTAATGGGCAGGGTGGACAAAGTTTAATCTATTAACTAGGTCGGAATTGATTGTTTCTGGTTACTTTCCACATAATTTGCTATATTAAACATGCTGTTTTTGCTTCTGAAATTAATTATATCACTTAAAATATTTTGGTCATCACTACCTTGTAAAATAGCTAATTCTTGAATTATATCACATACTTGTGAGTTTTCCTCTTGATATTGTGGACACAAAAAATAAGCAAACATTGTGATCACATGTATTTACATCGTTTTTCCCTTTTTTAAACATATTTTTAGAGTATTTGACCGTATTTGACAGGTCAAATACTTCTAGGGTCAATTGACTGAATTTGACTGGTCAATTGACCGACTTGCCAACCCTGATTTCATCATCAGATTCTGAAAATCAAAATTCAATATTAGATGAATTAGAATTACCATGGCCCAAATATCAAAAATATTTCACTGTTTTAAAATCAATTCCGAGATATCCTTTTTTTTGACGAGGAAGAAGAGGGCAGATTGGAGGATGATAACTTAGCTCAATTTTTTGAAACAATGGATAAAACATTAAATGTTTTTAATAAATTCCCCTTTTTTAAAAGAATTGTATATCATGTATTACACCGCAATCCATTTATATGCCCCTTGAGCGAGTTTTTAGTATAGCTAACGCTGTATTAACTGACAAGCGTTCAAGCCTATCAGATGAAAATTTTGAAAAGCAATTATTATTAAAAATTAATAAGAAAATATTTTTTATAAATTTATTTTTTTATCGCTCAATTGTATTGTATTTATAATTATATTGTCAAAATAAAACTATTAATTTTTATCATGGCTAATATATTGTGTTGAAAAATACAAGGCATTTATTTATATTAAATTAAATTTAAAAAAAAATTTATCATAAAATTTTGAACGCATGAACGCGTTCATGAACTTTAACGCGTTCCTTTTTTTGAATTTGAACGTGAACGCGTTCGATTTTTGTCAATGAACGTTGAACGCGAACGCGTTCGATTTTTTTAAAAATGTTTACAGCACTAATGCTTAAGGATTAAAATGGATATGACATTGGAGGGGCCACACATTTGACCCTTTTCCCACTATACTTTTTTAAGTATTTTTTTGCATGTATTTTGTTTTAAAATATATTTTAGACATCAAAATAATTTGTCACATTTTAATTATATTTAAATTTCATAAGTTAAGTAAGACATGGATAAACAAAAGATATCCAAGTTTTATCTGATAACTTTTTTTAAATGTTATTAATTTATAGTTTATGTTCTTGATATTTTTTCCTTTTGTTATTTTTTTTTTATAGTTACCCATCAACTGCTTCATTTATAAAGGGAACATAACTGGTTTTTTTATATACCATTGAAATTATTAAATGCAAAGTATTGTGGAAAAAAACTCAATTTTTTTTATCTTTTAAGAAAAACTTTTGTGCTTTATTAAATTCATTATTCTCATTTCTTTCTCTCTATATTTGTTGCATATCATTTGATTCATCTAATAGGTCTTTTTGTGCTATTTTATGAGTAAAGGTTGTCCTCATACAAAATAATTTTTCTCTTTCTATGAATTTATTTATTCCTTAATAATCATCACATTGCCTCATCATCCAAATCCCAATACTTTATGTCATCTCATCAAATGTGAGATAAGGCAGAAATTCAAAATCCTATAAAACATAATCTTCCTCCTTAACCTCTAATAAATTATCAAAAAATTTTGCTTTTTATAAAATATTTTACAATTGTTTTTCTCTTTTTGGGGTAATGACCAATTACAACAAAAATAGACTACGCCTTCTAAATATAGAAGCAATATTCTAATGATATTTATTTCAAAGATAATTTTAGCAAAAATCGTTAATCAATCTGCTAAAGTTGTGGGATTATGATAAAATAATAAAACGAAATTTATTTCGATATTTCGTTTTAATTCATATTAAAATATAACTATATCTAAACCTAATAAATTTATGTTTTTATATACTTTTTTAAAATTCAGTTTAGTAGTATAACAATCAATGAAACTATTAGATCAATATTATGTTAAGTGAAAGAAATAATCCGTAAGGTAAAATTTAAGTTAATATAATGTAAAATAAAAAAAATAATGAAATCTGTTCGATTATATTAACACAATCGATTCAACCTTCATTGTAGTGTTGTTAAATGGCTCTTTTTAAAAACGGCTAACCCAATATTATAGCTAATAGATGGAAGAAAGACTTTGAGAATTTATTAACGAAATCTTGATGCATATAACATTTTTTGGCAAAAATATTAGGTTAGCCGTTTAACAACACTAGTTCATTGACAAAAATTAAACGCGTTAACGTTCGTTCAAAACTTTATGAATAGATGCGTTACATTTATTAACACGATATATTAGCCAAATTTAAAAGGTGATAGTTTTAAATACAAGTATATTTAAAATCCAGTATATTTTTATATTTTATAACTTTTCGATAAACAATAGGTAAATATTTGAAATTAAATTATTTTGAAAATATAAATGAAATTTTAACAATTTATATGATGTATTTCATAGCAATTGAGACACATGTCAAATAAGGAGATATTTCATTTGTTGTGAATTGTGATGCTTAAAATAAAAAATACCCATTAATCTGTTAATACATTATAATCATAGGTGTATCCAGGATTTTGCTAAGGAGAGGGAAAGAGCTATTAGATGGTTTTTTTCCTCCAGAAATGTTATTAAGTCTACTTATTGTAGACCTTTGGCTATATTAGATTATAATAAAAAAAAAATTTGTGTTTTCATCTTTTTTTTCTACGTTATTTTTAAAATTTATTAATTTTTCTTTTAAACGCATTCATTAAATGTGAAATATTATATTAATTTTGGGAGAAGAGCTTATAAGGGGAGAAATTTTTTATAAGCTTAGAATGATATTTACAACAGGCAAATTTTTAATGGAAGATGGGGGGGGGGGATGTAATTTCTTTCGTATAATTAAATTAATTACCTTTCTTAGTATTCGATAATACTTTTTCAACAGTATTTCCTGTGCCAACCTGGTCCAAGACGAACAAATTTTTTTTAAAAAATAATGTGAGCCATGTTGGCCATATTAAAATGGAATTTAAATATAACGGTAGAATTAATATTAAAAATACCCAAGCAGCAGAGTTATTCTCAGTCTTTTTTTTCCATCCATTCTTTATGAGCTAGGATGCTGGGAGAAACGTTAGGGAAAGGAAGGTATTACTTTATCGGTTAATCATTAACCCCTGGCTATTAAATTTTTTATAAATAATTTGCATCCGGCTCGAAATGATGATGCCCGAATAATTGTTTAGACACTCACATCTGTTTCAATAATTCTACAGCCTAGGTGTTCCAGCGACGTTAAGTTAAATCTAAATCGGTTATAATGAAAAATTTTATTCTTTAAAAAATTTTTTAGTTTTCTTCAAAAAATATAAATGATCAATGCTGTCATCTATATTGTATCGAATGTTAGCGGTTCTTCAATTGTTAATTGGCCTATATTTAAATTATTTTAGAATTACTTGGGACTAACTTATGAAAAATGAAAAAAGAGAGAATTTCAATAATGCCAGTAATATGAATATGAAGTCTTAAATTTATTCTTTTATTTCGGTTGTGTCTGAATATTTTTTTAAATATATTTGAGAATAATGTTCTAAATTTAGCATTAAATATTTTTAAAATAAATTTTTTACAGTCAAATATACTCATAATAATAAATCTTGATGGTCATAATTCGATATTTTAGGAGACTGAAAAGTTAAATTTTATAGATTTTTTTATCATTATATTAAGTGTAAGTAGTCAAATATTGAAAGATTGATTTTCAATAAATATTTATAATATAATAAACATTAAATGCCAACTAACTTATTTTTTAAAATTGAATTTTGAATTTGCACTCGTGCCTATATAAAGGCACATTTGGGAAATAACAATTATCATTTTTTAACGACCTAAATTCTTCAAACAATAAGGGTTAAAATTTCTCATTATATTATATGTAAGTAGTCAAATATTGAAAGTTTGCTAATTTCCAATCAATGTTTTATTTTTTAATAAAATATATTTTTATATATTTTTTAAAAAAATAAACATTAAACGCCATCTAACGGATATTTTAAAATTGAATTTTAGATTTATATGTTAATTTTAGCGATCTGTAAATTCAAGCAATGTCTTAATTTTCGTAAATAGTAATAAAATATAATAAATTCACTTAATATTATTTTATAATAATTTTATGTGGCAAGAAAAATCTTATTCATCATACCATATTAACTACTGTCGTAAGGGGGAAAAAGAATATTTAGCGGATATAGATTATTATAGCAAAAAGGTACAAGTCGATAATTGTGGTTATTATCAGATATAATCTTGATGAAAAATAGTTATATAATAATAATTTTTTCTAATTTTAAAAAATAGCAATTTGTTATAACAAATCACAAGAAAGAATGCTCAAAAAATATTAATCACAAATAAAAATAGAAAGAATGAATGCGCAAAAAAATCAAAAAAAATATTAATCACAAATAACCCATTTATTATACAAGTGACTCTTCGCTAGCACGATACACATAACAACTACAATGTGAAATAACAAAAAGGGAAATTAATGAATTAAACATCAACTTGTAATTAATGAATTTGTAATTTTGATAAGATCTACAATGTGAAAAGAAATTTTATAACAAATTTTTGATAATGGTAACATGTAGGAAGACAAATTTTTTTTTGATATTAATTTAAGAATGAAAATGTCAATCAAAATATTTTAATTTGTAAAAAAATTAGTTTTTTTTGGAAATAATAAAAAATTATTAGTCTTATTATTGTGGAAGATTTTTTTTAATAGACTTCTACATTTAATTGGAGATTTTTATTATATTATTGTGGAAGATTTCTTTAAATTTCCATATTGTTTTTAAAGAAATATTAAAAAAAAATTGCTTTTACTTTATTCAACCGAATTAATCTATAATTTTATCCGACAAAATTTTAAAACTGATTAAATCAATAATATTTATGAATAAAAATTGCTTTGTGTCTATATAAAAAAAAATTCTTTTACCTTTACATCCAAATTGGAATAATATCCACAGTGAACTCGTGCCACTTAATTCACTTATATTTAATTACATTTATTTATCACATTCATCTATTAAGTTATTTTATCAATTAATTTCGATTTCAAGTTTTCATTGGCGTAATATTTACCTATTAATTAAAATTTCTAGTGGCGTAATATTTATCTTCCATTTTCATATTTCTAGTCAAATAATAATTTTTTTGAAACTCCTTGTCATCAGGGAGAAAGAAAGTGCAAGCTTTTCCAACGAGATGGACTCTCCGCCATCAAGCAGTAACAGCTTTTATGGAGTTAGAAGAACCGATTATTAATGCTATAACTGAAATATCACAATGGCCTGAAAGAAATATTTCCTAAGAAGCAAGAAAATTATTGGATTCAATGCTTATTCCAAATTTTATTTCTCGTATTATTTAATTATACAACTATTTTAAGCATTACTTTTCAAAAACATGGCATTAACTTGATTAAGAAGATGAGAATAGCGGAGAGCATTTTATTAGAACTCAAGGAAATTAGGACTAATGTTGATGAAGAATTTCAATTTTATATGTTATTTTTGAGTAGAGTTATACGTGTTTAATATTTGTCTCACTCGATTTGCAGCAAGACAAGCTCATCGTCAAAATATTAGTATACAGTAGAAAAGTATTATAAAACTATCAAATAAATGAATGGTTTTTCCCAATCTTTTTCAGACTGGTGATAGAAAAAAAAAATATTTGTTTGATGCCTTATTAGCTGAATAACTATGTTTAAAAGATTAGATATATCCCAAAAAATGCTATGGATGCTTTGTATAATTTCAAATACATTTTAGATTTTATTCCCAATGTATTAAAATGATTATATATATATATATTAGCAACTCTTCCCATTAGTAAACTAATGAGAGAACATTCTCTTTTTTAAGAAGATTAACAGAGCCCTGCAGAGATAAAATTTGCAGGGCTAGGCCTGGATTTTTTTTCAAAATTTTTTTTCGGCCCGGCTCGGATTTTTTTTAAAGGAATTTTCAGGCTTGGCCCGGCTTTTTTTAAATTAAATTTTTCAGGCACCGCCCGGATATATTTAAATAATTTATATTTATTTTTGATTTTTATAGCTAATTTCAAATATTTGGTTTTAAAATATATAGCCGGCCTGGATAATTTTTCTAAAAAAAAATATCGGGCCCTGCCCTGGTTTATTTAAAAAAATAAAATACGGTCCCGCCCAGGAACAGGGCCTGCAGTTCTCTGAAAACATACCTAAGAAGTACAACTTCTGAAAGGGGATTGAATGGTTTGAATCTTTAAAATATTTATAGGCATTTGACGCCAAGCAAGGATGAGTGATTGAAAAGTTAGCTCAATCCCAACGAAGATTGGATTTTACATTGTAAATATAATACAAAATACAATTATTCCTAAGAAACTTTTTGTGTATTAATATTTATATTTTCAACATTAAATTTTTTTACTTCATATATAAATTTTAAAGGCTCAAAAAATTCAAATTTCTATTTTGGGTCATTTAAGTGATTCCTATGGTGGTTATATTCACTTTATATTTTTTAATTCACATTTATTTTATAGTTTTTTATGTGCCGGTTTATATATATAATTTTTTTATAAATCATATAATTTAAAATTGTGTAATAGAAATAGTTATTAGTCCTAATAAATTTATGCTTGAATTATCCCCCCCCCCAGACCAAACCTGCGTACTCGCCTAACCCTGAGTGTAGTGTTGTTAAACGGTTCGTTTTGAGCCGATTTTTAAAAACGGCTAACTCAATATTTTAGCCAGAAAAATATTGATTAAGCCTCGAGATTTTGTTAATATATGTCTGTTAAATACAAGTAACAATGTTTATTAATGGATTTTGTATTGTAGAAGACTTAAGGCTTAAAACAATATATTATATTATATTTAATATTAAATTGATGTTTTGAAAAGTTATAAAATGATTTTTATTTTAATATTAAATTGATGTTAATTTTGTATATAAACTTAAATGATCATGATTACTTTAACCTTTTGTTTTTTTTGATCTTAGTTGAAAATAAAATCATCATTCTTCCTTAATTATTCAATACAATCGCTCACAATTTATTCTATTCAATTATCCACAATTTCTCTTTCGTTAATGTCTAAACCCTTTGTTCCTTCTATGAGTAAAATCTTCAGTTTTGCATAATATTTTTCTGGTTAAAATATTGAGTTAGCCGTTTTATCGGCTCAAAACGAGCCGTTTAACAACACTACCTGAGTGCGAAAATCCTGGTCACGGTACCAATATTGAAGTCTGTAAATACAATATTGAAAAATCTAAAGAAATGTTCCACAATAATACAATAAAAAACTCCAAATAAATATAGAAGTCTATTAAAAAAAATCTTCCACAATAATAAGACAAATGAATTACTAATTATTTTTTTTTACCAATTGAAATGGGAAAAAAAATTAAAATATTTTGATTGACATTTTCGTTCTTTAAATTAATATGAACAATATATTATTAACAAACTAGGATACAGTTTGTAATTATAAATAAATGATTAAAATTATCAAAAACATTATATTTATTTTGGAAATTATTTCATTCATTCTTTTCATTCCAAATCTCGTCACTGAGATTCTTATAACTAAAAACTTGAATTGGAATCCATTAAAAATATTTTCTTTAAAATAAAATTCAATTTTTTCTTATAACAGAGTAGGTGTTCCAACGACGTTAAGTCTGATTAGAAGTCTGCATTGGGCGGGTTTTTGAACCATAAGTCCACCCATCTAATATTTAAAAAAAAATTTAACCCTCCCGCTCATAGTTTTCAAAATATAATATGCCCCCATTAGTCTAAAATTTTTTACCTGCACCCAAGTCCACTATTATAAAAATTTAATTATGGCCATTCTTTCAATATTTTAAAGCATCTAATAAAAATATTTCTGTATCACACCTTTACAAGATGTTTTATAATTATGGAAATTACTATATAAAGCATTTAAATTATGGATAATTTATTTGATCAAATAAAATACTTATGAAAAAATATAAATTTTTTTTCCTCTTTAGCTTTCACCTTTTCTGGTGGTAAGCTCCTTCAACATCTCTCTCCACTTTATGTTATTCATACAATCTCTTTTATCTAATTTATAATTTTTTATATTGGCTCTAACTTTATGGCCCCATTGAAGTTTTGGCCTTCCTCTTTTACGTTTGTCCATCACTTCCAAACTCTCAACCTTATTTCCTATGTAGTTCATAGGCCTTCTCATTGTATGCCCATACCACTTAAGTCTGTTTACCATTACTGCGCACTTTATCCTTTCTTGTTACCCTAGCAATCATCCTCAGCATTCTCATTTCCATAGTTTGTAGACTTCTCTCGTCTGCTTCCTTGGTTGGCCATGTTTCCGAACTATATAGAATAGTTGGTTGTACTATGGAAATGTAAATTTTTCTTTTAATTTGTGTGGGATTCTTTTGTCAAATATCACTCCAAATAAAGATCTCCACTTTAACCACCCTTGATTAATTTTACTCTTTATCTCTTTTTCTATTATGCCGTTTGTTTGTATAGTGGGGCCCAAATATTTGCAGCTTTCAATTGCCGATATCAGCTATTCATTTATATCAATAGTCTCTGTTTCATCTCCTCCTATCACGATATACTTCGTCTTTTCTCTATTTACTTTTATTCCATGCTTTTCTAGGATATTTATCCAACTCACTAATCTTTCTTTCATTTCATCCTTGGATTCGGCAAGTATCACAATAGCATCTGCAAATATCAGATTTCACGGGACTGTTTGAGGTATAGACTGTGCTAATACATCTATTACTGTAATGAAGAGAAGTGGGTTGAGAGACGACCCTTGATGAACTCCTTCGGCTATTGTGAAGCCTGCCGAAGTACCTGTTGTGCTACGGACCATTGTTGTATGGCCCATATACATATCCTGTATTATTCTTATATTTTTTTCGGGAACTTTTTTGTGGCGTAGCGCCCACCAGATAGGTTTTCTTGGGATTCTATCGAAGGCCTTTTCGATCGAGAAAGACCATGTGTAGCTTTTTGTTCTTTTCCCTGTATTTTTCACTTATAGGCCTAATTGCGTGGATAGCATCACTTGTTGATCTTCCAGGCATAAAGCCAAACTAGAGTCTCTACTATTTCGATTATGTCTCTTACTCTTTTTTCTATTATTTTTTCGTATAGTTTTAGAAATTGTGACATTAGTTAAATTTGACAATTGTGTGGATCCCCTTTATTTTTGAAGATAGGAACTAGATAGCTCTGCCTCCATTTTTGGGGAACCTCTTCATTTCCAAGTATGTACAGATTTGTGAGGAGATGTATTCCATTATCTCCTAGTGCTTTAAGGCTTTCTATTGGAATATCGTCTGGACCCCTAGCTTTGTTGTTTTTCATATGCTTGAGGCATGTGGATATTTCTTGTTCTGTTATTGATTGAACAAGGTTTTGACATGGGGAGTGTTCGCCTAGATGTAGTATGTAAGGATTAAAGTTGAGAAGCTCCTGAAAATATTCTTTCCATCTATTATTTCTTTTTCCTTTATTATCAATTTCCCATCTTTATTTTTAATTACTTTCGGAGCTCCGTTTATATCCCTAGAGTTCTTTTCTCGCTGTTTGGCTAGTTTGTATATTTTATTTTGCCCTACTTTGGTATGCAGTTCTTCATTCATGTCATCGTATGCCATATATTTGGCCCTAGCCACCGCCTTTGTACCTATTCTCTTGGATTTTTTGTATGTCTTGTCATCTGAGTTTTGGATTTGAACCATATTTTATATAGGGCTTTTTTCTCCTTTATAGTGGTTTGTACCTCTTCATTCCACCACCATAGTTCTTTGTATGATTTGTTGTCTCCCCTTGTCAAGCCTAGTGTCGATTTGGTAGTGTCTATTAATCTGGATGAAAGGTCTGTCCACATTTTTTCACTGACTTGTGAGGAATTTATTGTTTCAATGTTTGCATTGTTTGCAAAGGCATCTGTCATTGTTTTCAATTTACCCCATTTGATGCATGGTTCCAGTTTTATCTTATTGTGAGTGGATTTATTTGAGATGTGTAAATCTATGACTAGTAGCTAGTGCTGCACGGTTATATCTACTCCTGGGATGACTTTGCAAATTATATCTTTTAATCTTCTGCGAGAGATTAGTATGTAATCTATCTGTGTTTTCCTTGTACCACTTTCATATGTTATTAAATGATACTCTTTTTTTCTATAGTAGGTGTTGGTTAGGCTATGTCTAAGGCTTGCGTAAATTTCAGTACATGCTCTCCTTCATCATTATTTTTCCATATCCAAAACCACCATGATGCTTTTTATAGCTATCTCTTGCTTTTCCCATATGTGCATTTATGTCACCGCCTATTATGACTGTGTCATCCTCAGGGATTTCCATTACAGCTTCATCAAGGATAGCTCTAAAGTCATCTTTCTCTTCTTCCTTGCAACCCGTTTGAGGAGCATATACTGAAAGGATGTGTAGTATTGATAGACCAGAGTTTTATCTTAATTAGTCTATCAGAGATTTTGTTGACTTCTACTACTGAGGAGGTTAGATCTTGACTGAGGATGATGCCGACACCGTTCCTATTGCTAACAATTCCATTATAGTACAATTTATACTCATCTCAAATCATCAAAGTCTTCTCACCTTTCCATTTCGTCTCTTGTATGCACGCTATATCAACTTTTCTTGATGCCAATTCTCTCGTCTTACCTTTAAGTGTCCCAATATCTAAACTTGCTAACCTTGTCTTCTTTGCATTGACCTTTATTTTACTTTTCTCAGGATGGAGGTCTGCACCCAGCGCGTCTTGAAGGGAACGCCTTAGCTTTCATATTCATATTTTCATTTGTTTCCTTCATTTTGTTTATTGGACAAGTATCCTTAGCACCCGGTTGTCCAGGCCTGTGGGTGACCGAGGTGCCATCTCTAAGCTCCGAAAAATTATCTTACCATATGTCTTTACACATCAGTCATTAAAGAAAAACCTGAAAGTTTTAATGCTCCTAACAAGGATTGAACCTGCGTCCTTTGCATCCCTCTGTTTCCAGGCATACATCTAACCAATTACCACCCCGGCGATGAAAAAATATAAATATAAAATTGATATTATATGTTAATTATAATGCAAAAATAATAATGAATCGACATTTTCTTGATTCAAACACGTTCTTCTTTGTTCTAAATTCCAGCAATGCTAAATTCTCGTTCAGAAGAAGCACTAGTTGCAGGAATTGCCAATTATTTTCTTGCTAATCTTGATAGCTTTGGCACTCTTTCTTGTTGTATCCATCAAAGTAGTTTTAAATGTACAAAAAAGTTTTTATGATACCAAAAAAGGACATTTTAATATTTAATATCCAAAAAGTTCATAAGTACCATTTTTAATTAATATTTACTTAAATGATTTTCCCTCCCCACCGATTGTTGCTATTTTTTAACCCGCACGCTTACCCACACTGCCCGCCCATGGTTTAAAAAAATTTTCAACCCGACCGCCAGCCCATTCTTGAAAATTATAGCCCACTTAGATGGGATGGCATAGGAGGTCGGGCCGAAACCCTGCCCTATGCAGACCTCTAGTCTAGATTTCCGATTATAATGAAATTATTTTTAAAAAAAATTTCTAGTTTTCTATTCTGATTGGAATGGAATTACTTATATAATCAAAAAATATAAATGATCAACACTGGTGTCAGCAATATTATGTCAAATGTTAGCGATTGTTCAATTGCAGGTAGGTTAACTATATATAAATTTTTTTAGAATTTTGGGGCTAACTTATAAAAAATGAAAAAGATAGAATAAATTTTTCAATAATGCCATTAATATGAACTCTTATGCCATTAATATGAACTCTTAATGTTGTATATTTGAATATTTACTTTATATTTTTTTTTGTTGTTAATCTTAATTTTGTTTTGTATTTGAATATAACAACCTTCTTACTTTTTTGATTTTATAATTTAACCTTTTCTTATTAACTTATTAACTTATTATTTCTAATTTTTAGTTTTGTAAAAGAAAAAGATAATAAAATATTGATGTTAACGTTATAAAATAGTTTCACCTTAAATTAAAAAAATATTTTTTTATAATTTATTTACACTTAAATTTATTCTTGTACTTCGGTTGAATTTGGCATTAGTTGTCTGAACATTTTTAAATATATTTGAGGATAATGTTCTAAACTTAGCATTAAATATTATTTAAAATAAATTTTATTTAAAGTCGAAATGTACTCGTAACAATAATGAATCGTGTCTTAATTTGATATTTAAGGAGATTGAAAGTTAAAATTTTAAAGATATATTTTTTTTTCCTTATTGCCATATAGAATGTTGTTAAATGGCTCGTTTTGAGTCGATTTTTAAAAACGGTAAACTCAATATTTCAGCCAGAAAAATATTTCCCAAGCCTCGAGATTTCGAAAATATATGCCTAGACCTTTGTTCCTTCTATGAGCAGAATCTTCAGACTTACATATTTTTCTGGGTAAAATATTGAATTAGCCGTTTTTAAAAATGGCTCAAAATGAAGCGTTTAACAACACTAGTCATATATGAAATTTCTTTCTATTACCTCATATATCTTCGTATATGACACTTATTTAATATGTAAGCAGTCAAATATTGAAAGATTGCTTAATTTCCAATTTTCTTTTATTTTAATTTTTAAAAAAATATTAAACGCCAACTAACGGATTTTTTAATATTGAATTTTTTAAATTTGAATATTAATTTTAGGGATTTATAACACTGTGCAGGGTTGGCATGTCGGTCAATTGACCGGTCAAATTCGGTCAATTGACCGGAGGAGTATTTGACCGGTCAAATGCGGTCAAATATTCTAAAATATTAATGGCAAATAAATATTTTGATATAATTAACTAGTATGCCTTAAAAGCATGTTTATCAATCTTAGTAGGTTACAATTATTTAAAAAATTATTTGTATCATGAATTGTTAATAATAAAGGAATTCAATTGATCATAATTGAATTTAATGTTTGATTTTATTTCAAAATTTTTTCAAAGTCCTGGCCTTTCCTCCCAAATTTGCCTAATTTCTATAGAATCTCTATTTAATCACATAAGGTGATGTCAAAATATTAAATTATTGTTTCAAAATTTATAATATATACACTTACTAATCTTAAATGTACACTTCTCCCAACCATGTTATCCCTTATATTTTTATTTATTGGATTTTCATAATCGTTTTGGTTAAATTTATAAAAATTAATATCATTAAAAATTTTACTTATTAATTTTCTTCTAAAAATTTCAAAATTTTGAATATATTTTTATTCAACTTTTTTTTACAAATACCGAAAAATGAAATAGGACACTATTTTATTTTTACATTAAAAATAGCTTATGTTATTTTTTTCCTCAAAATTTATTTATTTATTTTATTTTTTTTTAATGACTTTGGACGCAGCCTAAAATATAAATATGTAATTTTTCTAAATATAGTAATATTTTTAGTTATTTTTGCCTAATCATTGCCGTTTCTCGCCTTCTTTATTTTTTTCAATCTGCTAAAGTTGTAGGATTATGATAAAATAATAAAACGAAATTTATTTCGATATTTCGTTTTAATTCATATTAAAATATAACTATATCTAAACCTAATAAATTTATGTTTTTATATACTTTTTTAAAATTCAGTTTAGTAGTATAACAATCAATGAAACTATTAGATCAATATTATGTTAAGTGAAAGAAATAATCCGTAAGGTAAAATTTAAGTTAATATAATGTAAAATAAAAAAAATAATGAAATCTGTTCGATTATATTAACACAATCGATTCAACCTTCATTGTAGTGTTGTTAAATGGCTCTTTTTAAAAACGGCTAACCCAATATTATAGCTAATAGATGGAAGAAAGACTTTGAGAATTTATTAACGAAATCTTGATGCATATAACATTTTTTGGCAAAAATATTAGGTTAGCCGTTTAACAACACTAGTTCATTGACAAAAATTAAACGCGTTAACGTTCGTTCAAAACTTTATGAATAGATGCGTTACATTTATTAACACGATATATTAGCCAAATTTAAAAGGTGATAGTTTTAAATACAAGTATATTTAAAATCCAGTATATTTTTATATTTTATAACTTTTCGATAAACAATAGGTAAATATTTGAAATTAAATTATTTTGAAAATATAAATGAAATTTTAACAATTTAGATGATATATTGCGAATTAATAGCAATTGAGCGAATTCATTAACAAACACACTACAAATAAGGAGATATTCCATTGTTGTGAAGTGTGATGCTTAAAATAACAAATACCCATTAAATCTGTTAATACATTATAATCATAGGTGTATCCAGGATTATGCTAAGGAGAGGGAAAGAGCTATTAGATAGATTTTTCCTCCATAAATGTGATTGGGGACATTTAAGTCTACTTATTGTAGACCTTTGGCTATATTAGATTCAGGGCCGTAGCCACGGGAGGGGGGGGGGGAAAAGAAAGGCAGGCCCTTCCAAAAAATTTTTTGGACCACAAACCTGGCCCCCAGAAAAATTCTTTGGCCCCATAAATTTTTCCGCCCCCCCCCCCCAATTTAAAAAAAAATTTTGTAATTGATTATTTTTATATTTTTAAAATAAATTTTAAATATTTATTCAAAAACATGTCTTGTTTGTAAATATCTCCCTATCCTGTTTTATTTTTATCCAATAATAAATCATCATTCATTCATATTTTATCATTTTCTTGTGTGTTTGTGTATAACATTATATGGGCACTTAATTATAACGTTTAAATTGTATTTATTTCAATGATAATTATTTTATTTATTATGGTTCAATCACAATATTATCATCTTTTGAAGGTCTCTGATATAAATCTGGGTGCAAATCATAAACCGGGATTTTCTGAAGCTAATCAAGTGATTACTCAAGGCTTGATATATATATATATATCAAATATAAGGAAACAGATTGATACCGATCCGTAAATATTTATTAAAATAAAAAAAGGTTCTTATTAAATTTTTAAAAAATTTGGTAATTATTGTGCAGTGTTGCTAAACAACTCGATTTGGGCCGATTTTTAAAAATGGTCCGATTAAGATCTTAGACAAAATAATATTATCTAAGCCCGATATAACCAGTTATTTAAAACAGCGGTGAATATTTTAGCATTATAAAGAAAATACTGAGATAACAACAATTTTGATAAGCCAAAAAATTATCCGTAATCTTTAGGATCTTAAATAAAGATTTCATGATATATCTTAACATAAGGAGCTACCTTTCCCTGGGACAGGTTCAACAAAAATTACGGATGCTGCAAATGTAGAAAACATAATTTATTCTTCCTGGACTTTTTATAGCAAATGTTTTCATACACCTTCCAAAAAGATCCTGAATTAAATAAAAATACGAAATTTATATACAAAAATACGCGATATACATCACCCGATTTAAAACGAAGTAACATCTATTATGGTAGATATGATGCTTGATTATATTTCAGATAAATATAATAAAAGTGAGATGCCTTTTATTTTGTCTTAAGGCTGATGTGACAAAAGATGCATCAGGTTTTGAAAACCTGAGCATAATTATATATATTTTTTTCTGGAGAAGTCCTAGAAAATTTAATAGGGATTATTAATTTACAGTGTCTTTCTGCTGAAAGCATTACTAATTGCATTTTAAAGCAACTTAATGAGTTAAATATTAATTCAACGTATATGATAAACCAGGCATATCATGGTGCAAACGTTATGGGCCGAAATGGAAGAGTGCAAACCCTACTTCAAAAAAAAATTAATAAAAAATTCCTTTTATACATTGCTACAACCACATTTGCTTCTTGTGGTTCAAAATTGGTATAATAATATTGTTATCATTTCTAATTTTTTTAATTTATTCAATGCATTGCATAATTTTTTAGGCGGTTTAATGTATCCTGTAAATATGCAGGCCATACTTAAGAGACTTTTAGACCAGAGGTGGACTTCATTTAGAAACATCTCACATCATTTATGTTAATTTTGAGGCTATTGGTGAAGTATTAGTTTACTTTTCTAATAGAACTTTTAATTCAGAGGTTAGCCTCATGATTCTATCAAAGCCTCTGGTCTTTTATCCCATTGCGTTAATATAAATTACATTATATTCGCCATTATAATTTATGAGATATTAATAACAATAGATCCACTATGTATCTACAGTTAATAGGTACTTATCAAGGGGATGTAAAGTTGAATAGATTCCACTATCAATATATTTAAAAAATATAAGAAGCAAATATTCTATTGATTTGATTAGAATAAAGGCTTAAAAACTTTTAACAAAATTTAATCTCACTCTCCACAAATTATCAAGAATACGTAAAACGCCTATAAATTTCCAAGATTTTTTAGTCGAAACCAAATTACAATTTGATTACGAAAAAGACTCCAATTGGAGTTCTTTAAAATAGAATTAACATGAAATTATTGATTACTTTGTTGATAATTTTTTAGATTATAATCATCTATCAAGTTTTAATGTTGTCCCCCTTTGATAGTAATTATTTTATATCGTACAAAATGGCCCGATTAGAATAATTATCTTAAATATGGAAACTTTACATCATGAAATGAAAATTGGCTAATAGGTTATTAGCTGCAGAAGTTAGGAAACACATAATTTTGAAAATATCCTAAATATATGTATACAAAAATATCATAATGCATTTAAAGAATTGTATAAATGCTACTCAGCATTGGGGCAACAACGGCTTCTTATGTGGCTTCTTTCTCTATAATAAAGATAGTTCTCTCGAGCACTAGAGGGTCGATGAAAGATCAAAGTAAGCAAAATTTGTATTGATGGCTTATGAAAAAAAATTAACACGAAATTTATCCTTAAATTCATTTATGTTAAAATTTAAAATAAAAATCTTCGTATTATATTATAGTATTATTTTTGTTGTTCATATTATAGTATTATTTTGTATTCATATAACATTAATAATTTTTTAATAAAAATAGCAAAAAATTTCTATGAATGCTTAATTATTTGTTTTATTTTTAAAAAATAGTGGCCCCCCTAAGTAAGCAGCTGGCTCCCCTAACGGAAAATTCCTGGCTACGGCCCTGATTAGAATATAATAAAAAAAATAATTTTGTGTTTTCATCTTTTTTTTTTCCACGTTATTTTTAATATTTATTCATTTTTCTTTTAAACGCATTCATTAATGTAACATATTATATAAATTTTGGGAGAAGCTAGTATAATAGGGGATAATTTTTTTATAAGCTTAGAATGATATTTACAACAGGCTAATTTGTAATGGAAGGGGGGGGGGGAGGTAATTTCTTTCGTATAATTAAATTAATTACCTTTCTTAGTATTCAATAATACTTTTTCAACAGTATTTCCTGTGTCAACCTGGTCCAAGACGAACAAAATTTTTTTAAAAAAATAATGTGAGCCATGTTGGCCATATTAAAATGGAATTTAAATATAACGGTGATATTAATATTAAAATTACCCAAATAAGATCAGTTATTTACAGTCTTTTTTCCCATCCATTCTTTATGAGCTAGGATGCTGGGAGAAACGTTAGGAAAAGGTGGGTATTACTTTATAGGTTAATCATTAACCGGTACCCTACCCTGGCTATTAAAATTTTAAAAATAATTTGTGACCGGCTCGAAATGATGAATGCGCGAATAATTGTTTAGATACTCACGTCTGTTTCAATAATTCTACAGACTAGGTATTCTGCAACATTAAGTTGAGTCTAGATTTCCGGTTATAATGAAAAAATTTATTCTTAAAAAAAATTCTAGTTTTCTAATAAATGTCAATGCTGTCAGCAATATTGTATCGAGTGTTCGCGGTTGTTTAATTGCGGGTAGGCTAAGTCGCCTAATTTATATTTATTTTAGAATTACTTGGGATTAACTTATGAAAAATGAAAAAAGAGAATAAATTTTTCATTAATGCCAGTAATATGAAGTCCTAAATTTACTCTTTTATTTCTTGGAGACTAAAAGAAATTTTTTTCCCCATTATATTATGTGTAAGTAGTCAATTTTTTAAAAAATAAACATTAAATGTCAACTAACGTATTTTTTAAAATTGAATTTTGAATTTGCATTCGTGCCTATATAAAGGCACATTCTGGAAATAACAATTATCTTTTTTTAGCGATAATTAAGCAATAAAGGTTTAATTATTTTTTTTTTCATTATATTATTTGTAAGTAGTCATATATTGAAAGATTGCTAATTTCCAAAAAAGACCTCGAATTAACTTACTCCTACAAACCCAAAATGGTCAGACAAGAGAAAGTTCACTTGAAGCCCGATGCTGTGCCTAAGATCATACCTTCAAGGAGAATTCCGTGAGCCAAGATCGATGCAACGACTCAGAAATTGGATTGCTGGCTGAAGCACGACAAAATAAACCTTGCTCGAAAGGAATCTAGATGTCCGATGCCATGCACAAGTGATCCGGTTTGGAAATTAGAGGTTGTTTTTACTTTACCAAGCCATCGTTCGGTATGAAAAGAAGACTGCACCATGAAAATGGGTGGCGTATTGCTTGGTGATCATGAATGTTAATGACGTTACCACTCAACCTATCCACAAGGAAATCATAAGCCGAATTTCTTTGGAGGGTGGAATGTTGAATATGTTAATCGATGTTATTTTATTATTTATTTTGGCAATCGATTTATTTTTTTTTATATATCAATTTGTATTTAAATTTAATCGGTGAAAATTTTATATCAACATTTTTTTGATACATCAATTTGTATTAGTTATTTTTTTTATTATTGTTTAATTTTTAAAAAAATATATAAAGAGATTTAAAAAAATGTAATAGATTTTTAAAAAAAAATAAAAATGTAATTTATCATACAATAAAATTTAAATTATGATTAAAAATAAAATGTATTATAATTATCTAACTATAAAAAAACGTGGAATTAATACAATTTCAACATGTTGATTATCATTTTAATACATTTTATTTTTAATCATAATTTAAATTTTATTATACGATAAATTACATTTTTATTTTTCTCAAAAAAATAAATAACACTTTTTTTTTTATCTCTTTATATATATCCCTTTTTTTTTAAACAATAATAAAAAAAATGACTAATACCAATTGATGTTAAAAAATGTTAATATAAAATTTTCACCGTTTAAATTTAAATATAAATTGATATATAAAAAAATAAATCAATTGCCAAAATAAATAATAAAATAACATCGATCAACATATTCAACACAATCAATGTTTTATTTTTAAATAAAGTAATATATTTTTTTTTTAAAATAAACATTGAACGCCATCTAACGGATATTTTAAAATTGAATTTTAGATTTGTATATTAATTTTAGCGACCTATATATTCAAGCGATGTCTTAATTTTCGTAAATAATAATATAATATATTCACTTAATATTATTTTATAATAATTTTTTGTGGCAAGAAAAATCTAAATGGAAATTAATGAAAATAAAACATCTACTTTAAGTAATGAATTTGTATTTTCGATAAGATATACAATGTGAAAAGAAATTTCAATAACATTTTTACCATTTCAAACCTGTTAAATATAATAAATAATACATTAAAAATAAAATTTTTACTAATCCAAATGAATTAATAACATTTTTACCTTTCCAAATGAATCAATAACATTTTTACCATTCCAAACCTTTTAAATATAATAAATAATACATTAAAAATTAAATTTTTACCAATCCAAATGAATTAATAACATTTTTACCTTTCCAAATGAATCAATAACATTTTTACCATTCCAAACCAGGTCCGTGAAGTTGGCCCCGTAATTTTTGATTTTCAATGGTTTATCAGTTGGTGTGATTAGTACCCGATTTGTACCGTTTTCAGTTCGATTTGTACCATCACCGTTTTTGAGATATTCAAAGAACAAAATGGGGGGTCAACTTCACGACAGCCCCCCCCAACTTTTGAACTTAAAAATAAAAAGTGAATAAATCGATAGAGAATGATTTGTACCGTTTTCAGTTCGATTTGTACCATCACCGTTTTCCAGCTATTGACCGTTGAAAATATGGCGCCAAAAATATAAAACACTCAACATTTATTTTTTTAAAATATATTTTAACGTACAACGGTAGAGAATTTTTTTCTCTTCCTAATAATGCCTCAAATTAAGCTTTATCTTCATTATTTATTTCGGAAATCAAATTTTAAACCTTATACTATAGCGTGAAGTTAGCCCCCCCCCAATATTCAAAATTTGAGATTTTTCAAATTTTTAAAACGGGATTGATTTGTACCCGATTTGTACCGTTTCAAACTCGATTTGTACCATTACCGTTTTCTAGCTATTGACCGTTAAAGATATGGCGCCAAAAATAAAAAACACTCAACATTTATTTTTTCAAAAATTTTTTTAACGTATAACGGTAGAGAATTTTTTTCTCTTCCTAATGATGCCTCAAATTAAGCTTTATCTTCATTATTTATTTCGGAAATCAAATTTTAAACCTTATACTATAGCGTGAAGTTAGCCCCCCCCCCCCAATATTCAAAATTTGAGATTTTTCAAATTTTTAAAACGGGATTGATTTGTTCCCAATTTGTACCGATTTGTACCGTTTCAAACTCGATTTGTACCATTACAGTTTTCCAGCTATTGACCGTTGAAAATATGGCGCCAAAAATAAAAAACACTCAACATTAATTTTTTTAAAAATTTTTTTAACGTACAACAGTAGAGAATTTTTTTCTCTTCCTAATAATGCCTCAAATTAAGCTTTATCTTCATTATTTATTTCGGAAATCAAATTTTAAACCTTATATTATAGCGTGAAGTTAGCCCCCCCCCAATATTCAAAATTTGAGATTTTTCAAATTTTTAAAACGGGATTGATTTGTACCCGATTTGTACCGTTTCAAACTCGATTTGTACCATTACCGTTTTCCAGCTATTGACCGTTAAAGATATGGCGCCAAAAATAAAAAACACTCAACATTTATTTTTTCAAAAAATTTTTTAACGTATAACGGTAGAGAATTTTTTTCTCTTCCTAATGATGCCTCAAATTAAGCTTTATCTTCATTATTTATTTCGGAAATCAAATTTTAAACCTTATACTATAGCGTGAAGTTAGCCCCCCCCCCCAATATTCAAAATTTGAGATTTTTCAAATTTTTAAAACGGGATTGATTTGTTCCCAATTTGTACCGATTTGTACCGTTTCAAACTCGATTTGTACCATTACAGTTTTCCAGCTATTGACCGTTGAAAATATGGCGCCAAAAATAAAAAACACTCAACATTAATTTTTTTAAAAATTTTTTTAACGTACAACAGTAGAGAATTTTTTTCTCTTCCTAATAATGCCTCAAATTAAGCTTTATCTTCATTATTTATTTCGGAAATCAAATTTTAAACCTTATATTATAGCGTGAAGTTAGCCCCCTCCCCCAATATTCAAAATATGAGATTTTTCAAATTTTTAAAACGGGATTGATTTGTACCCGATTTGTATCCGATTTGTACCGTTTCAAACTCGATTTGTACCATTACCGTTTTCCAGCTATTGACCGTTAAAGATATGGCGCCAAAAATAAAAAACACTCAACATTTATTTTTTCAAAAAATTTTTTAACGTACAACGGTAGATAATTTTTTTCTCTTCCTAATGATGCCTCAAATTAAGCTTTATCTTCTTTATTTATTTCGGAATCAAATTTTAAACCTTATATTATAGCGTGAAGTTAGCCTCCCCAATATTCAAAATATGAGATTTTTCAAATTTTTAAAACGGGATTGATTTGTACCCGATTTGTACCGTTTCAAACTCGATTTGTACCATTACCGTTTTCCAGCTATTGACCGTTGAAAATATGGCGCCAAAAATAAAAAACACTCAACATTAATTTTTTTAAAAAATTTTTTAACGTAAAACAGTAGAGAATTTTTTTCTCTTCCTAATAATGCCTCAAATTAAGCTTTATCTTCATTATTTATTTCGGAAATCAAATTTTAAACCTTATATTATAGCGTGAAGTTAGCCCCCCCCCCAATATTCAAAATATGAGATTTTTCAAATTTTTAAAACGGGATTGATTGTACCCGATTTGTACCGTTTCAAACTCGATTTGTACCATTACCGTTTTCCAGCTATTGACCGTTAAAGATATGGCGCCAAAAATAAAAAACACTCATTTTTTAACGTACAACGGTAGAGAATTTTTTCTCTTCCTAATGATGCCTCAAATTAAGCTTTATTTTCATTATTTATTTCGGAAATCAAATTTTAAACCTTATATTATAGCGGGAAGTTAGCCCCCGAAATTCAAATTTTTAAAACGGGATTGAATTGTATCTGATTTGTAGCGTTTCAAACTCGATTTGTACCATTACTGTTTTTAACTATTGACCGTTAAAAATATGGCACCAAAAATAAAAAACACTCAAAAAATTTTTTTTAAATTTCTTAACGTACAACGGTAGAGAATTTTTTCTCTTCCTAATAATGCCTCAAATTAAGCTTTATCTTCATTATTTATTTCGGAAATCAAATTTTAAACCTTATATTATAGCGTGAAGTTAGGTCCTCTCCAATATTCAAAATTTGAGATTTTTCAAATTTTTAAAACGGGATTGATTTGTACCGTTTCAAACTCGATTTGTACTCTTATCGTTTTCCAGCTATTGACCGTTAAAGATATGGCGCCTAGGTTTAAAATTTGATTTCCGAAATAAATAATAAAGATAAAGCATAATTTGAGGCATCATTAGGAAGATAAAAAAATTCTCTACCGTTGTACGTTAAAAAATTTTAAAAAAAATAAATGTTGAGTGTTTTTTATTTTTGGCGCCATATCTTTAACGGTCAATAGCTGGAAAACTGTAATGGTACAAATCGAGTTTGAAACGGTACAAATCGGGTACAAATCAATCCCGTTTTAAAAATTTGAAAAATCTCATATTTTGAATATTGGGGGGGGGGGGGGGGCTAACTTCACGCTATAATATAAGGTTTAAAATTTGATTTCCGAAATAAATAATGAAGATAAAGCTTAATTTGAGGCATCATTAGGAAGAGAAAAAAATCCTCTACCGTTATACGTTAAAAAATTTTTTGAAAAAATAAATGTTGAGTGTTTTTTATTTTTGGCGCCATATTTTCAACGGTCAATAGCTGGAAAACGGTGATGGTACAAATCGAAATGAAAACGGTACAAATCGGTACAAATCATTCTCTGTCGACCTATTCACTTTTTATTTTTAAGTTCAAAAGTTGGGGGGCTGTCGTGAAGTTGACCCCCCATTTTGTTCTTTGAATATCTCAAAAACGGTGATGATATAAATCGAACTGAAAACGGTACAAATCGGGTACTAATCACACCAACTGATAAACCATTGAAAATCAAAAATTGCGGTGCCAACTTCACGGACCTTTCCAAACCTGTTAAATATAATAAATAATACATTAAAAATTAAATTTTTACCATTCCAAATGAATTAATAACATTTTTATCACTTCAAACCTGTTAATCTCCATTTTGAACGAATTGACGAGTTGGACGAAAAATACGATGAAGTGTCTTACGATCAAAGGCACCCCCCCCCCTAAATTTTATAAAAAAAATTAGTGATCATAGATTTTTTTAAACTCTGATACGATAAATTTTAAACTACAAGAATCACACTTTATTTTTTATATCAAATATAAACAAATACAAAAATTTTAAAAATTTTTTATTCACTCCATTAGTGACTTCTACTAACGGGCATTTTTCGCCTTCAACATTTTTGTTTTTAAAAAATCTTGCTAATAAAATACGACTTTTCACAAATGAACCAAGAGAATTCCTTTTTATTCGACAAAAAATTCAAATAGAAATTTTTAGACACAATTATGGTTCCTTTTTAGGGACTCAATTATAGAATTTTATTTTTAATTATATAATTATAAATTATAATATTTTTAATTAGGTTTTATGTAAATTAAATAAGATATTATACGTAATAAAAATCTAATAATATAATAATAATATCAAATTCCAATTCATAAATATATAACTCATTTCACAAAAAAATCTCCGACTCATTTCATAAAAAAATCACACACTGAATAAAATATTATTTTTCCAATAAAAACATTATTATCAAAAGAATAATAATCTGATTGACATTTCTTGAAAATAAATAAACATTTATTATTTTTCTCTTTAATTCAACATTTGGCAACATGGATGATAATAAATTTTTGATAAACATGTAGGAAGACAAATTTTTTGTTGATATTAATTTAAGAAATGAAAATGTCAATCAAAATATATTAATTTTGTTTTTCATTTTAATTTGTAAAAAAATTAATTACTTTTTTGGGGGGGGAAATAATAAAATTATTTGTCTTATTATTGTGGAAGATTTTTATATTTAATAAATCATGCCATTATAAGAAGTTTGAAATATACTTTAGAGGCTAATAATCGTTTAAATTCGAAAATATTTGATAAATAACAATGTATACCCCATCAAACATTTAGGTTATAATAATAATAATATAAATATAAATGTAGAGCTATTATTTTTGGAAAATATGTTAAATTTTTCATTAAAAAAAAACTTTATAAAACAGATTGGAATAATTAATTAATATTTTTTATAATAAGGGGAATTTGATAGACTTTTATATTTATTTGGAGATTTTTATTATATTATTGTGGAAGATTTCTTTAGATTTCAATTCAATATTACAAAAAATTTGCTTTTACTTCTAAAATTTTATCCGACAAAATTTTAAAACTGATTAAGTCAAAAATATTTATGAATAAAAATTGCGTTGTGTCTATAAAAAAAAATTCTTTTACCTTTACATCCAAATTGGAATAATATCCACTGTGAACTGTGTCACTTAAAATCTTTCAAAATTTTTTTTATACTATGCTATAACCCTGAGTGCGAAAAATCCTGGTCACGGTAACAATATTGAAGTCTGTAAAAACAGTATTGAAATATAAAGAAATCTTCCACAATAATATAATAAAAATCTCCAAATAAATATAGAAGTCTATTAAATTAAATCTTCCACAATAATAAGACAAATGAATTTTTTATTAATTCCCCCAAAAAAACTAATTTTTTTTTTTACCAATTAAAATGGAAAAAAAAAATTAAAATATTTTGATTGACATTTTCATTCTTTAAATTAATATCAACAATAAATATTACAAATTAGAACACTTAAAGTTTGTAATTATAAATAAATGATTAAAATTATCAAAACCATTATATTTATTTTGGAAATTATTTCATTCATTCTTTTCATTCCAAATCTCGTCAGTTAGACTGAGATTCTTCTAACTGAGATTCTTATAACTAAAAACGTGAATTGGAATCCATTAAAAAAATTTTTTTTTAAGTTTTCAAAATAAAATATGCTCCCATTAGTCTAAAATTGTTTGCCCCCCCCCCATCCATTATTTATAAAAAAAATTTTACCCCAAGCACGCTATTATAATAATTTAATTATGGCCATTCTTTCAATATTTTAAAGCATCTAATAAAAATATTTCTGTATCACACCTTTACAAGAGGTTTTATAATTATGAAAATTACTATATAAAGCATTAAATTATGGATAGTTTATTTGATCAAATAAAATACTTATGAAAAAAAATTTAAATATAAATATTGATATTATATGTAATTATAATGCAAAATAATAAATCAACATTTTCTGAATTCAAACAGGTTCTTCTTTGTTCTAAATTCCAGCAATGCTAAATTCTCGTTCAGAAGAAGCACTAGTTGCAGGAATTGCCAAATATTTTCTTGCTAATCTATAGCTTTGGCAAATCTCTTTCTTGTTGTTTCCACTAAAGTAGTTTTAAAAATACAAAAAAGGTTTTATGATACCGAAAAAGGATATTTTAATATTTAATCTCCAAAAAGTTCATAAGAACTGTTGTGTTTTGTACTTTTACAATTACGCATATATATAATTTTAGATACGAGATGTCAGTTAACTTCTACATTATATGTAGTCATACATATATATATATATATTTATATATAGGAGATGTCAGTTATTTTCAACGTTATTTGTATTCATACATATATTTATAATATTATATATGAAATGTTTATACATATATTGCTCGTGGAGCAATTATTAATTATCATTGTCTTGGATTTTCTTTTGTTTTGTATTCGGTAAAATCATCTGGTAATATTCAGAAAATAAAGTAGTGCAAATCAAATATTCTTTTCCGGAAGGTTTGAAAGTAAGTAAGATAAGGAGGTGGAGAGGTAAGGGAATGTTTTTTTATAAGAACCATTTTTATTTAATATTTACTTAAATGATTTAAAATTTTTTTAGATATTATTGTTATTTTTTAAACTACCCACCCACACCACCCGCTCACTTAGACTGGATGGCATAGGAAATCGGGCCGAAACCCCGCCCAATGGAGACCTCTAGTTTAGATTTCCGATTATAATGAAAAATTTTATTCTTAAAAAAAAATTCTAGTTTTTTTATTCTGTGATTGGAACGGAATTACCTTTATAATCAAAAAATATAAATGAACAATTACTCTCAGCAATTTCGTATCGAATGTTAGCGGTTGTTCAATTGCAGGTAGGTTAAGTGGTCTATATTTAAATTTATTTTTAGAATTACTTGGAGCTAACTTATAAAAAAATGAAAAAGAGAAAATAAATTTTTCAATATTGCCATTAATATGAACTCTTAATGTTGTATATTTGAATATTTAATTTATATATTTTTTTGTAAGCTTATTTTTGTTTTGTATTTGAATATAAGAACCTTCTTACTTTTTTGATTTTATAATTTAACCTTTTCTTATTAACTTATTCTTTCTAGTTTTTAGTTTTGTAAAAGAAAAAGATATTGATGTTAACGTAATAAAATAGTTTCACCTTAAATAAAAAAATATTTTTTTATAATTTTTTACACTTAAACTTACTCTTTTACTTCGGTTGAATTTGGCATTAGTTGTCTGAATATTTTTAAATATATTTGAGGATAATGTTCTAAACTTAGCATTAAATATTATTTAAAATAATATTTATTTACAGTCGAAATATACTCGTAACAATAATGAATTTTCACTGTCTTAATTTGATATTTTAGGAGACTGAAAGGTAAAATTCTAAAGATATATTCTTTTTCCCCTTAATGCCATATAGAATGTTGTTAAATGGCACGTTTTGAGCCGATTTTTAAAAACTGTAAACTCAATATTTCAGCCAGAAAAATATTTCCCAAGCCTCGAGATTTCGATAATATATGCCTAGACCTTTGTTCCTTCTATGAGCAAAATCAGACTTACATAATATTTTTCTGGGTAAAATATATAATTATCCGTTTTTAAAAATAGCTCAATTCTATTACCTTATATATATTCGTATATGACACTTATTTAATATGTAAGCAGTCAAATATTGAAAGATTGCTTAATTTCCATTCAATATATTATTTTTTTTAAAAAAATAAATATTAAACGCCAACTAACGGATATTTTAAAATTGAATTTTTAGATTTTGTATATTAATTTTAGGGATCTATAATTCATTACTTTTCGTAAATTGTATACAAATAAAATATAATAAATTCACTTAATATTTTATTTGAATAATAACTTTAAAAGTTTTGTAATTATAAATTAAATTAAAAATTATCAAAACCAGATTTGTACATTTGCTCAAAATAAAAAGATCTTCAAAGATCTATATCTTTAAGATCGTAAAATTTGAAGATCTTTTACTTTTAAAAAATTTTGAGCAACGATCTTCAAAGATCGAGATCTTTTGAAGATCTTTTATTTTAAAAATTTTTGAGCAGCGATCTTTTATTTAAAAAT
Organism: Gordionus sp. m RMFG-2023; assembly: GCF_954871325.1. Classification (NCBI taxonomy): domain Eukaryota; kingdom Metazoa; phylum Nematomorpha; class Gordioida; order Chordodea; family Parachordodidae; genus Gordionus; species Gordionus sp. m RMFG-2023. Next base: position 4,338,118 of record NC_088775.1, read on the forward strand.
ATTTTAGATCAAACGATCTTCAAAGATCTTCATATTTTATAATGTTTTATTTTTTTGATATTATTTTTTGAAGTAAATGGATTAGTAAGCATGTTAAATTAAAATAAAAATTTAATAAAGATGTACCTACAATTTTTATAATCGTTATTTTTTTAAACTTTTTTCGACATATATATGGGTAAAAAAAAATTTATATTATAATTTCAATGAAGATGTAATGTAAGTAACATAAAAAAGTGGAAATTGTAATAATCGTTATTTTTAACTTATATGATTTATTATATCGTAAATAAAATAGGTTATAATTATTAATATTAAGATGTAAAAATAAAATTTCAATGAAGATGTACCATAGAAAAGTGACAATTGTTATAATCGTTATTTTTGAAAATTTTTTTAAAGCATAGATATTATATTGTTAACAAGTTAAATTAAAATTTCAGTGAAGATGAACCACAGGAAAGTGACAATTATCATAATCGTTATTATTGAACTTTTTTAAATTTTTTTAAAGCAAATGGGTAAAAATAGATATTGTTAACATGTTAAAGTAAAATTTCAGTGAAGATGAACCACAGGAAAGTGACAATTATCATAATCGTTAGTATTGAACTTTTTTAATTTTTTTTAAAGCAAATGGGTAAAAATAGATATTGTTAGTTAATATGTTTTAAATTAAAATTTCAGTGAAGATGTACCACAGGAAAGTGACAATTGTCATAATCGTTATTTTTGAACCTTTTAAAAAAATTTTTAAAGCAAATGGGTAAAATAGATATTGTTAACATGTTAAATTAAAATTTCAGTGAAGATGTACTACAGGAAAGTGACAATTGTCATAATCGTTATTTTTGAACCTTTTTAAATTTTTTTTAAAACAAATAGGTAAATGAAGATATTGTTAACATGTTAAATTAAAATTTCAGTGAAGATGTACTACAGGAAAGTGACAATTGTCATAATCGTTATTTTTGAACTTTTTTGAATTTTTTTAAAGCAAATAGGTAAAAATAGATATTGTTAACATGTTAAATTAAAATTTCAGTGAAGATGTACTACAGGAAAGTGACAATTGTCATAATCGTTATTTTTGAACCTTTTTAAATTTTTTTTAAAGCAAATGGGTAAAAGAAGATATTGTTAACATGTTAAATTAAAATTTCAGTGAAGATGTACTACAGGAAAGTGACAATTGTCATAATCGTTAATTTTGAACTTTTTTGAATTTTTTTAAAGCATTTGGGTAAAAATAAATATTGTTAACATGTAAATTAAAATTTCAGTGAAGATATACTACAGGGAAGTGACAATTGTCATAATCGTTATTTTTGAACTTTTTTGAATTTTTTTAAAGCAAATGGATAAAAGAAGATATTGTTAACATGTTAAATTAAAATTTCAGTGAAGATGTACTACAGGAAAGTGACAATTGTCATAATCGTTATTTTTGAACTTTTTTGAATTTTTTATAAAGCAAATGGATAAAAGAAGATATTGTTAACATGTTAAATTAAAATTTCAGTGAAGATGTACTACAGGAAAGTGACAATTGTCATAATCGTTATTTTTGAACTTTTTTGAATTTTTTTAAAGCAAATGGGTAAAAATAGATATTGTTAACATGTTAAATTAAAATATCAGTGAAGATGTACTACAGGAAAGTGACAATTATCATAATCGTTATTATTGAAATTTTTTAAATTTTTTTAAAGCAAATGAGTAAAAATAGATATTATTAATATGTTAAATTAAAATTTCAGTGAAGATGTACCACAAATAATCATTATTTTTGATTTTTTTATATATAAAATTGAAAACTGATAATTGTCATATGTAATATTTTTAAACTCTTTTTATTAAACAAGGTTAGAATAAAGATATTTTGAAAATTATTTATTATTTCAAAATTATTAAAAAAATATATTGTTAACCAGGTTTGTTGTTAGTAAGGTCCTATCCCATTTAATTTTAAAAAATAACCGATCTAATTTTTTTTTAATAAAAAATATTGGCTCATCATGTTTCTTAAATTTTTGATGGCTTTAGATTGTAAAATATTAAAAAGTGGTGCCTTCTTTGAGCGTTATTTAAGTAAAGTCGTGCTTTTACAATGTACAACGACATTAAACAGCAAGAACTCAAATTTATATTACGAGCCAAATATATTTATGGATTGTTAAATTCTTGGTTTTTTAGTTTTGACGAAATAATAAACCTGACCTAACTTATTCAATTGGATAGATTTAGTTTTTTTTATACTGAAAATATTTTATATTTTTTTTATTTTACTCTATCAATTCGAGTCGCGAAAGGCAGTTTTAAATATGAATATTTATTGTAAACCTAGCATATAAATATTTCTCCTTTTAAAATTCAACCCATACTTTTTGATCCTTCACTACAAAGGTGGAAAAAAATCCCTTAACTACAAAGGTGGGGTCTATTTTATCCCAAATTTTGATTAGCTATATCTCAGAACATATTAAAATTTGAGATCTACAAATACAATTTTGAATATATATTCAAATATTATTGGAAATAATAAATACAAAATCTTAGATTAATAGTTACTTCTAAAAACAGTTATGCAAATTTTACTAAAGTTACTGAAATAAATTTTTTTTTCTGAGACCTTTCTTTAATTATATTTTGATCACCAAAAAGTATTTAAAAAATGCAAATTTTATTATATATTTTATTAAATGAATGTCGAATATAGATAATTATGTAAAATTTATAAAAAGATATCAAATATTAAAAAAAATACTAATCATCAAATATCATGTAAATTTTTGTACTAACATTCACGACAAAATGTATGCATATGATCTTTACAAATGAATTTTTAACAATTTAAACAAATAAATGTTGTTTTTACCTCCTTCACTCTTGGACAATCTTTACATACTCCCATTTTATTAGTTGGAATATGTTTTTCATCAGTTATATTGAGAACATCCCCAATGTTGTTACGTAATAATTTACATATACTAGGGTTCTCAGAACTGCTGATCATATATGGAGTTATCAGTTCCATTGCTAATAATTTTATAAATTTTTATATTCGATAAATTATTAGCTTTATGAACTATCAGTACATTTATTATTGATATATTTACTATAGTATAAAAAAAGGCCAATGGCCGTCTATTGGATTCCTGGATATATAATATATGGGGATAGTTGATCAACTGTATCAACTCCAGTTTTTGTTAAATTATAAAAAGTTATAATTTCTGGTTTTTTAAACTTATCAGTTGATGCATCAATTTTGTTATGAGTGTGTAGAAAGCAACACTATATTCTTATACTTTTTTGGTATGTATGAAACTAACAGTTCTATTTTCTCTAAATGCAAATAAACTAAATTTATATCTCTAATAATCACCTGACTCACAATCTATATAAAATGTTATAAATATTAAATAGACAATTCTTCCAGAACTTGATGATATTAAATTTTCCATGTGCATCTTTTATAGTATTTAGCTCCATAATAAAAAAAAATAGTATTAAATTTTAAAATTTTGGGTTACAACACAACATTGAAAAATAAATTTAAGTTAAGAACCTTTCTATAAATTTAGGTAGCTGACATATAAATTCAATATATAAAAAATTTAGAAATGGTTGGTTCAGTTTAGATTCTCTTTAATAACGGTTAATATATATTTAACAAATCGTTTCAGGTTTGGTTTAGCTGAGTTAATAATCAAGCTAAACCTTGGATATGAACTAAAAAGATTTCACCAAAAAACCATTGTTGAAACAAATAAAGTCATCGAAAAAACAAGAAATAAACTGAATTGTATTGTTAAAATGTTAATTTTGATGTATTTGTCAAATCCCGCATAAATTTTTTCAACTCTATAATTGTCCCATACATAATATTTCTCTATAAAATCAAGATCTACAAAATAATTCTCTACAAAATAATTCTCTACATTCATTTTAAAATCATTCTCTATAAACGACATTCTCTATAAAACCATTCTCTATAAATGCATTCTCTATAATTGTTTTCTTCTCTATAAATGTTTCTCTATAAAATACATTCTCTATAATGGTTTCTCTATAAAGACGTGGAACCCCATTATTATATTAAAAAAAATTTTATATATAATTCTTTTTATAATAAAAATAAAAACTTCACCCTTCGCCTTCTATTTTATTTGAAAAAAAATTAGTTTTAAAATTTTGGGTTATATTGATGGGGGATTTCTAAACATGTGATGTGTTAGTGAAATGGGAGATTTATTAAAAAAAATTTTAAGATTATATAAAAATATTTCTAAAAATCTTTCTTTATTCGTTATTCAGAGTCAGATAAAATATAACATTATATATATTTTTTTTAAATATATAATTCTTTTTATTAATAAAAACTTCTAACGTTTCCTCGCCTTCTATTTTTTTTCCTTAAAAAAATTTTAAATACCCCTTTTATTATAAATCATAATCATAATTTTCTTTTTCATTTTATTTTTTCTTTCAGATTCAGATATATGAAATTTTTTCTTTATTAAATAAAAAATTTTAATTAATATTATGAAAAAAAATTCTCTTATATCTAACTTCTTTTTATTTGACCAAGACAATATTTTTGCAACATGCAGCTCATGCCATAAAAAGCTCAAATCAATTCCATGTAAGATATTTTAAATATATTTTATTTTTGTTATTGGTTTTTTTACAACATCTTTATATTTTGGTGATCTAAATTTTGCTTCACAATTAGGTATATTATCTAAATTTTTTAAGCTAATTCTTTTTAAGAGACTTTGGCCTATTTAAAAATTGAATTAAAGGATAATTAAGAAGAATATTATAATTTTTTTTCTAATTTTAAAGTCATTCAACATACTACAAAACCTATATGTAACAAATGATTTATTCCGGAATTAAAATAAGTTCGATACCAATTATATATACCCCACCAATTGTTTTCTTTTTATATTAGGCCTACCTAGTTTAAAAATGACTTAATAACCTACTAATTATATACATTTTACAGCGAATCTTAAAAGACATACTTTCAGTCAACATCCTAATATTGCAGCTAATTTAAATTCAGATGAAGTTAACAATTTAGATATATCAACATCAAGTTCGCAGTCAAATGAGAAGACATCTCAAACAATTAAAATTGTCATGAGCAAATCGAAAGTATTTTTTATACATTATTAAACAATAAAACACTACAATTATTATTATTGTTGGTAAATCGCAGAGTTGTTAAAATATACTTTTTAAATGGATCTAGGTAGAGAAATAAATATTAGTCTAAAAAGTTATAGATACAAATACAATTTTAAAAATGTATCTAGTACAGATACAATTTAAACAATTATCAAGATTGTTGTATCGATTATGTTTTTAAAAAAATGATTTTTATTTGTAATTCTTTTGTAAATCTAAATTATATATGCTTTTTATATAATTATCTAATTTAACTATTACAATTATCCAATTCAATTGATCTTAATAATTAGAGACCTGCAAAAGTTTACCGGCCCCGCACAAGCAGTATTCGGGCCGTGTACGGGAATATTTTTTAAAAAAAATGGGAATCAAGCCAGACTAGGACCTAATAATTTTTTAAACTGGGTGGGGTCGGACCATGTAATTTTTTTAAATACACCTAAATTTATCAATTTTATAATGAATTTTTTATGTAATATTAAATTATTTGATTTTTATGTAAAATTTAATTATTTGAATTTTATTTATATAAACTAGACGCCATATAACATATGTCTTATATTTTGAGTAATTATAAAAATTAATTTCAATATTTAAATAAATTTATACCGGGCCGATCCAGCAAAATCTTTATTCAAAATATTTCGGGCCGAGATTGAGAAACTATACATTATGCAGATCACTATTAATGATATACTGAAATTTTCAAAGGATTTTAGCGTGATAGATTATTAATTTTTATTGTTCTTCATGGCAATTTGCAGGTTTATCCTGGTAAGCCAGCTTTTTTCCCTCTGATTTTATATTAAATTAAGATTTATAGCAAATTTTAAATACTCTTCTATAATTTGGGAAAGTTATGAGTATTTATCATATCTACATATTATTTCGATCATGATTTCTTAATTTATATGGGGCTTGATAAACCATAAACATCAATTATGGCACTTAATAAGTTTTAATATTTTATATACATATTTTTTATTATAGTAGTTTTAATATTTTTTAATATATATTTTTCATTATAGTAGTTTTAATATTTTTTAATATATATTTTTTATTATAGTAGTTTTAATATTTTTTAATATATATCAGACACCTGCAGAGGTACCATTTGCACGGCCCCGTCAGGATTTTTTTTAAAAAAAATTTTAAGATCCGGCCCGGCCGGTTTTTTTCAAAAAAAATTTTAAGATCCGGCCCGGCCGGTTTTTTTCAAAAAAAATTTTTGGGCCCTGCTCGGAATTTTTTAAAATCATATTCGACCTGACATATGCAAAAATTTACCTATTCGGTATTTTATCATATTTTTCGGCGAGTATTATCATTTAATAGGCATAATGTTGTTAAACGGCTCGTTTTGTGCCATTTTTAAAAACGGCTAACTCAATATTTTCGCCAGAAATATATTGACTATGCCTCGAAATTTTGAAACTATATGTCCAGACCTCTGCTCCTTCTTTGAGCAAAATTTTCAGGTTTGCATAATATTTTTCTGAATAAAAAACTGATTAGCCGTTTTTAAAATCGGCTCAAAACGAGCCATTTAATGAAATAAAATAAATTTTGCATTAAATTATTTTTTTATTTATTATAAAAAAAGTGTATCAAAATGTACCTTAGAATGAATTTCAAAACAGATGCAGATACTTCTTAAATAATATCTAAATACAGATATCTCATTTTTATATCTCGATATTTTAACAACTCTGGTAAATCGTGTATTTTAATTTTTTAAATTCTATTTGACTCATATTTACGTTCAGATAAAAAATTATTCTGATTGATAACAAAATAAAATTAAAAGGTATTTTTTAATCTGATTTGATATGAAAGTTGAATTTTGCAGGACTTTAATTATTAATCTTATCTTAAATCTAAATAATTTTTAAAAAAAATTTAGGTTTACGAATCGGTTGTGGGATTAATTGCTATTAACAACTTGCCAATCAATTTAGTTACATATGAATCATTCAAGCTATTATTAGATCCAATAGTCCAATCATTGAATATGACTTTAAACAAACATATCGTAAATGATAAAATAAAATATGCGGCATCAGAAATAAGATGCCTAATAATGCAACAAGTAAAAAATAAGCTCATTTCTTTGAAGATAGATACAGCCACAAGATTTCAAAAATCAGTGTTGGGGGTTAATGCCCAATTTATTATAGATGATAAGATTGAAATACGAACTTTAGGCATGTTAGAAATTGTAAAGGCGCACACGGCGTCTAATTTAAAGGAAGAAATAGAAAATTTATTAAAAATGTATAATATATGTTTGAGCCAAATATACAGTATCACTGTTGACAATGGTGCCAATATGATAAAAAATCGTGGAAATGATAGTGGAAGAACAGCTAATTACTCATATCGATCTTTCTGAAGATGCATTCTCAGAATATTTGTTACAAAATAGCGATAATGAGTCCTCGCAGGAATATAACGACTCTTCACAACCAAATAACGATTATAATAATATAGAGATCACTCAGGAAAATAACAGTGATATTTCAAATATACATGATAATGATTCCTCTGGGGAGTATATAATAAATAATCTAAATCAAGATGATAACATACATTTTCAACATGATAATCAAGAACAAATAAATGATGATATGGAAAATTTATTAAATGATCTAAGAAAATCATTTGGGCTGATTTGTGTGCGATGTTGTGCCCATACTATTCAATTAGGAGTTAATGATTATATAAAAAAATTTCTAAAGGAGGATTTAGAAGATATAAGATCTATTCTAAAAATATGCAAATCACAAAAATATAAAAGTTTATATTCATTAGAAAAAATTAACAAACCAGTGCTGGACTCTGTTACTAGGTGGAATAGCACCTATAGAATGCTAAAAAATCTAAAGGATAATAAAATATTTTACTTAAAAATGGGTCATATATATTTAGAAACTTTTATAAATTCAAGACTCTGGGATAGAATTGACGCATATCTCACCGTCTTATCTCCTGTTAATTTATGTACCATTAAACTGCAAGAAAAATCTTGTACAATCGGAGATTTTTTTAAAATATGGCTTGAATGCAAATTAGATTTAGAGGAAATAAATAATGAATCCTCAAATAATTTGATTAAATGTCTGGATTATCGTCAAAAATATCTTTTTGATAATAATGTTTTTAGAAGTGGGATCTACATGGATCCCAGATTTAATTATCAGAATGGAATCTATCCATCCGAAAGTGATAAATTGCTGGCCAGGGTAAATTTATAATATTTAACTTTAAATTAAATAAATTTATTTTATTTTAGGAACATCTGATGTCTACTTGGAGACAAATACAAATTTTTAATAAGCCAAAAGATAATCCAGCTCTGAGTGGCTCTCCTTTAATCCCTGTAAGTTGTAAAAAAACCAGATTAGATGTATATTTGGAGCGAGAAAGCGCTAATGCTCCAATATACCAAAATATTGAAATCCTTGATATGAACACCAAAATTAATGCTTTAATATATGGTCAAAAATTGCCATCTGATCAAAATATTTTGCAATATTGGCAATCCAAAAAAATTCAGGATCCGGAATTATATGCCCTATCGCGAGTAGTTCTAGCCGCTCCTTGCTCTCAAGTATCTGTTGAGAGATCATTCAGTGCTCTGGGATTGGTCCTTACACCGCTACGAACAAGATTAGAGAAATCTATATTAAATGATATTTTATTAATTAAACTTAATAAAAGTTTATTAAATAACGTTATATTTTGATTTTTATTATATTTATATAAAATTTTTATTTTTATATATTATATCATGTATTATTTAATTATATATAATCATTTTACTAATTAAAATATGACGAATAATTGAAATACAAAATAAAATTGTTACCCAAACTCTTGAAGTACTGAAAAAAAATCAAAATTCACAAATACTTGTTTTAAGTGCTGAATTTTTTAAAATTGAGGTCTTTATAGTCCCACCTTTCTTTTGATGAAAGATAAATTTGTTTTATTAAATCATGTTTTTGGGAATTTTATATAAATATAAGTGCTAAACTGCTAGATTTTCAAAAAGGACTAAATTTAATAAAGAAAAATACTAAATATATTTGAGGTGAATTAAATATTTTTAACTTACCTAAACCTCGACATTTCGCTGATAAATGTCCAAACTTTTGTGCCATCTATGACCACAATCTTAAGGCTTACATGACGAGGTAACGTTTGAAGTTTTTATTAATAAAAAAAATATTTAAAAAAAATATATTTTTTAATGTTATATTTTATCTGACTCTGAATAACGAATAAAAAAGAAAGATTTTTAGAGAGATTTTTATATAATCTTAAAATTTTTTTTAATAAATCCCCCATTTCACTAACACATGTTAAGAAATCCCCCATCAATATAACCCAAAATTTTAAAACTAATTTTTTTTCAAATAAAATAGAAGGCGAAGGGTGAAGTTTTTATTTTTATTATAAAAAGAATTACATATAAAATTTTTTTTAATAATAATAATGGGGTCCCACGTAATTATAGAGAAACCATTATAGAGAATGTATTTTATAGAAAAACATTTATATAGAAGAAAACAATTATAGAGAATGCATTTATAGAGAATTGTTTTATAGAGAATGTAGTTTATTTTATAGAGAAACATATAGAGAAGAAAACAATTATAGAGAATGTTGTATAGAGAAATTTTTTTTATTTGCATTTAGAGAAAATAGAACTGTTAGTTTCATACATACCAAAAAATTATAGGAATATAGTGTTGCTTTCTACACACTGATAACAAAATTGATGCATCAACTGATAAGTTTAAAAAACCAGAAATTATAACTTTTTATAATTTAACAAAAACTGGAGTTGATACAGTTGATCAACTATCCCCATATATTATATATCCAGGAATCCAATAGACGGCCATTGGCCTTTTTTTATACTATAGTAAATATATCAATGATAAATGTACTGATAGTTTATAAAGCTAATAATTTATCGAATATAAAAATTTATAAAATTATTAGCAATGGAACTGATAACTCCATATATGATCAGCAGTTCTGAGAACCCTAGTATATGTAAATTATTACGTAACAACATTGGGGATGTTCTCAATATAACTGATGAAAAACATATTCCAACTAATAAAAAGGGAGTATGTAAAGATTGTCCAAGAGTGAAGGAGGTAAAAACAACATTTATTTGTTTAAATTGTTAAAAATTCATTTGTAAAGATCATATGCATACATTTTGTCGTGAATGTTAGTACAAAAATTTACATGATATTTGATGATTAGTATTTTTTTTAATATTTGATATCTTTTTATAAATTTTATATAATTATCTATATTCGACATTCATTTAATAAAATATATAATAAAATTTGCATTTTTTAAATACTTTTTGGTGATCAAAATATAATTAAAGAAAGGTCTCAGAAAAAAAAATTTATTTCAGTAACTTTAGTAAATTTTCATAACTGTTTTTAGAAGTAACTATTAATCTAAGATTTTGTATTTATTATTTCCAATAATATTTGAATATATATTCAAAATTGTATTTGTAGATCTCAAATTTTAATATGTTCTGAGTTATAGCTAATCAAAATTTGGGATAAAATAGACCCCACCTTTGTAGTTAAGGGATTTTTTTCCACCTTTCTAGTGAAGGATCAAAAAGTATGGGTTGAATTTTAAAAGGAGAAATATTTATATGCTAGGTTTACAATAAATATTCATATTTAAAACTGCCTTTCGCGACTCGAATTGATAGAGTAAAATAAAAAAAATATAAAATATTTTCAGTATAAAAAAAACTAAATCTATCCAATTGAATAAGTTAGGTCAGGTTTATTATTTCGTCAAAACTAAAAAACCAAGAATTTAACAATCCATAAATATATTTGGCTCGTAATATAAATTTGAGTTCTTGCTGTTTAATGTCGTTGTACATTGTAAAAGCACGACTTTATTTAAATAACGCTCAAAGAAGGCACCACTTTTTAATATTTTACAATCTAAAGCCATCAAAAATTTAATAAACATGATGAGCCAATATTTTTTATTAAAAAAAAATTAGATCGGTTATTTTTTAAAATTAAATGGGATAGGACCTTACTAACAACAAACCTGGTTAACAATATATTTTTTTAATAATTTTGAAATAATAAATAATTTTCAAAATATCTTTATTCTAACCTTGTTTAATAAAAAGAGTTTAAAAATATTATATATGACAATTATCAGTTTTCAATTTTATATATAAAAAACTCAAAAATAATGATTATTTGTGGTACATCTTCACTGAAATTTTAATTTAACATATTAATAATATCTATTTTTACTCATTTGCTTTAAAAAAATTTAAAAAATTTCAATAATAACGATCATGATAATTGTCACTTTACTGTAGTACATCTTCACTGAAATTTTAATTTAACATGTTAACAATATCTATTTTTACATTTGCTTTAAAAAAATTCAAAAAAGTTCAAAAATAACGATTATGATAATTGTCACTTTCCTGTAGTACATCTTCATTGAAATTTTAATTTAACATGTTAACAATATCTTCTTTTATCCATTTGCTTTAAAAAAATTCAAAAAAGTTCAAAAATAACGATTATGACAATTGTCACTTCCCTGTAGTATATCTTCAATGAATGTTTAATTTAACATGTTAACAATATCTATTTTTACCCAAATGCTTTAAAAAAATTCAAAAATGTTAAAAAATAACGATTATGACAATTGTCACTTTCCTGTAGTACATCTTCTCTGAAATTTTAATTTAACATGCTAACTGATATATATTATCAAATAATAATACATTTATTTAACATTATAAATATATGTCAATCAATTTATAGTTGATAATTAGAAAAATAATATAGATATTGATTGTTTATTAAATATTTATTGAATCGCGGATTGATTTTTAAAAAATATAAGAAAAAAGGAATTGATTTTTGTGAAATATATTAAAAAAATGAAAATTTTACTGTGAATATTTAATTTTATGGAAATTGAAAAATAAAGAGTATATATTTAAAAGTATTATTGTGTAAATATAAAATAACAATATCTTCTTTTACCCATTTGCTTTAAAAAAATTTAAAAAGGTTCAAAAATAATTATGACAATTGTCACATTCCTGTAGTACATCTTCACTGAAATTTTTAACATGTTAACAATATCTATTTTTACCTATTTGCTTTAAAAAAGTTCAAAAATAACGATTATGACAATTGTCATCCTGTAGTACATCTTCACTGAAATTTTAATTTAACATGTTAACAATATCTATTTTTACCCATTTGCTTTAAAAAATTTTTAAAAAGGTTCAAAAATAACGATTATGACAATTGTCTCTTTCCTGTGGTACATCTTCACTGAAATTTTAATTTAAAACATATTAACAATATCTATTTTTACCCATTTGCTTTAAAAAAATTAAAAAGTTCAATAATAACGATTATGATAATTGTCACTTTCCTGTGGTTCATCTTCACTGAAATTTTACTTTAATATGTTAACAATATCTATTTTTACCCATTTGCTTTAAAAAAATTTAAAAAAGTTCAAAAATAACGATTATGATAATTGTTACTTTCCTGTGGTTCATCTTCACTGAAATTTTAATTTAACATGTTAACAATATAATATCTATGCTTTAAAAAAATTTTCAAAAATAACGATTATAATAATTGTCACTTTTCTATGGTACATCTTCATTGAAATTTTATTTTTACATCTTAATATTAATAATTATATCCTATTTAATTTACGATATAATAAATCATATAAGTTAAAAATAACGATTATTACAATTTCCACTTTTTTATGTTACTTACATTACATCTTCATTGAAATTATAATATAAATTTTTTTTTATATAAATTTTTTTTACCCATATATGTCGAAAAAAGTTTAAAAAAATAACGATTATGAAAATTGTCGGTACATCTTTATTAAATTTTTATTTTAATTTAACATGCTTACTAATCCATTTACTTCAAAAAATAATATCAAAAAAATAAAACATTATAAAATATGAAGATCTTTGAAGATCGTTTGATCTAAAATATTTTTAAATAAAAGATCGCTGCTCAAAAATTTTTTAAAATAAAAGATCTTCGTAAGATCTCGATCTTTGAAGATCGTTGCTCAAAATTTTTTAAAAGTAAAAGATCTTCAAATTTTACGATCTTCAAAGATCTTGCTCAAATTTTTGAGCGAGATCTCGCTCAAAAATCTTCAATGAAGATCTTTTGTACAACTCTGATCAAAACTGTAGTTTTCTGAAGATTAGGCATAAAACATAAAATTAAAAATTTATTTTTCATTTTGTTGAATATTAAAATTTTAGTTTTACAAAATTGTAACATTTATAACCGTATCGTCCCGTAGTCTCGAATTATAATTAACTTTATACGTTTTGCCGCTTTACGAAAAGGTAAAATTGGATTTACAAGCTAAATACCATTTTTTGTCTACTTTTCTTTTCTTCTCAATCTTACTTCCTCTTTAGTCATAAACCTATTACTGACTTGTTTTTGTCAAGGCTTATATTAAAGATGTTAAACTTAAACTTAGCCACCACCCACCCTTAAAGTAATTAAATTATTTTTACAGTTCTTGGGTATAGGCTTTTGTTTTGCCCATTTCTTTTTGTCTATTAGCCTATAGACGTTTAAGCAACAGTTCGACTGTTGCGCGTACAAGTACGTGCGGCTTGCCCACAAACGTGTGAAGGGCTCCTCATTTTTTCTCCCCTTAATTAACTATCCAGTTTGATGGATTTTTGAGGAAAACCTAGCATAGCTCTGTTGTATCCACAACCAGAGGGCGAAAACGCTTTTATTACGTATCACGTAATAATCAACCCAGCATAATACTTTAAGTTTATATAAATAGGAAGTATAAAGGTAACCAATTTTTTTTAAACTATTAATTAAATATGACATGGAGATATTTTAAGCTATTCTAATTACATAATCATATTTATAGTATATAAAGGTGCATATTCTAATATCAATCAAAAGGGTCATATTCTACCCAGATTAAATCTGATATGTATTATTATGAGATTTTATTTTCTATTATAATATTAAATTTTAGTAGATCAACTTGCCCATAAATATAGACCGCTCAATACTTCATTCAGTCTTTAGAAAATATTGTACATATTCTCCAATACTAATATTTCAAATATTATCTTAAATAAATTTAAGGTATATCATACATTCAATAAAGTTTTATTACTCTAAAAGTATTTTGTAATAATTATTTGAAATTAAGATATAATCTTAGTTAAGGAAAATTATTACTATTTTTTTTAACAAAATATAATTAATCCACTAATACCTGTTTCAGATGGCTATGCCTAATGGCTTTAAAAAAGCATAAAGGCTATAATAGCTTCACTAATTACTTTACATGCACAAATAAACCATGCCTTGGACGATGGATTGTTAAGAACAATTTATTTACTATGTACAAAGAATGCACGAGTATATTAATTATAGATAAATTTTATATTAATATATTATAGATGCTATCTGCCTTCAAAAAAATTATTTTTCTATAGGATGCCAAAGTAAAACCTCAAATATTCTTTTAATTTATCTTTGAAAAAATTTACAGATCATTTTGATTTATCCTTACAAAATTCATATCATCCTTTAACATTATTTACCTTTTTATTAAAGCTTCCATTTCATATGCAAGTATTGGGTGTCAAAGTAATACATTAATTATATCTTATTTACAAAATATTACAAATTATTCACCATGTAAAATACAATATATTTACTATATCAATTATAAAGCTATTCAAGATGATATTCCTATTCTCACCCAAGAAGCTGTTGTCAGAAAACAATTATGCATCAATTCCATGTAAATATAATATGATTAATACATTTACTATATCAATTATAAAGCTATTCAAGATGATATTCCTATTCTAACCCAAGAAGCTGTTGTCAGTGAAAACAATTATGCATCAATTCCATGTAAATATAATATGATTAATACATTTACTATATCAATTATAAAGTTATTCAAGATGATATTCCTATTCTCACCCAAGAAGCTGTTGTCAGTGAAAACAATTATGCATCAATTCCATGTAAATATAATATGATTAATACATTTACTATATCAATTATAAAGTTATTCAAGATGATATTCCTATTCTCACCCAAGAAGTTGTTGTCAGTGAAAACAATGCATCAATTCCATGTAAATATAATATGATTAATACATTTACGATATCAATTATAAAGTTATTCAAGATGATATTCCTATTCTCACCCAAGAAGCTGTTGTCAGTGAAAACAATGCATCAATTCCATGTAAATATAATATGATTAATACATTTACGATATCAATTATAAAGTTATTCAAGATGATATTCCTATTCTCACCCAAGAAGCTGTTGTCAGTGAAAACAATTATGCATCAATTCCATGTAAAATTCAATATAAATAATATTCATTATATCAATTTAATTGCAATGATATTCAAAATTTATTTTCTTTTTAAATAGATCAATCACCATTCAATTTTCAAGATTTATTTTTTTTAAAAAAATCAATTTATAAATTAATAAAATCAAAATATAATAATGACTTTTTATAGTCTAATAAGTATTTGTACATTAATGATAAAT
Source organism: Gordionus sp. m RMFG-2023 (assembly GCF_954871325.1). Taxonomy (NCBI): domain Eukaryota; kingdom Metazoa; phylum Nematomorpha; class Gordioida; order Chordodea; family Parachordodidae; genus Gordionus; species Gordionus sp. m RMFG-2023. Next base: position 4,353,980 of record NC_088775.1, read on the forward strand.
TAATATATTATAAATGCCATGTAAAACATTGTAAAGGGAGGGGGATTTTAAATACTCATTATAATGACACAAAAGCATATTGATCATAATGATGAAGAAATATTTAATACACTCATCACTATCAATATGCTTAAAACAGAAGTTATGTTAAATAAAAATATCAGTATTAGAAAGACATACAGAAAGGTTATGAGAGACAGAAAACTCGATCCTACTCATCACGATCAATATGCTTTTGTGTCATTATAAAATGAGTATTTAAAATTCCCCTCCCTTTACAATGTTTTACATGGCATTTATAATATATTAATTTATCATTAATGTACAAATACTTATTAGAATATAAAAAGATTATTATATTTTGATTTTATTAATTTATAAATTGATTTTTTTTAAAAAAATAAATCTTGAAAATTGAATGGTGATTGATCTATTTAAAAAGAAAATAAATTTTGAATATCATTGCAATTAAATTGATATAATGAATATTATTTATATTGAATTTTACATGGAATTGATGCATAATTGTTTTCACTGACAACAGCTTCTTGGGTGAGAATAGGAATATCATTAAATGTATTAATCATATTATATTTACATGGAATGCATAATTGTTTTCACTGACAACAGCTTCTTGGGTTAGAATAGGAATATCATCTTGAATAGCTTTATAATTGATATAGTAAATGTATTAATCATATTATATTTACATGGAATTGATGCATAATTGTTTTCACTGACAACAGCTTCTTGGGTGAGAATAGGAATATCATCTTGAATAGCTTTATAATTGATATAGTAAATATATTGTATTTTACATGGTGAATAATTTGTAATATTTTGTAAATAAGATATAATTAATGTATTACTTTGACACCCAATACTTGCATATGAAATGGAAGCTTTAATAAAAAGGTAAATAATGTTAAAGGATGATATGAATTTTGTAAGGATAAATCAAAATGATCTGTAAATTTTTTCAAAGATAAATTAAAAGAATATTTGAGGTTTTACTTTGGCATCCTACAGAAAACTAATTTTTTTGAAGGCAGATTTTATCTATAATATATTAATATAAAATTTATCTATAATTAATATACTCGTGCATTCTTTGGACATAGTAAATAAATTGTTATTATATTATATAGTATATAAAGGTGCATATTCTAATATCAATCAAAAGGGTCATATCCTACCCATATTAGTTAAAAATGATTTGGGTCCGCTATCTCGAATATTAAAAAGTATCAAAAAGAAAAACAATTTAAAAACAAAGAGAATATCAACTGAAATCTGCCGTTCTAACTGCATAATCCATCCATACATGGGTCTATAACCCTCGTTGATCATATTACCTAATTAAATGTCTAATTATTATTTTATTTAATATAGTTTTTATATAAATTTCATTTTACAAATAGTGCACATGTTAATTTAAATATATTTTTAAAAAATAAAAGAAATGCAAATAAAACAAAGTAATTTAAAGGAGAATTATAAATTAAAAAATAAAAAACAATTACAACTACCTAACAAAAACCATTATATTTATTTTGGAAATTATTACATTTATTCTTTTCATTCCAAATCTACCGTTAATTAAAGATATATATTTTTTTAAGAAATCACTAAAAAATAAAAATTATAAAATATATAATTGATTTTGTGGTTAATTTTTTTTTATAATTAAAGAGAATATGCATTTTTTTGATTACTTGTAAATTTTTATAGGGTGTTTGTAATCATTTCGATATAATTTTTTTGATATTTTGGATATAAGTTTAAAGTGGGAAAATGAGAATTTGAAAAAAAAAGAAAAGAAATCACGCTTGAGAATTCACCAAATGGAGTTGAACTATTTGTCGTAACATAATATTTAATTTGATATGGGTTCTCTTTTTTAAGCGTCTAGAGAGGTGTCAAAAATTTGAAGGATTGATATGGCACAACTTTATCGAATCAGGGTAACTTTCAGAATTTTTGCATAATTTATATTGATAATAATGACATATAAAATATAACTAAAATTTTTGATAGAAATATTTATATGCAAAATTTTTTCGAATAAAATAAAACTATGCAAAAAGAACAATTTTAATTAGAAATTAAAATAAAAATTTTCAGAGAATGTTTTTACCTATATCATTCAATGACAGCTCTGAATAATAGATAAAACAAAATAGGTTTTCCAGCTTTATTATTGGCCTCGTGAAAAATATTTAATAGGGCAGTACATCCATAATTATTGAGGTAAAAATTCGACCTTAAAACATTTATTAAGCTCATAAAAATTTTTTACAATCACTAAATAATAGCAAAAATAGGATGTTTGTAGTTGCTCTAGATTTTGTTTTGGTGTACGGCCATTTTTTAAATTAATTTTGTTATTAATTTTTACATTTTAATTTCGGCTATTAACCTTCTTAAGCACTTGTTATCAACGGACCACTAAAAAATGATAAAAATTTCATCTTTAATGCATCCATAATTTGTCATATTAAGCGCTAAACGATGTATTCCTTTTATCTCATAATAAATAGTTTAAATCCTATAATATAAATAAATTAAAAATAATTATAATTTTTAAATTTCATTAATATTAAATCCGCAAGTTGGTGTATTATTACTTTAAGAAAAAAAAATTAAAAACTTTCTTTGTTTTAGTATTTTTTAAATTCATATTATATTATTATTTAAAAAGGTGTTTGACGTGTTTCACATGTTTGACTAAACTGCGAATGACAAGGTAAATTGCAAATGCTTAGGTGAAAATTTTTGACATATTCTATAGTAATTGGAGTGAGATTCATTTTCTTATGATATGAATAACTTATAAAAATTAAATTCTGCTGATTTAATATTAATGAAATTTAAAATATAATTATAATTTAATTATATTAAAGGATTTAAACTCTTTATTATGAGATAAAAGGAAATACAACTATTAATGTCTATTCATTTATTGAATATATCTAAGAATTTTATTTTTTTATAAATTATTTATAGAATAAGAAATTGAAACTCGCTCCATTTAAGAGAGAATATATCAAAAAATTTTATACCTAAGCATTTGCAGTTTACCTGGCATTTGTAGTTTAGTCAAACCGTTTACAATTTTTTTTACTTATATGACCTTCAAACAGTGTTGTTAAACGACTCATTTTGATCCGATTTTTAAAAACGGGTAACTCATTATTTCATCCAAAATAATATTACGCAAGCATGAAGATTTTGGTTTGGACATCTATTAGCGAAATCTCGAGGCTTAGGCAATATTTTTCTGGCTAAAATATTGAGATAGCCGTTTTTAATAATAGGCTCAAAATTAGCCGCTTAACAACACTACTCTAAACCCTAAACCCATTTTTGAAATTTTCCTGAACCAGTACTCCTCTCATTTTTCTACAAGGGTTCATATCCCCACTTTTTAATCTGCAAATATTGTATATGTTTTTTAAACTTTATATTACCAAATTATATTAACAAAGAATTAATTATTCTGGTATTAATAAATTAGAATCCATCTTCTCTTAATCTGCGTATATTGAATATATTTTTTACTTTTATCGAGGAAGGAAAATAGTTCAATTATTAACATCGAATTTCTAAATAGTTATCTTGTCGGGCCCGAGAAAATAATTTAATTGAAGTTTGTCTGTTTAGTGATTTTTCATATTTTTATATATATCATCATAAAAGAAAAGAGGGTAATATATTTTTTTTTATTTAATTAAAAATTTGTACTAGGGGAAGCGAACCGGACCTAACATGTATCAAAAAATTTGTGACACTTTCTTTGTAAGGAACGAATAGTATCAATTAAAAAGCCCGTTCAAAACGACCCAGGGTTACGATTTTAGCTAAAATAATATTATCGCAAGCATCGAGATTTGGATAGAAGGTCCAAACTAGCAAAATCTCTGGGTTTACATAGTATTCTTTTGGCTAAAATATTAATCGGGCCATTTTCTAAAATCGCCCCGAATCGGGCTTTTTAACAACACTAGAAAGAAAAGGGGCAGATTGGACCACGAACTCAATTATAAAAAATTTATTTTGTATCCGAATGGACCTAGAACAAATATTCCGAATTCGTTGAAATATCGTACCTCTTAACACTCCGAGAATTCTTTTTGATCAGAATCGATAAAATCATTCAGAACAATTTTATTCTCCCTGGCGCATTGCAATGATTTGTATTATATTATGATATTTTTTATTGTATTTGATATGGCTCATCATTGTCTAAATTAAAATATCCATTCTAAATTTTGCTTTTCGTCGAAAACTATCAACCCCGGCATATATAGCTCAGCCTTGAAGAAAGCGGGAAAAAATTTATTATTTTTTTCACGCACCTCAAGATGTAGCTAGTGTCAATATTTTATCCAGAGAAATATTAGCCCGAAGGTCTAAACATCTAATATCGAAATCTCGAAACTTATACAATATTTTTCTGGCTAAAATAATGAGTTAGCCAATACGAACCGTTTAACAACACTAGATGTAGCCAATTTTTTTAATAGTCATTACTTAACCATGATGTGATTTGAAATGTATAATAATCTGGGTTACATATATGCCTATATATAATTGTGGATAGTGACCATAGTACACAGTAAATGTGTGCATTCTATTGTGACAATTAACTTATATACTGATTGATTTAGAATATATATAATAAATCGTCGGCCTAGAATGGGAGTGCTCCACACTTTGCGAAAATGTTAAAAAGAGAAAATCAATATTAAAGTTTAAAATCAACTATAGGAAAAGCTTATTGATCAATTTTGACAGAGCTACAACTTTGGCAAAAATTCATATTTTCTAATCTAGTCTTTATTTATAGATATATTGGGAATAAATAAGTTATTATCCACTTCTAACTCAAAAATTTTGAAAATGTCGAGCGGAGCACTACAATTTTGGACCGACGAAATATTAGAACTTTTAACCCTATAAATAATTTATTTTGTAAATTATATAGTGATGAAAATGATAATTGGAGATTTTTATTTAATTTTTATAACATACATAAATAAATAGATTTGTCTATTTATAGTTTTATGTACAAATTTTTTTCATAGAGTACCTTGAAAGAATTTTACAACATTGTATATATAGTAACATGAATATTGCTCTTAGATAAAATGAATACATAATTCAAATTTTTTTAAAAAATATCTAATTTGTATTGTCTAAATTAAGTGGTTTTTTTTAAAAATAAAATAAAATAAATAATTTAAATAAATATGTTTTGTGGTGAAGAATTATAAGTAAATAAGTTGAATTTAACTTTATATAATAAAAAACATAAATTTTAAAGTTTTCTTAAGTTCGTGACAATTTTTACATATTTATTACCATTGCATAACATTTATTATTTATTAATTACTAATAATCTAAAAGAAGGAAAGGGAAAAAAAATTAAAAATATCTTTAAACAACGTTGTTAAGAATCGTATTTGGTGTGGTTACCCACGTTTTCTTCCCTATGCCTGCTACTGGGTGCATGTGGTTGAGGAGCGGGCGTATCTAATTTGATTTTTATTTCGTCGCACAGCTTATCTACTCGAGTCGATACCCCTTTGTATTCGTCCATGGTCATATCCATGACTTTACAGAGGCTTTGAACCTACCATTTTAAAAAATCATGATGGTTATAATTTTTGTTTTTAAAAAAATCTCAATAAATCAGCTGTTCGCAATCTTTGCCCCTTAGAATTATAGTTTTTAAAATGCAACTCAATTAATTTCTATAAAATGTGCCCTATGAATTACTAAACATAATTAATTTATATATATATATATATACCTCGGGTGTGATATCCATAAAGTTATTCAGAGCGACCAAACAGGCAAACACTTTCATAATTTATTTATTTTATTTTTTTAAAAAATTGGTTTATAAATATTAATCGATTTTTAAAAATAAAAATGATTCGGGCATTTGATTTTTTTTGATCATCTGGGATAGGAGCCAGGCCAGGTTAGACCCGTAAAATTTTAATTTAGGATCTAAACATCCTCCCGTAAAAGTGGTTTTGAGTAGAGTTAAAACCTTATAATATTTTTTTACATGATTTTTCATTCTTTTCGGTTTTGATTGCTTGCAATAACGCTATAGAAATTTCCATGGCCATTTCCTCCGGAACCTATCATGCATACATTTTTTTTTTCATAATCAATAAAATTTAATTTATCGTGTTTAATATATTTGATCGTCTGCTTTTTTTCAAAAAAAGAATTATGATGCTATTTGGAAAATAATAATTGCGAAAATTCTTTAGCCGCTTTATCTTCTCAATTAGCTTAGCTTAGAAATCATTTCCGTGCGCACATAATTTATATGTAACCCTACACTGTACCTAACATTAGCAACGATTTAAAAGAAAAAGAAGCAATCCTTATGTCGTTCTAAATATTCCATTATAAATAGGTCTTTTTTTTGTTACATTTTATTAATAATATTTATTTATAATGGGAAGGGAATTTTAATGCATCCCCTCCAGCCCCCCCCCCATCTCATTATTTTCATGTGAATGGTTATGTAGGCTTTCTTGCGAAATAAACATGTTTATTCTCCTTAAGATGCGGGTCGGAGACTAACGCGCTAAATGAATGAATGCTCGTGTAATTTCATTTGTTTTTTAGCTGGGGAAAGAGGAGCATTATTAAAAATGATCAATTTTTAAGTCATTTATATCATGGTGAATGTTGTTCATTTGCAATTACGATTATTTTAAAAAATATATATAATTTGATTACCTTATGATAGGCCAGGTGCCATATGAGATTACAAGCTAAATCGAAGACCAGCGTGTCTCCTCCGGTATTCGTGCTGGCATCGGCTCCGCCAAAATTTTGTTTGGAAATCAGGCATTCCGAAACGATTTTAGAAACGATAGTACCGTTATTGTAATTTACGGCTTTACTTTCGGGCCATTCGATCATGGAGGTCAGGTAGTAAAAACCCGTTTTCGTGTAGCAACAGTTGCTGAGCTTTTAAAGAGAAAGAAAAAAAAATGAAACAAAAAATTTAAAAAAAAGAAATAAATAAAACTTATAAAAGATTATTTTACAAAAATGATTTGGAATTTTTAGGTAAAATTTGATCATTCTGTTTTAGCATTTCTCAAGAAAAAACATTTTATAAAAATCCTTAATGTTTTGATATTATTTTATTTGCTGTATAGATTCTTTAGTGTTTGTAAATACGTAAAACTTTAAAATAATAATTGAATAAGTAATAGTTCAGAAAAAATTGTTGATTATATTATACCAGCATCAAAATTGAGATTTTCTCTTCCTTGGATAACTTATCGAATTGTTGAATGTAAGACATGAGCCCGTGGGTACATTCGTGTTTGATAACCAATATGAAATCGAAGGACAGAACTAACAATTGCAACATTTGAAGGGTAAGAAGTTTGTCTTGCTTATCGAAGGTACCCGTCGTATCGTGCAAAATCTTGCCTTTAAATTAATTTAAAGGGGCAATATGATTCATGAGCCAAATTATAATTTTCAGTGATTTTATTTTTTTTTTCTCGTTTCATTCTGACAAATTGTCCAACGCGAGTTTTGGATATCAATATTTAAAAGATTTATGTAATGTAAATATTTTTAAAGCTCTCTCTCTTGAATAGAATTCCCTGAAGAAATGGAACTGGGGACTTCAAAATTCAAGGCGGGTGCCATCTTGTTTTAAAAAAATATATGATCATCGGTCCGGTCCGCTGAAAAATAATCAGCGTCTCGTTAGGTTTTTCAGGCTGAACCAAGCTGCTTGATCTTTACTAACTTCTCGCAAAAATAGTTGGATATAAAAGAGTAAAAACAATAATGCGCACATGTTTTGTTAACGGGATTAGAATGCCCGTAAGATAAAGGAACTATTAGATGTGTGTATCGACACCTTATTAACGGATACCAGCTGATTACCTAACATTTTTAAAAATACGAATGATCGGTTCAAATAATAATATTTTTTTAAAAAAAGAAAAGAAAGAAATAGGTAAATAAATAATAGTTACACAAAAACTGCGCGTGGTTATCGTTAACGCACCACAGGGGGTCTTCCGTGATTACGTAAGTGTTGCATTCGTTCAGAAGCTGAAACTCGGCCGCGCTAATTTTATCCTTGAGTTTTTCCTTCAATTTTTCGTACAATACTGCAGCCTGTTATAAAAAAATAAATATAATATTTAGAAAAACACACATTAACTACGGCAATTGTGTTATTTTTTCCAACTATTTTTTGATCGCGTTTTTTTTAAATTTAAATTTTACTTGAAATGTAATCCATCATGTTTAGAATACCTATTCTTATAAATTTCATAAAATTTTGCCATTTGAACCTATGAATTTAATATAAATTATATAATTTCTGCTATAGATCTTTTTTTTTATAAAAATCATAAATGACTCAAAGGTTTATCGACCAAATTGTCAACAATTCCTAAGATAGGTATTCTAAACATGCTGGAATACATTACCGGTAAAATCAGATTTTTAAATTTTTTTAAAAAAACATGCTCTCGAGTCTTAATGCTTAAGACTTGTGGTAATCAAAGGATAAGTTTTTGTGGATTTTAATGTAATCGGTAATCGCTTTATCTTTAAGCCAGCTAAAAAACCGCTAAAACGGAGTTTTTAATAGAACCTCGGGGGATTTTTGTCGAAAATATAGTACCATTTTGGATGCAATGGATAACAAAGTCCTCTTAAGTGAGGAGCCTGTATATTAAAAAACTACGATACTTGCCATTTAGATTGAGCCAATAAATTTTTTAAAGCCTCTCTCTCTCTCTCTCTTGAATAGGATTCACCGAAGAAATGGAACTGGGGAACTTCGAAATCCAAGACGGGTGCCATCTTGTTTTAAATAAATATAAGATCATCGGTCCAGTCCGCCGAAAACTAATCCGGGTTTCGTCAGATATTTCGGGCTGACTAACTAAACGCCATTTTTAAACAAAGGATCGCCGTGAAATTCAAGAAACGATTTCTTACGAAATCTAAAACAAATCAAGCTTTATAAAAAAAAATTTTTTTTATAATTATTAAATATGAATTAATAAAAAGCGCGAATTTGTTAATCTGAGTTCAAAAAGAAATAATAATTTATTAAAAAAGTATAATTGGCAAAATTAAGTTTTCATCAAAAATCGCCATCTGATTTTTTTAAAAATAAATATAACAGCCCTGACCTTGACCACCAACAATCTTAAAAAAAAAAAATTTTAAATCCAATAAAAAAAATAATTTTAAAAAATCCAGAATGAAGTAATAAAATACGATATGACAAAGGACAGATTGGCCTTTTCATTTATTTTTTATTTTTTTAAAAAAAAACTTCCTATCTACGATAATTGCACCCAATAAGAAAAATATCGATTTATTTCAACAAAAAAAAAGGATTCGCCGCCACCTAAGGCCGTAGCTAAGAATTTCAGCTAGGGGGGGGGGCAGTTGTTTACTTGAAGGGCTAACTTTCAAAGAGTATGGAATAGGTTTCCAAGGAAATAGGGAGGGGAAAAATATGGGGGGGGGGGGGGTTATTGGGTTAGCAACGACCTGTTGCCTCTAAAATATTTTATCTCGATGGATAAGCTGTAACGGAATAATAAAATTATGTGTTTAAAATTTAATAAAACGGAAGTATTTAGTATGGTTAAAATAGCCGCGTTTTGACGACTCCCCGAACTCGAGTCGGAGTTGCGAAGGCTCAGACTTTAGCGGTTCAGTAAGTCGATTAGCGAATCAGTATTTTATATTCTTATATGCGTTCAAAATAAAAAAAAATTTAAATAGAAAAGAAGGAAGGAAGGAATTTGTAATAAAACGAAAAAATAGATAAAAAAAAAGAGTTAGTTCAGTAATCTGTCTGTGAGTCGGCTCAAGGCGGGATCGATTAAGAAAGAAAATAAAGATTAACCTCTATTCCAACAAATAAATCCGGCTTATTTTCGTCTTGGAAACTTTCTATGGAAGGAGGGTCCTCTAAAGTCTTGCGGGGTTTCTCCTTGAGCGAATTGGCGTTCGCGGTGGGACCGTTTTCGGTATTATTATTTGTTTGGCTCATGACGCAATAACCAAAATGTTGGGATGAATGAGGTGGCGGAGACGGTGAACACTCGATGTCTATATTTTCGAGGTAAGATTGTAGGATAGGACCGAACGGACTGCGCAAATAGTTTATATTTGTTTATTTTTTAGCAAATGTAAGATAAAATGGCGAAAAGGCGTGCCAAACAAAAACGCAGAAAGATTATTTCTTTGAATTTTGCGAATACAAGGAAGGGGGTCGTTTTTTTTTCTTCTTTAAAACCATATGAAGGGTGAATTAATAAAAATGCTAAATTGATAGTTATAAAAAATGCAATAAACCTAAAAGAAAATCAAAAAATAAAGAGTATCTATATATATAATCACCGTAATCAAGAAATGAACGTTTTCGTATATATGTTAATTTTTATTTTTCTTATCAACTTTCCTATCATCTTAATGTTAATTTTTATTTTTCCTATCATCTTAATGTTAAATAAATCGATGGAGACTATATCTCTCTAATGTTAAATGTTAAGAAAATTTTTTGTACATCACGGGATTCGAAATGACTTATCGTTTTAAAGTCAAACGTTCTTCCCACAGCCACCTTCTATATTAAATTTTGTAATATAATGTAATCTTTCTTATATATGTTATTATTTTGCTATTATTTTTTGGCTTATTAAGTTCTTATTTCATTGGTTTAAATTTATTTTCTTTGTTTTATTAATTAATTCATCAACCATTTTAAATTTACCGATTTTTAAGAAGATACAAAATAAATCAAATTATAAATTATCATTTTTCTCTAACAATTAATGTTTATAGATATTTCTTAATTTAACTATCATTATTCTTACACTGTCAAGTAAAATTATTATATAAATAAAATTTAATATTATTTTAAGTCAAATTCTAGATGCCGAAGCGAATAAACTAGCTAAATATTCGCCATATCTTCCCGCCAATTATATATTCCTACCATTAATCGCCACTACTCTAAAGTCGTTCGGCTCTCATGCCCTAGACTTCTTTAAAGAGCTAGGAAAACGGATCTCTGCTAGGACCGAGGATCCCAACGAGAGATTCTACCTACGCCAACGAATAGTCATAAACATAGTAAAATACAATTATCTCAGCTTTATTTTTTCAATATCCGAAACCACGTAATTGAACATCCTATGCATAGTAGAGACTTTGGCCATTTTGTTGCCTATTATAATGTTAGATCTAAAAGGTAACTTGAATCTCAATCAATAAAAAAAATAGCAAGAATTAATGACTTTATATAATTGTGATTTACTAATATTATATTTTTTTACTATAATTATAACTTACCTTGATATAAATTGTCTATAACGAAATTATAATTTTTATAAAATAATTAAAGTATTAAAAAAATATATAAATAATATATTTAATGGAATTTGATATTTCAGAAAAAAACAGTAGGAATTTCTTAAATATTATACATCGATATACACATCATTAAAGTGCAAACTTGATTTTGATTACAAAAATGTAGTTATATAATAACTAGTTGATAACCCATCAAGAATGACGAGAATAAAAAAATCATGAACTATTACAGGAAATTTTTTTTTATTAAATAAAGGAGAACATTCAGTGAATTTTCTAAAATTTGGAGGTAAATTCCATTAAATAAGGAGATTGAAAGTATATCTAAATTGTAATAAGTATTTATTACTTGTTAAATATAAATTGGAATTAAAAATGGAATTCAATAAAATATCTTTAAATTGAGGGCTTAGTTAGTTTGTAAATATTTATATTTTCCATGATAATAAATAAATAAAGATTGCTTGGTTTGAATATGAATTATACTAAAAATATTTATAATTCCATGATAATCTATATATATAATCACCGTATTAATTGTAATAAATACTTAAGAGTGACTTAATAACTCAATAAGATCTAAATCTATTATGGAGGAAAATTCCTTCTGAAATATGGAGGAAAATTCGATTAAATAAATTTGACTTAAATGCTAAAATATAAAATTTTAAAAATAATTCACCCATCCTACTGTTTTTTTCTAAAATATGAAGGCAAATTCCATTAAATAAATTTGACTTACTACTTTATTATTAACACTCACAAATCATAATTAGTTTAATTTAACTTATAAACATTAATTGATTTTAAATTTAATAATATTCATTCTTACCATATTATTAGATTTTTAACTTGTTCAAATTCAAATATTTCATTCATCCTACTCTGTTTTTTTTTCTGAAATATGGAGGAAAATTCTATTAAATAAATTTGACTTAAATGCTAAAATAATATTAAATTTTTTTAATACAATAATTTTACTCAACAGAGTAAGAAATAATTTATAATTTGATTAAAAATTGGTAAATTAAAAAAGGTTGTGATCTTCTTAAAAATCGTTAATGAAAACGTTTATTTCTTGATTACGGTGATTATACATTTCATTCTTTAAAAAAACTTAGAGCTTTGCTACCGAAGGTGGTAAGAGTAGAGCAGGCGATAGGTATGAATAAGAAAGAGGGGTCTATGGAACTATATTTGATAGTTTTACGAGTTTCTGCTAGAGCGAGGGCATCGACGTTGTGGTTGGATGGTGCATTTGGGTCTATGCAGGTGAAGTCCCAGACTAGTAGCTGGCCCCTTGACCAAGGAATCAAGGACATTCCATCAGGACGTTTTCCGTCGGATCTAAAAATGCCGGTCGGTTCAAGTCTTGATGAAATGCCTGCGGATTTGAGAGCGCGCAATATGATGTCATTGCAATTGGTGTGCCGTGGAAAACGGCCTCGGCAAAAGCGGCAATGGAGGCAATGTCTGCCCTTGCGATCGACGCTGGTTTCGCAGTGTTTGCATTGGTATGGTAGAACAACGGCATTTTTAGATCCGACGGAAAACGTCCTGATGGAATGTCCTTGATTCCTTGGTCAAGGGGCCAGCTACTAGTCTGGGACTTCACCTGCATAGACCCAAATGCACCATCCAACCACAACGTCGATGCCCTCGCTCTAGCAGAAACTCGTAAAACTATCAAATATAGTTCCATAGACCCCTCTTTCTTATTCATACATCGCCTGCTCTACTCTTACCACCTTCGGTAGCAAAGCTCTAAGTTTTTTTAAAGAATTGGGCAAACGGATTCGGGAAAAAACCGATCAGCCTAAAGAGTCCCTTTTCTTACGACAAAGACTTGCTACCGCCATCATTCGCTCTAACTACCTAAGTTTCATCTCTTCCATTGAATAATCTCCTATGTCTAAGTTCTCTCTCTCCCTTCTCTTTCCTAGTTTCCATTCTTTTATCCCTTACCCTCTTTCGCACATTATATTTTTATATTTTTTTTACCTTTATTAATTTTACCATATAAAAAAAATTTATTATTTTCTTATAATATTTACCGATGATATTTTGATTATACATTTCTCAAATATGCTTAAAACTATACTTAATGCATAAACAAGTAATTAAAATTAAATTACTATATTTAATGAAAAAAAAGAATAAAAGTCGATAATTATATTTTCATTAATCAATTTAATAGACAAACTAAATCTTTTAATAAAATTAAATTAAAAATTATTAAAAATAAATAAAAATATATAATTCGTTATATTTTAATCCGCTAGAGGGCGCATTATTATTTAAAATAATTTTTTATTTGCTCTTTATATATTTTAAAAAAAATTATGTTAATAATATTATTATTGTTGTAAATATATTTATTTATTAATCATAATTAATATTATTTTTTTTTGTGTGAGTCATGAAATATGTTTTTTGGAGTTTTGTTTTTAATATTTTTTTTTTTAAGTTTCGCGAACTCATCGTGACCATTATTATAAATATTTTTAATATTTATTATAAAAAAAAATAATAATCAGATATAAAAACCTGAAAAAGGTTAAAAAATTGTCATTATTATAATTATATATTTTTTAGAAAATTTCCTTTGAAACAAGAAAATAAAGACGTTATATTGTAAAATCATTTGTTTTGAAAAGGTAAAAAAAAAATTAAAGACTTTGTATTTTAAAATAATAAGAACTACCAAGTTGAAAGTTTCTAGCCATTAGAACTTTGAAATTGGGGGCGTGTTGTAAATATTTTTATTTATTAATCATAATTAATATTATTTTTTTTTGTGTGAGTCATGAAATATTTTTTTTGGAGTTTTGTTTTTAATATTTTTTTTTAAAGTTTCGCGAACTCATCGTGACCATTATTATAAATATTTTTAATATTTATTAAATGTTGTAAATATTTTTATTTATTTATTAATAAACATTAAATAAAAACCTTTGAACACAAAAAAAAAAGTTGTTTTACAACGAAAAAGGGGGGGGGGGGATCCTAAATAAAAATAAAAAGTAATCATCTATTATTCTACACATGTTCACATAAATAAAAAAAATACTATGATGTTAAATATTTTAAAAGTTTTATTCCATATATTAATATCGAATTTTAATTATTCTCGAAATTCTATTAAGGAAAATGATAAAAAAAAATTTTTTATTATAAAAAAAAAATTTAATATTTATTTGGGTCCCATCACATCCTCCAACAACTCTTGAATCTCAGATGGTGACAAATCGACCATAGGCCACTCCTCAGCGTAATAGGCCCTGGGACTCGCCTCCGCCGTTTCTTCTCGTAACGGCTATAATCGCCACCGGTCGCCCCGTCGCAGTTATGGATTGATCCTGTTGTGGTATTACCCCTATCGTTAAAGGCGGTAAAATGGTCCTAACTGGCCGGGCGTCGCTCCTTCCCGGGCTTCGGCTTCTGAGGCGCGTCGTTTCCCTATTATCATTCGAGTTTTGTCTACGATTTGGCCCACGGGGGCACCGCATCTGCAAATGATTAGGCGAACCACATAAGAAACAAGAGCGTCTCCTCCTCGGGCGCGTGCTGAGGTGCCGGGGCTCCGGTAACTCGGAGTGATCTCGATTATTCGTTATTATCCCGGATACTCCCCTTTGGACCGGGGGAGATCTAGCTACTCTGTTCCGGCGTATTGGAGGCGATCGGTCTACTATGTTTCGGCAAATCGAAGGCGAGATTGGGCGCCCATCCTCATTAACATATCCTCGGAAAATACTTATTCTAATGGTTAAATTCTCCCAATAGATACAACGGTGGCGATTATAGAGCCGTTACGAGAAGAAACGGCGAAGGCGAGTCCCAGGGCCTATTACGCTGAGGAGTGGCCTACGGTCGATTTGTCACCATCTGACCCCGTGGCCTCGCCGGGCCAATCTTTTTATTGTTTATATATATATCCTTTATAATCAATATGTAATATATATATGTATAAGTATTGATAATTAATATAGTAATTATTGCGCATTGATACAAAATGGTGATGTTACAATGGTGGACATATTAAATACAAATTTGTTATGACCCTGGAAAATTTCTGGGATAGAACGGCGTATTGATCGTAGAATAATAAATTAGCAATAATAATTTATATTCCCGATCGTCGTATATATATATGCGTGGGACTTTATTTCTGGCCGCGTATTCCAGATTTTTCCAGGGGAGAAAGGAAGTATATATTAGAACATGAGATTCAAGAGTTGTTGAAGGATGTGATGGGACCCGAATAAATATTACAATTTTTTTTTTATAATAAAACAATTATTTTTTTATCATTTTCCTTAATAGAATTTCGAGAATAATTAAAATTCGATATTAATATATGGAATAAAACTTTTAAAATATTTAACATCATAGTATTTTTTTATTTATGTGAACATGTGTAGAATAATAGATGATTACTTTTTATTTTTATTTACAAACCCCCCCCCCCTTTTTTCGTCTTTGTAAAACAACTTTTTTTTGTGTTCAAAGGTTTTTATTTAATGTGTTGTAAATATTTTTATTTATTAATCATAATTAATATAATTTTTTTTTGTGTGAGTCATGATATTTTTTTTTTGAGTTTTGTTTTTAATATTTTTTTTAAAAGTTTCGCGAACTCATCGTGACCATTATTATAAATATTTTCAATATTTATTATAAAAAAAAAATAATAATCAGATATAAAAACCTGAAAAAGGTTAAAAAATTGTCATTATTATAATTATATATTTTTTAGAAAAATTTCCTTTGAAACAAGAAAATAAAGATGTTATATTGTAAAATCATTTGTTTTGAAAAGGTAAAAAAAAAATAAAGACTTTGTATTTTAAAATAATAAGAACTACCAAGTTGAAAGTTTCTAGCCATTAGAACTTTGAAAATTATTACTTAAAAAGTAAACTTTATTCCATTTATTATTATCAATAAAACTTATGATTGAAACTAAAAACTGTTTAAATTGTTATATATTTGAATAACGGTAAATTGCAAATGGTTTCGTTTAAGTTTTAATTTTTTCAATATCAAGGTTTAATGCATCCTAAAAAAGAATTTCTAGGTAATAGTATTATGAATAGGATCATTTGATGACACACAAATCGTTTAGTGATTTGGAGTCAAAAATGTACACAAAATTGGAATAAAAAATAATTATTTTATAGTAACCCTCAATCGAGCCCACGTTAATATTTGGACAATTTGTGTAATTAGGTCCAGGCTTGTAAATAACAAAGTCATTATATATATTTTTTTAAACTATTATCGGGTTGGGGTTATATATTTTTTATATTACATTATATTACTTATTAAATTTTTCTTTGGATTATAATATAATATAAATAAATCGTTGTTTAGTAAATTTCTATATCGACGGTCTAGAATTGGAGTGCTCCAATTACGCAAATGTTTAAAATGAGAAAATCAACATCAAAATTTAAAATAAAATATAAGAAAAAAAAGTTATTGATAAAATTTTGACAATAACTTTAGCAAAAAATTAATATTTTTTAATCTATTAATTAATAAATCTCATAATATCCCCGGTCATTGATAAACATGAATGATGGGCAAAACCTGGACAAAACTTGATTGGGTACTTCGGTAATGCGTGAGGGGATAGATCGTCCTGTTAGAAAACGCGAGACTTCATCGGTAAAAGTATTACAATTGTGGTGGAATAAATCGTATTCGTCTCCTCTGTGTAATTAAATTTTTGTTTTAAAAAAAAACGCCGATTAAAACTGGCGTTTTATTTATGAATGGCCAGCCATTTGTTTTATATATGGGAGTTAATTTATAGCATAATATAAAGTTAATGGAATTATGAACAAAGGAAGGATAAATGCCGATGTAAAGAACTAGTATTAGGATACATCTCTCACCCTTTAAGGTTAGGAGTACTCTATGTTCTGAGTGGAGACAGCTGTTTTATTGATATACGATGTTAATTATTAAAATAGGAGATTTATTATATATTCCCCCCCCCCTCCTCCCATTAGAAAATTCTTCAATATAATATCGATGGATGATATTAAATATTTCCCACATTATTTTTTATATGTTTAAAAAAAATATAAATTTAATTCTAAAATGTAAGAGAATCTAAATTAGGGAGTCTAACTCAGACTTTTAGGCAATTTTTTTTAATCTGCTCACGAATGAGTTAGGGTTATAATATTAACTATGGCATTGCTTTAATGAGAAGTTCAAAAAGATATAAATTTTAAAAAAAAACAATAATTGATTGAAGTGATTGCGCTCACTTCTTTTCTTTCATTCTTAGGCCCCGACCCGATTATCATTTTTTTTAGCCTGATTGAATATTACAATTAGTGATCTGCATCGGGCCTCATTTTTCAAACCCGGCAAGAAATCCGTTCGGACCGAGCCGGGTTCGGGCTGGGCTTACTTTTGCAGATCTCAAATTACAATTGTAGAATGAACTTTAAAAGCGAGAGAAAAGCGCCTTTTACTTATCAAGATAAAACGAGCTGAATATTCTTAAATTCAAAAATGCATAACATCTAAAAATAAGAGAATAAAATCTCATATTTTTGGAATTTGAGATTTCCTCAAAAATAGAATCGAGGGGTGAGTTCGGAAGGTTTCTAATTACTCTTCTTTAATACTTTTTCCCTAAATTTTCTTGCCCTTTTCTTTTTCTTTTTAGATTATTTTTCAAATTTCGGATCATTTGAAATAATTTCGGCTTTCGTTTTAGCTAATTGTTTCGAAAAAAAATTGAAAAATATTAGGCAGTGAATGAACGAATTATTGAACACTGCATCATTGCATTTCGTGTCAAGCGAAGCAATAAAATTGAACTCTTCGGTGTTTTAAATTTCTATAAAAATTCGTAAGGCTCTTCATAAATGTTTCATATAATTATATTTTTTTTAAGGTAAGAAAATCGACATTTTCACCCTTTTTTTGCTACTTAAAAAAAAACAAAAAAATTAGTTACCAATTAAAATCTTAAAGATCTTACAAATAGCAAAAAAATTTTAAAGCCCGACCCGGGAATGAATTTCATTTTTATAAGGCCCGGTTTCCGCGCGATTTAAAATGTTTTTCAAAATAAATAACTATCCGGTTAGAGCCGGATAAAATGACCGGGTTTTGTAGGCCTCTAATTCGAATATTAAATTTTATTATTTATAACTAAGTCAAATGATTATTAAATAATTAGGAAGGGGAGGGAGTGGGAACAGAAAAAACGAATTTACTGTTATATGGTAATCTTAATGTCCAGTTGAATATTTATAAAAATGAAAAATTTTTTAAAAAGACTTTGAGCTTACAATATTTTCCCTACATAAATAAACCTACTTTATTCGATCAATATTTTGGATGATTTATATAAGAATTTTACGATTTCTCGGATATGTGATAAGGATGTGATTTTATAATTTTAAGTTAACACATTTTTTAAACATTTAAAACACAAAAATTTAATTTATCTTTTTTTATTATAACATATAAATTTCAAAAACTATCATATAACAAAAAAACATAACAATACATACAAAAAAATTATAATATATCAATATCCTACAGATATGTCTTTCAAATATAATTTATTTACATTTTATCGTTATAAATCATTTTTAACTTTTTACCTTTAAATTGATTTGTACTTTTACATTTAAATCGATTTTAACTTTTACATAAAATATTTCATTATCACCTCGATCGATTTTATTTAAATTATTTCCACAATATAACATTTCCTTCTCTTTTAGTATCCCCCTTCATCGTACCCATCATTCGTATCGTATATTGAGGTAATCCCTAAGTTCTTTATTTATTCCAAGTCCATGTACCTTTTCGTTCTAACATCAAATTTAACTAAAAAAATTATATTTTATTTTATATAGTTTATTTATAATCAATGAATTTCTTCGGTCTCAAATTGTATTGTCGACTTGGCTCTTGAATACTTATTTGATTTCGATCTCGTATCTGGCTTTGAACTTGAACTTGTTCTTTCTTTTTATCTTGATTTTGCTCCTGACCTCTTCCCCCTCTAAATACTCGTTCACTCGTCGTATAATCATTACTTGTCGATCTTATTTTTATTTGATCCAAATGTCTTCTTATTATATTATGTCCAGTATCTATTTTGTATGATAAATTTCCATCTTTATGTATTACTAGTCCTTTATCCCACATGTTTTCCTTGAACGTTTTATACCAAATTTTATCTCCTACGTTGATATTTCTCGTTACTGTTATTTTGCGATTTAATACGTTATCTTTTTCCTCCATAGGTAAATCCCATTTTGTCCTTATACTTCTTGAAAACATTAATTTGCTTGGTATCATATTTGTCGTCGCATTTGGAGTATTTCGATAATTAAACAAAAAATTTTCTAAAGCTATGTCGGCGTTAACTTTTGTGTTATTCTCCATATTTCTCTTCAAGCTCATTTTCATTGATTTAATCATACATTCGCATTGACCATTGGATTGTTGATGATGTGGAGCAGTCAAAATATGTTTTATTCCATGATCCTCACAAAATTTTTTAAATAGGTGACTAGTGAAATTGGTGCCATTATCCGTCACGATGTTATACGGTATTCCAAATAGACTTATTATTCTCATCAGTTCTTTCACAGTAGATTCTGTTGTAATATTTTTCATTCTCTTTATTATTGGAAATTTGCTATACGCATCCACAAATACCATGTAATCATTATCTCTGAACTGTGCAAAGTCAATATGTACTCGTTCAAAAATTTTAGTCGCGATTCTCCATGGATTTTGTATATTGTGTGGATTGTCTGCCCATTTGTTACATTCTTCACACTCTTTTACCTCTTGAACTACATCTGCATTTATACCAGGCCACCATAAATAATCTTTCGCCAATAATTTTATCTTGCCTGCGCCTAAATGTCCTTTGTGTAAATCTTTTAACATCTCATTTCTCATTTTCCTCGGTATTATGATTCGGTTTTCTTTAAAAAGGCAATTCTTTACCAAACTCAACTCCATTTCCATATTCTTGTATGTTTTGTTTTTTATGTCTTCACCATGTTTGATGTTATTTATTACTTCCATTAATTCATCCTCATCGTTTGTTTCTTTCACTATTCTTTGAAAGTTAATTGGTATGTCCCATAAATCACTAGTAATCTCATTATTTTCTATATTTTGTATACCCTCTTCAGTATTTCTTTGTGGTAATCTTGATAAACAGTCTGGTATTGTATTGCGATTACCAGCTCTGTGAACTATCGTGAAATCGTAAGCTCCCATAGCCAAATTCCACTTTTGCAATCTCATCGATATTGACGTGTTATCTTTTAATCCTTTTGTAAATATGTAAACGAGTGGCTTGTGGTCGGTTATAATGACGAATTTGGAGCCTATGAGGTACTCCTGAAACTTCTTCACTGCATATACTATTGCTAAAGCCTCTCTCTCGATATTTGTATAGTTAATTTCTGCTTTCAATAAAGTTCTCGATGCGTATGCTATAGGCATCTCCTTGCCATTTCCTTCTATATGAAATAATACAGCACCTAAACCTTTTTTTGAAGCATCCGTCGCGATACCTATCGGCAAATCTGGATTGCAATAATTTAACGATGGTGGTGTACTAATTAGATTCTTCAAATCATCATAACATCTTTGATGTACGTCATTCCACAAAAAATTTTCTTTATTTACTATCTTGTATAATGGATCCGCTAAATCCGCAAAATTACATAAAAATTTTTGGTAATAACTAGCCATGCCCAAAAACGTTGCTAGTTCTTCTTTAGTTGTTGGTACTAGCATGTCCGTAATGGCCTTTATCTTTTTTCCATTCGGATGAATCCCCTTATCATCAATGTCGTGTCCTAGAAATCGTATTTCTTTCTTGAAAAATATACTCTTCGTAAAATTAGGTATTAGTCCATATTTTGAGATTCTGTCAAAAACCAATTTTATGTTTTTCATGTGTTTTTCGTCATCATCACCAGTAATTAATAAGTCATAAATGTAGAAAATAACGTCTTTTAAATCACCAAAAATTTTATCCATAGTCTGCTGAAAGATAGCTGATGATGTCTTTAAACCAAAAGGAAGTCTGGTGAATCTGAAGTAGCCTCTATGCGTGGATATGGTGAGAAGATTTCTTGATTCTTTATGAATTGGTATTTGAAGGAAAGCATTCTTAAAATCTATTTTTGTAAACTTCTTGCCTTTTGACAGCTTTGATATAAGGTCATTGATTCTTGGAATTGGGTATTTGAAGTCTACCAGTGCAGGATTGATTGTGCTCTTGAAGTCTAAGCAAAGCCTCAATGTACCATCGCTCTTATAAACAGGTGTGAGCAAACTCGCCCAACGTACGTTGTCCACTGGCTCGATTATCTTGTCATCGATCCACTTCTGCAACTCCTTTGTTAACAAATCATGTCGTTTATATGGCACTCGTCTTGGCGGTATTATTTTGGTATAGCGTCCTGTTTAAGATAAAGTTTAACATAACTGCGATTTATAGGCTTTTTGTCAACTTTGGTTTTACATTCGTTTATCATCTTTTGTATTGCATCAACATAATTTTCTTCGACATGGTTTACAAATTGATCTAATATGTTGCCAAACACTTTTAACCATGTCCTACCCAACAGCGGTATTTTATTGCTCTGCACTACGTGTATGTTCAAGGTCTCTGTCTTGTTCCCATATTTTGCCTTGATGTCAACGGTGCCCAACACCTTTATAATTCTCCCATCGTAGCCCGTAGGTTTTGTTTCTGATTTCTTTAATGTTTTAATACCAATTTTTCTTGCAACACTTATTGGTAGTATTGTGAATCTTGACCCCATGTCTATCTGTAATTCAATTGGCACATCATTAAGGTGCATCGTGATTTTATATGCGTCATACGCTTTGTTATTATCATCATCAAGATTATTTATATCCACATTAAAAAGACTATATTCTTCTTTTTCAATTTTATCACAATTTACATCCTTTATTTCCTTTATTTCTTCTATATTGACCGTATTTACTTTATTTGAGTATCACCGTTGATTATTGTCATTATTTCGGTATCTGTTATTATTATACGTAGTTTTGGTTGCAATTCTGATTGTAGTTACGATTATAACTTTGATCGTAATTCTGATTATATCTTGGTCTGTATCTTGAATCATTATTATTTCTATCATTGTATCTGTCATAATTACGCCTATCGTTATAATTATCATTATTGAATCTCGATCTTGGCGCTCTGTCATTATATTAATATCTATGATTAAAGTTATTTTGATACCGCAGATTGAAATTGTTACGATAACGTGAATCATAATTGTTTCCTTGAAACTGCCAATTATCGCATCTAGGTGTCCACTGCCGTTTAAACCCATTATCATTTGAAGTACATGCCAATCTATTGTTACCATCGTATTTCACCAGTTGATTATTCGAACTTATCCTCTTGACTTCGACCTCATCTATCGCTTTCACCATGGTTCCTGCTTCAATTTTTATATTAACAATTTTACTTAAAATATTGTCACACGCTTCTTTCTCTTCTATATCTGCTGCTGCCTTTAGTATCATATCTATATTTATATTTTCCATTTTAGAAATTCTCTGCCTGATTTTCTTACTTATCGATGAAAGCCTTATTTTTTCTATTGCTCTCTCAAAGTCTTTATACTTACATTTAGTATTTAAACCACATACTCGAGTTACCCAGGCCTGAAATTTTTCACCTGGATTTTGCACCGCCGCCGCAAAATCAACCTTGTAACTGTTCATAGATTTTTCAGGGTGTAGAAGTTTAAACTTCTCAATTAAATTTGTAAGATTAGAAAACTCGGACGATGTACAGATTACCTCTAGATTTAAGTACTCGTCTTCTGGTAATCTGTTTGTGAAAATACTCGCTTTTTCCGCTTCCGTCCATTGGCTAATCGAATCTTTTTAAAAAAAACTCAACGTTCCCTGTAAACGCCGGTACGTCAACTATATAATTTTTTGTATTTACTAACGGTTTCATAATGTATATTATTTATAATGATCGTTTATTTCACATCTTATTTATATCATATATCACACGGGAAAAAAAATATATTTATATACGTATATAAAATTGAATAATACAAGCTAATAAATTTATCTGGTAGCGTTGGTCAAATGATTCAATCTCTTCGATAGCATTGAGCATTAATAAAGAAACTATCCCCATAGGAGTCAGTGAACTCTTGTCCTTGTATGGCCGAAAACGCAGTTTGCATCTCATCTGCATTATCGTAATAGAAGAAATGGACCAATCTTGTTTCGTGTATAAACGGAATGGATTTGTGCGTCGAAGTATTGCGATGTTGCCTGATTTCAAAGCGTGATGGACATCTTATAATCATGATGTATCGAAATCGCTCTGTTATATTGTAACTATAAACTGAGACTATTATAAGAATTGTAAACGTCGGAATACGTTGCCACCATATAAGAATTTTACGATTTCTCGGATATGTGATAAGGATGAGATTTTATAATTTTAAGTTAAATCCATTCCGTTTATACACGAAACAAGATTGGTCCATTTCTTCTATTACGATAATGCAGATGACATGCAAACTGCGTTTTCGGCCATACAAGGACAATAGTTCACTGACTCCTATGGGGATAGTTTCTTTATTAATGCTCAATGCTATCGAAGAGATTGAATCATTTGACCAACTCGAGTGATTTTATTTAAATTATTTCCACAATATAACAATTTACTAGAAATTTCCATTCATACCAGATCTGGACCAAGCCCAGTCGAACCGGTCTGGGATAGCCTGTTAGTGTCTAGGCCCGTAATGAAATATCAGAACTTAGCGAAAATTTTGTCCGGTCCACAATACTGACTTAAAATGTCACATTATCTTTCTCAAATAATATAATTGTTAAAGGGCTAAAATTTATTTAAATTGAAAGAGGTGGGCTATGAGATGTTTGATTTGAAATGCCCAACAATTTTCAACTAAATGATACAATTCAAAAAAGAATTTTTAAGCCTAGCCCAACCCGGCCCGGATATTTAAGCCCGGTCCGAAATTCTAAAATCCGACTTTTTTTAGGAGCCCGGGCCTGCATGTCACTTGGGATATGTTTAAATTGATTGATAAACATTTTGAAACCGGAGCCAGAATTTGATAGCTTAGGAACCGTGTCAAAATTAATTTTGAGACCGTAATCATTACCGGATCTCTTTTTTTAAAAGTTCGGTTTTAAACTCTCGTTAATTTTAATTAATCAAAATATTAAGATGTCCGTTCAGTTTATACTTATAATTTTGTGTCTTCAAAGCGGCCAAGTATTCGCGAAATAAATGTTTGTCAACTTCAGTTATACCTAGGTTAATGATTTCGTCGGGTGGTCCGATAGATGAAAGTCCCTTAAAAATTCGTAAAAAAACAAAATATAATTTCAAATTCTAATAATATAATAAATCGGGAGATATACACGCGAAAGCCCTCAAGGAAAATATTTTTTTTAGGGTTGGGGAAATCGCGCGAAATTTTTCACGGGCCGGACTGGCCGGGGCCAATTCGGTCCGGGATGATATCGAATTAATAAACCAAGGTTTGGGAGGGTTATGGGGTGTTATCGCATTTAGATAAAATTTTGGCGTTGATGTTTTACCAACGTAAGAAAACGCGTCCACACCAAAAAAAAAAGAAAAGGATTGATGCGGCACGACGATAAAAATTTATGCTAAAAATAAGGGAATAATTCGAAACCTTTAAAAAATGAACGACTGGTCAAACTCCGTTGCCTTCAAAACAAAAAAATATATTATATGATCTTATAATTTTGAAGTTTATAAACAATTATAATCATTTGATACTAGACTAGCGTTGTTAAATTGCTTCCATTCGAGCCAATTTTTTAAAAACGGCTAACTCAATATTTTAGCACACAAAAAAAATATTGCTAATGGATGCTCAAACTCTTTGCGTTATCTAAGAGCCAAATCTTAAGGCTTGCATAATATATTTTTTCCGGATAAAATTTTGAGTTAGCCGTTGTTAAGAAAAAATGGGCTCAAAACGAGACGTTTAAGCAATACTAATTTATACAAAGGGAGCCAGCCCGTTTAAAAATTGTATAAAAAGATATTGCAAAAATTAAGAGATGTAATCGTGTGTCAAACGCGGGAAACAGTATCAAAATTATCTTGTTTTTTTTTGCGAGTTTTTAAGAGAAGCTTCTCACCCTCCGCTTTTACCGTGCCAAATTTTTCCGGATTTTTCTAAGCTAAATCCAGAATTAAACCACACAGGATTCGGGGATAGGGTTCGCGATTTTTAAATAATACGTATACTAAATGGATAACGAAAATAATTGTCTGTTCAGTCAAGTTATCCAAAAAAAAATACTTCAAAGGGGCCTTTCGATTAAACCATGATAAAAATGAGCGTACAAAATTATTTTTAGATAAAATTTCGGAGGGACTCGTAGTAAAAAAAAATTCTTTCAAAACTCCATAGGTCATTATAACGATGCTAACGCAGCCAAAGATATTATGCAAGCTTAGAGATTTTGCTCATAGATGGCCGAATGGTTTGGACATCTATTAACGAAATCTCGAAATTTGCGTAATTTTTTGGGGGGCTAAAACGAGCAGTTTAACAAAGGTCGAACAGGGCGGAACCTAAAGTTAACATACATAGCCTATAATTAAATCATTTTAAAGTTTAATCATCAGGGGAGGTTTAATCGCCATTAGTTTCTTTCTTTCTTTCTCTTTCTTTTTTTTAAATAATTTTTAAGCGGCGTCAAGAATAAAAATATTATAATTTTTATAAGTAAGTTTTTCTAATAAATGAAATTTGTTATTGATTGAATTTTGGAAAAAAGAAAAATAAATATATATGTATTATCGTTCTATTCCACAAGAAAAGTAAAACCGTTTCCAAATCTTAGAAGAAAATGTCGATTTTACAAAATAAGTGTCAATTTACTTAACAAAAAATAAGTGTCAATTTACTTTAAAAAAAACAGATTTCAAGTTTCCAGATTTTGAAACCCGTTCAATAAATTATTTACGCGGTTTTGTGTTCTTTATATAATATATCCGGTTTCACTTTGTCCCTTCCTTTTCTACCCCCATTCTTTTAAAAAATATATATTATAAATTTAGTTCCGATTCCACTTTGCCCCTCCCTGCCTTGCCCCGAAATAAGAATGGAAATATAATTTTGATTTTATACTATTTTTAAAATTTAGTTTTAAGGAAGTAAAGATCGTATAACAAACTAATTCTAACTAATAAATAATTATTTTTTTTGTATATGTAAAATATAAACAAAAATCAATTTTGAAAAGCGTATAATTTTTTGAAATAATGAAGAATAGTTTTAAGTTTTACCTAAAAGTCAAAAACTGATATTATTTTAGTAGGCAATCAAAAGAAGGCCTGATATTTGGCTCATAGATGACACAAAGGTTTGGACATCTAGTAGCGAAATCTCAAGACATAGCCAATATTTTTCCGGCTAAATTATGGATGGAGTTAGCCGTTTAGCAACACTAATTTTGGGGAGTAAAAAATAAAATCAAAATTATTTTTCTTTTCTTTCCTTACCTTTCCTTTCAATTTTTAATCACTAACAAAAAAATTTAAATATTTTACTTTTCCTTTTGGATTTTAGAGAATAAAAATGGAATTTTCTCCGCCGAAAGATTTTTAAAAAATTGTCAAATTTTTTTTTTGAATGAATCTTCTAAAAAAAAATAAATATTTATTATAGGATAATTATATTGTTTAATTTCATTTTATTTTAATACATCTGTTTGGTTGGTATTTAGATTAAAAAAATATACAATAATTTGATAAAAAATATGTAAAAATAAATCAAATAAATAAGTGATTTTCTTTTCTCGATAAATATTTTTTATTTTTTTAATGAAGAATGAAATAGAATAAAATTATATTTTTGAGAAAATAGTAATTGCTAATAAAAATCAATTTCCGAATCGAATATTATTAGGTTAGAATTTTCAATTTTTTTACTAAATAAGATATATAATATAACACAAAGAAAACATACACAACACACACAACTGTCTTTGCGATAAGAATGAATCTTAATTCTTTAAAAAAAATGAAAGTATTTATAAATATTGATTGGAATTTAATCATCGATTTTGATTTCCCACTAAAATAAAATACGAATTTAATAAAATGGGAAGATCCACGAGGTAAATTAAATATTAAGAGGAGTGACGTAATATAATCCTCAAATTACTACAGTGAGGAAGTGATACACCACCATAAGATGATATATATACGCCTATGTCATTTTGATGCACTCTCCTCCTTGTTTACCTTTTATTAGGGTTGGAGACAAAGCACATGAGTACAACCTGTATATGTTATTACAATCTCAAGGTAAACAAAGAGGAGAGTACATCAAAGTCTACTAAAACAGCTGTCTCCATTCTTAGAAGAACTAAAAGTACCCCTAATCCTAAAGGGTGGGTAAGCCTCCTTATTTTTTTTTTTTTAAAAAAAAGGAATTTCCTAGTGGAATCCATTATAAAAAATAAACGTGTCAAATTCAAATTACGAATACTGACAACTGAGAAATCATACTGAGACCCGATCAAGATTTTAGCCAAA
Organism: Gordionus sp. m RMFG-2023; assembly: GCF_954871325.1. NCBI lineage: Eukaryota > Metazoa > Nematomorpha > Gordioida > Chordodea > Parachordodidae > Gordionus > Gordionus sp. m RMFG-2023. Next base: position 4,382,037 of record NC_088775.1, read on the forward strand.
AAGGTCTCCAAAACCTTTCTATAATATATGAGCAAAATCTCCAAGCTTAAGTAATTTTGGCTAAAATTTTAGTTATTAAGTGATTTAAGAGATGAACGCAGATAAATTAAGCTAAATAATTTTTAAAATATAAATTCTATTTTAGCCATCTTCCGCTATTTAATTACAGTGGTGTTTAAATGGCTGGATTTGAATCGATTTTTTAAAAAAACGGCTAACTCAAATATTTTATATGGGAAAAAAATATTACGCAATGCTCATAGATGGATGGGCACAAAGGTTTTTGAACATCTATTAGGGAAAATCTCGACGTTTTAAGCAATTTTTTTTTCTGGCTAAAAATTCATTTCGGCTCAAATCGACCCGTTTCAATAACATTATTAAAATATGCTTAGATTAAATGATATTTTTTTTATTTAATTCGAAAAACTTGTATAATCATTTTTATATTTATTAAATAATATGGTTATCATTTTTATTAGGTATACTATAAACATTCATCTTATTATGCAATATAATTAGAATCTAACCCATATGAAATATTTCCCGGGGAAATTATCAAACTCCCCCCACCCTATTGTATTCTACAAATATCATATTTTTCAGGAATTTTAATCATATTTTACTAAAAATATCTTTTTTTTTCCTCGTGGTATTAAATTCATAATTATATTTTGTATTTTGTGTATGTAAAACGATTATTCTCACTCATATTCTAGTTTCTAGAACAATAAACGATCTCGTGTAATGTTCACCCGAAGGAAATATTTCTAATTTATTTGGTGGTTAATCAAAAGTTTGATATGGATTAAATAGAATTAATTCCTTTTTTATCATAACAAACTTATTTTTTAGTATAGAATATATCAAGCTGAATCAATTAATCCCCCCCCCCTCCAAAAAAAATACAAAGCAAACAAAACAATTTAATGAAATATATTGGCAGTGTGTCATCTGCAAAGTAAATTAATTATTGAATTTGATAAGAGTCTTGGTTTTGAATGGTCAATTCTTTTAACTCAATATGCGTATTGGAAGAAATTATTTCAATCTCTTAAAACCTTAATAAAAATTTGTTAAACAGGTGAATATTGAAAGGATTTTAAAAATACAGTAACCAAATTAGAATTTGACCCTCATCATTAGTGACGGGTGGACAAATATAAGGTGGGAATGCATTATAAATTTTATGATAGCAACCAAATATTCTATAAATCAATTGAAACAGGGACCAATATACTTGCGAAGGAATATATGTCAAACGAATTTACTAAATTGAAGAAAAGTATGAGTATTTGTAAAAAAATAAATATCAAACTATTGCATACACTGAGGTGTGTAGCTCACTGACTTAATTTGCTTTAAAAGAACATGGCAAATAAAATATTTTGCCAATTCAAATTTTTTTAGAAAGCCCAAAAGTACATTCTTTTATCAACATATAAGGAAACAACAACTCAGATTGAAGTTGTCTAGGCCAACTCGTTTGGACAGAAATAGTATAGATGATAAATAGCCTGTTAATATAGCAATACTTGATATTTTTATTTTGCAGATAGATAGAGATAAAAGACTAACTCTTTTTGATAATGAAGGTTTATTAAAACATCTTCCATAGCTATAATTTTATAATTTAAAAAAAAAGAAGCTATTTGTAACACAAATAGACAGCGGAAGCGGAAAAATGACACGCTTCCTCGGACATTTATTCATATCAGAGAAATATTTAGCAATTCTAAAGCAATATCAAATCTCTCGCAGAAGGGGATTCGAAAAATTTAATGATAAAAACATCGGGGGCTATTTTTTGGTTGCTGGGTGTACATCTCATATGTTTGATCCGAGAATATTGCGGGTTTCAATTTGAAAGACATTTATCGGTGACATCGACTACAGTGTAGCACCGGAAAAAAAGTGGTCTTCTTTTTGAAATATTCATAAATCTAGAAATAGGATTTACAGGAAACTGGTTATTATATGAGCAAATCTCCAGTTTATAGAAGGGAGAGGGGGGGGCAATTGATTGATTCTAGATGTTCGAGCTATAATCTTGAGTTTTTTCATCATCCTCAAACAAAGGTAACGAACAAAATAATTTGAAATTATACCACATATGTTTACATAATATGTTAATAGTCTATGTTTTTAAGAAAACATGAAGAAGAAGAAAATTCATAATTGACCTGTAAAGTATTAAGAAATTTTCCGTTGTTTTCCTAATTTCCCCTGATTATAGCTTGGCGGGAAAATTTACATCCCTAAATATAATATGCCAAAGTTTATAATATGCAGGCTAAAACGGCGATATTAGTCATAATTTATGTGATATGCTTACTACTTGCAACAATAAATATATACTTTATATATTTGTATGTATCACCTTGCAGATAAAATATAATTGGAATATTTTCGATGTTCATATTTTTAAATAAATTTTTAGAATTTTATAAAATAGTTAATAATTAAAATATTATTTAAGTTTAAAAAAAAAATTGATAATGGTATTTTACAAATATTTAAAAAATCATTATTAATTTTTCCATGATTATTGGAAATAAAAGTTTGTAATAGTTGAATTATTTGGAACAAATTGTTTGTTGGGAAAATTAGAGTTTGTATTTATAATAGTCAGATATTTGTAATAAAAATTCTTTTTTTAAAAAATTTTTGCAGGTTATTTTTGTTATTAAATTTAAAAGGTATATTTGTATTTATATTTTAAATACTTTTTTAAACAAAATCATTTCATATTATGATCTATCAAAATATTTATAACCTTTTATTAGCTTTTAAAAGTAATAAATTTTCTAAATTAGAATCTAACAAACATCCACGCCTCTCCCCTAAGGCCTGTTTTGTAATACTAAATAGGCACTCCACAGGAGCACTAGAGGGAAGCGGGGTATTGTTTATTATAAAGATATTTTTTAATTCAAGGAATTATCAAAAATAGTAATTTTGGTATTTTAAAAAATAATAGTCCAATAAAAACCAATATAACTAAACATTTAATGATGGATAAAAATTTAAGTTATATAAAATTTCATTTTTATTGAATTTTAATTAATAAATGTGGAGGAGCGCCGTTCCTTAACAACTCTGCGTTAAACCATTATAAATATCTGAACCATAACCGATATCATTATTTTTTGAAGGAGTAAAAAGAACCTTTATAAAAAACGGTTAAACCGTTTTCAGTTTCTATATTTTAGAAATGAAAATAATTTTATTATCCAGAATTATATAAGCTCTTATAGTAGTACTGGGGGTTCCTGCAACACAAGTTTCTGTAGAAGGGGCTTTTTCGGGGCAAAAATTTGCGTTATCGCCACAACGAACAAAAAGGAATCCATTTATATTTTTTAAAAAAAATTACTTATAATTATAAGTTTAAATAACATACTTAATATGAGTTATTTTGAATCTTATATATTTTTTTTTATATAGTAATGAACCTTTATAAACCTTAATAATTAGCTGACCCGAACTGAACCTTTATAAATTTCTTCTTAAGAACCGTAATGAAAACGTAACCATTATAATTTTTTACATACTGAATCGTAATCAAACTGAACCGTTATAAATAACGGTTCAATTCCCTGTTTTATATTTTAGAAGAAGATATAAAAAAATATCCGCAAGATGGAGTTTTATAGATTATTAATTATTTTTTTTTGCATTTTACCAAAAAAAAAACAATATATTTTAAATTTTTTATAAATTAAGCACTAATTTTTTTGAAATTTTTTTTCTAACAATTAGTTATGAAATGACACTTTAATTTGCAGATATCAAATATGGATATTATCTTTCTCGCTATGTTAAATCATTAGCAATATAGATCTTCGATTATAAATTTTTTCTCATAGTATATGATTAATTTTATCATGTTAAAATTAGCTAAATATATATATTAAATCGTTACTTTTTTTAAAAAAAATGTAGCGCACTACGATACTTCTATCAACTTTTAAAAGTAAAGTAAACAAAAAAAAATTAGCACCAGTTGCTTTAAGTTATTAGTGTTTCGAAGCTATTTATTTATATTGTTTTAACTATGAAAGGAAATATATTATTTTTTGAATAAAACAATATTTTTAAAGCTGTATATTAGTTGCCAATATTTTTTTAAATTTGTTGTGACTTTGCCATATTAATTTTGGGACAGGATTTAGTTTGGGAAAGATGTCGCCCAAATATTTTAGACTTTTTTTAGGAAAAACTAGAATACGATTTGCAGTCCTGAAGAATCATTTTTTTGATTACCAGAATCAACCCGGAGTGCGATGGTAAAAGATCTTTGAAAAAAACCTAGGTTCAGTCCGACTGAAGCCTATATGATTTTGGAGGCAGAATAATAAGATTCATTTTATTTGGTGAAACTGTTGGAATATTTTTATGATTATTTAAGTTGTAATTGTGTATTTATACATTATATAATATATACAGTCAAAACCGTTTAATCGCAATTCGATTAAAAATACATTAAAAATCAGTTTATGTTTTTTATAAAAAATATTTATCATCTATAAATATATTAAGCATATAAACCCATCAAACTTTGTAATAAATACAATTTTTAGTTAATGTAACAACTGTATATTTAAATTTGAATAAATTTTAAAAACGAATAAAAAAATATAAATTGTAAAAATTTATCTAGTATGTTTAAAACATACGAATTTGATTTTTTCCACGTAAATAATAAAGAATTTTTAAATACTAGGATTATTCGAGATTCAAACAAATAATTTTTATAAATAACTACCTTTGATTAAATTTCCTATATTATGATACAATAAAGATATTCAATTAATTTTTTTTAATCTTTATTAATTTATTTTAAAATATCTGGTGGCCAATTAACATAAATATTAAAAAGCAGGCCATGCCTGAAAATTTAAATTTATTAATTTTATTAAAAATTATTTTACAGCACTATATAATAAAGATAAATTTTTTGCTACTTATAAAAAATATTTTGTGATAAGAATTATCAAAGACTTGATGGTTAATTGTTTTTATGATATTCTCTAGTTTACTTAGTGAATCCTGTTCTCTTGGGTTATCATGTGCCTATTAGATTAAATTATCAGATCTCTAAATTCCCTTCATCGTCTCAGAGCGTTTATTACCTTCTACAAAATAAACTAATCCTTAAACTAATGAATTTAATTTTTATAAATGTATTAACAGGCCATGCTGGAATGAAAGTTTATTAATGCTTTGTTAACATAACATTTTATATGAACTTATTTTTTTATTCATGCATCACAATTATTTTAAAATAATGTAAGATCTAATAAAAATATTTTGTGATAAGCGTTTGGCTAAACTCTGGACTCAATAATTCTTTTTCTAATTTATTCCATAGCTTTTAATGAATCCTGAATCCCTTAGATGATCATGAGCATATTCAAGAAAAGAATAATAACCATTATAAATGATCAGATATCTCTAGATTCCCTTCGTCATTCTCAGAGCTTTCAAACCTTCTATAAAAAATAAGATTTATTAAAATCTTTGAAGTAACTAAACCTTCCAACTCTAATCTTATTTGATTATAAATATTCAGATCATTCAATATTCCATGACAGCTAGCATCATCATCGTGTAACGCATATTCTACAAATACGGGTTTAAATTCATCTTCTTTGTTGTCAGTTAGTGCTATATCATCCTCCGATTCCCAATCATATGTCAAAAACTTATCAAAGAAATTAACTTCAATAAAGCATTTTATGATTGTGGTACTTGTCATCTCGCCCCATGCAAATTTTATAAGATAGAGGGTAGCATAAAGTGTAAATCTTTTATAAAAAGAGGTGGTATCATTTTCTTCCATCAATGTTATCATCTTTCTCATGATACCCTTTCTCTAATAACATTTAAAGGACCTAATTGCACCCAAGTCCAAAGGTTGAATTAGGGTTGTTATATTTGCTGGTAAAAAAAAATTAATTTTATATTATTAAATGTTATTTATGTAACATAATTAGCGTTAAGCTATAAATGCCATGTTTGCACAATTTACAGATTGGAAGCTAATAAAGCAAGTATATGCTACAAATTTCTAAGGAATAAACCCCCTGCAACTAAAAGGGTTAGAATGAGTGGTTACCCAAAGACAGAAGCAGCTTTATTGGTTTGGTTTGCCCAAGTGCGAAGTAAAAATTGCAGTCTAAATGGGTCAGTGATGTTAGAAAAAGCTATGTTTTTTAGCCAAGCATTCAATGAAGGTAATTATATCTTTATGTTTTATATAAATTATAGGCATTCCTACTAGCAGCTGGTTGCAGAGATTTAGGAAAAGACAGAATATAAATTTTCATAATGTTTGCAATGAAAAAGGGAGTGCAGATATTATTAATGCAAATTAATGGATCAAAAATTACACTCCCATCTCTGATTAAAGATAATCAAATGAGTAATATTTACAAATGTGGTAAGACAGGACTATACTACCGAGCAATATTAAATGGCACAATGGAATTTAGTGGAACTCAACCACCGGGATTCAAACCAGACAAGGAAAAGGTCTCAGTTCTATTTATCATAAATGGGGATGGATCTGATAAAAAGTTATATGTTGTAGAGAAATTTAAAAACCCTAGGCGCTTTAAAAATAAAAAATTACCAGTGAAATACAACTCCAATAAAAGCAGCTGAATGACAACCTCAACTTTTGAAGATATCCTAAGAGAATGGGATTCCTTATTAATGAAGAAAATTTTATTATTTTGTGAGAATTCATCTTGTCACGAAGCAAAAATAACATTTAATAATATAAAATTATTTTTTTTACCGGCAAATACAACATCCCTAATTCAACCTTTAAACATAGGTGCAATTAGATCCTTTAAATGTCAATATAGAAAGGGTATCATGAGAAAGATGATAACATTGATGGAAGGAAATGACACCACCTCTTTTTATAAAAGATTTACACTTTATGATAGCCTCTATCTTATAAAATTAACATGGGGTGAGGTGACAGGTACCACAATCATAAAATGCTTTATTTAAAGCTAATTTTTTTGATAAGTCTATGGCATATGATTGGGAATCGGAGGATGATATGGCACTAACTGACAAAGAAGAAGATGAATTTGATCCCATATTTGTAGAATATGCGTTACACGATGATGATGCTAGCTGTCATGGAATATTGAATGATCAGGACATTTGTAATCAAATAAGATTAGAATTGGAAGGTTTAATTACTTCAACAAAAATTTTAATTAATCTAATCTTTTATAGAAGGTTATGAAAGCTCTGAGAATGACGAAGGGAATCTAGAGATAACTGATCATTTAATAAAAAAATCAGAATCTTAATAGTTTTTATACTTTTCTTGAATATGCTCATGATCATCTAAGGGACCAGGATTCACTAAGAAAGCTAGAAAATATAGTAGAAAATTATTTATTGCAGAGTCTAGCAGAACTCTTATCACAAAATATTTTTTATTAAATCTTACATTATTTTATAAAAATTTTGATGCATGTATAATAAAATATTATGTTAACAAAACATTAATAAACTTTCATTCCAGGATGGCCTGTTAATACGTTTACATTTATAATATTAGAATACATTAATTTATTTTAAAAGGATTAGTTTATTTTAGAAGGTAACGAAAGCTCTAAAATGGTTAAGGTAATCTAGAGATCTGATAATTTAATCTAAAAAAATCAAGCGATTTATGGATATTATACCTTTTTTTTAAATAGGCACAGGATAATCCAAGGGAACAGGATTCACAGAGAAAGCTAGAGATTAACCATCAAGTCTTTGCTAACTTTTATCACAAAATATTTTTTATAAGTAGCAAAAAAAATATCTTTATTATATAATCATATGTACAGTAAAATAATTTCTAACAAAACACTTTAATTTCTTAAATTTTCAGGCCTGGCCTGCTTTTTCATATTTATGTTAATTGGCCACTAGATATTTTAAAAAAATTAATGAAGGTTAAAGAGAATAAATTGATTATTCTATAATATATGAAAATTTAAACAAAGGTAGTTATTTATAAAAATATTGTTTGAACTTGAATAATCCTAGCATTTAGAAATTCTTGTTTATTTACGTGGGAAAAATCAAATTCATATGTTTAAACATACTAGATAAATTTTTTAAAATTTATGTTTTTTTATTCATTTTAAAACTTATTCAAATTAAATATATAGTTGTTACATTAATTAAAAAATTTATTTATTACAAAGTTTGATGGGTTTATATGCTTAAAATATATATAGATGAAATTTTTTATAAAAAACACAAACTCATTTTTAATTTTTAATTGGATAATTGGGAAATTTTTGAATATTTTGGTCCCAAGCTTTTTCGCAATTAAACGGTTTTGACTGTATTGATTTTTTCAGTGGATTATTAGTGATTGTAAGAGGTCGTTTTTTTTAAATCCATTTTGTTCCTAATAAAATATTTAAAGGTTCTTATTAAATATTATTAAGAACAAACAATTTTTTTTATAAACAAAAATTTGAATAATATCGCGCTATCTTCAGGCAAAGAATAATCCCATGTTTACTGTATAGATTTATGATTGATGTTTTTCTGAATTAGCTAGCTATATCTAATTTACATTTTTTTTCAATTGGGATTAAAGGATAATTAAAATAAAAACTATTCATCTATAATATATTTTCTTGAAAATATTATCATTGGATTTGTAAAAAAATTTTAATATTCGTCCAACTATAACAGAAAGTATAGCGATGGATGTAGGATTAGATCTAAAGATTCTTTTAAAAATTAAAGTATTACAGCCTATAACTGTCCAATTAATCGATATTTCAATGAGAGATTCTCTTATAGATGTAGTCTGGATTTTGTTTGGGGAGGGGTACAATATTCTTGGGGTTTTACCCATAAATATTAAGGTATTTAAGTTCGCATATTGCAGGCCTTTGGGTATGTTAAAGATTTTTTAAAAAATGATTCTTGTTTATCACTTTTTATAAAATAATATTTTAATGATATATTGTATAAAAAAATTTTGTATAACAAATTTTGTAATAATTATGTGGCAAAATTATCTAAAAATTTTAGAATTAGTCATTATTATTATTTTTAAAATTATTAGCTTTTACTTATTTATCTCTCGATGCTTGTCCTATATAGCGATATATTATATACTTTTTTGGGGGAATATGTGCGTGGGAGTGTGAGATAGAATATATATATTTTTTAAAAATCCAAACCAGTTGACAGCCCTTTTTTAAAGTTCGGTTCAGATTCGTGTGACAATTCTTTTAACGGTCGATTCCGTAAATAATAACGGTTAATATCTGTTCGGTTTACTCGGTTTGAATTGTTACACTATTTAATTTTTTCGAAATAACCCATATTACTCCGGTTATGAGTGGTATGAACAAAAAATCGTCCTAGTTTGGTCCATGCACCCAATATATCGAAAAAAACAATTTTAAATTTTCTGAAACTCAACAAAAAGTGGTAATTATAATTCTAGATAAATAGAGATTTATTAATGCTATATATGTACCAATAAACATTGATGTAAAGAAGGGTTTATTTTTAAAATTATTAGCGTTGGTCTAGACCTGCAGGTTTCTAATAATTAAATTTATTGTTACCCTCTTTTAAATATTGTACTAATTGATTAATAGTTGAAAACATGCAAAATACACCTTTTCCACCCAAAGCCTAGAGGAAATTTTATTTAGGTGCCTGCTACCTAGTACTTTATAAATACCATTAGGAAAATTATCTCAAATTAAAAAATGGTAATAAACATAGGAATGGCTAAGAATTTGTTATGGGGGGGGGGGGGGGCAGTAGGTAATGAAGACGATATCGTCATTTGAATAATTGGATTGGAATAAGGAGGTCATTTGGAGTGGTTAATTATTTTTTTGTTATGATAAAAAGTAGTACAAAAAAGTGCCGCCTCCTTGAGACAACCCAATTATGTATGGGTACCAGCCCTGCTTTCATTCTTGATTCGCAGAAATTAAAATGTTTTTATATAAACATATTATATATTCTAAAACGTTCAAGACTACCCTACTGTGTTGTACATAAATAACCATATCAAAATACAGTATATATATATGTTATAAAATATGTTAATATTAACTCTATAATTATAGGAGAAAGAAAATAGTAGAAATAGTAATTATTCGTTAAAATGCAATAGATTTGAATTGGATTTCCATTTTTTCTTTTAATTTTGGAGTAGAGGGTAATGTATATGGAGGTGTAGTAGTCTCTTAGGCCCACCTATTGCAGTGTTTTGGCATGGTTACATTGAAAAAAAATTGATTTATTCACTTTTTTCAAAAAAATGATTAAATTGCATTTTTTCCTAATAATTTTAAATTATAATCATAATTTGAAGAGAAAAAAATATTAACTTGATATACTTTTTTTTCTTTTAAATTATTATTTATAATAGTAATATATTGGTTTGGAGGCTTAACTTAAGAAAACAATCAAAATTACAAGGGGGGGGGGGCAAATATTCCCAAGCTTCTTTCCTTGGAAATGCCCTTGGCAATAACCATAAATTTAATGATCTATTTATTATTAAAATATGATAGAAATACTTCATAGACCTTTCTTTTCAAATTAATTTTATATAATTGAAATTGTGTGATATTTAATTTGGAGAAAACAAGAATAGAGTATAAAATATATATGAATATGAATAATTTTTGACAATCAAATCATAACTGCTTTGTGTTAAATTTAAGAAGTATCATCTAAACACAATTGACTTTTAAAATTAGCCTTTTTTTGGAGAGGGTTAAATATTTAAAAAAATGAGCTTATTTGATTAAAATATTTATTTTATTTTTTTTAAAAAAAGGCCATTCTATGAACTTTCTTATAAAAAAGGCAAAGATATATACAATACACTATGTGAAAAATTGTAAATAATATATCTATAAATTCTAATGAACATTCTAATTTTAGAATATTATATGCAAATTATAAATCTTCCTAATATTTTTTATCATTATACATATATTTTATATTAAATAAAGTAAAAATAATAATTTAAATTTTTTATTTATAAAAACAAAGATCTATTAGAATATGTTGGTAGGGGATGTTAAAAAATAATTTATATACTAAGAGTTAAAAATTTCTTAGAATGCTTATGTATATATTCAAGATTATATTCTAGAATTCTAATTAAGAAATAAATTTAATATTATAATTATATAATTCAATATCAATTATTTATAAAATATTAAATTATATTACCGGATTACATATTTGTATGCCACCTTTACCATAAAAATACTCATGGCCATATACAACTATTGAAGTATGCCATACTCCATCAATTGCAGTCCCTTTATTTTTATTTTGTATACAATATTTCTTAGAGATTTATAAGAATAAGATAAATTGAATTGATGATAAATCTAGCATAATTCTTAATATATTTTGTTATATTTATTCAGCTTAAAAACTAGAATATATTTGTATATTAAATTAACATTTAATAATATATAATAAATAAATTTGGATATAAATAATTTTGTATATAAGTGATTAAGACCATTTATAATAAAATCAATAATTAATATAAAATTAAATCCTAAAATAATAAATAACATATTTATGTAAATTTAGCTTTCACAAATTATATAAAAAATATTTAAAAACCTTAAATTATTAAAATATTTTAAAAAAACAATTCAATTTAATAACCTTTTTGTTTTTGATTTATAAATATAAAAAATGTTATAAGATAAAACCTAGTAAAAGGCTAGACATCGACTGAGCAACACCTTTGGTTAATTCATAAACATAAAGTTTCACTTCAAATCCCATGAGTTAAAAAAAAATTAAAAACCCATGTTAGATATGTGTACACCATCAATTCTCGAAATTCCATTGGTACTTAACAAGCTCTCAATGTCAATCATCGCCAAACTTAAGTAAAGTCATTTTGATTTTTTTTCCTAAATATAGATTTAAATAAAACGGAGTATCTATATAATATTTCAGATTAGGTTAATTTTAGATTCATTTAAAATTAACTATTACCTTAATCCATATATTTATACAAGATTTTTCTAGTGGATAAAAATGCACAATTTTTCAAATTATATTGATTAATTCTCAAATAGGATATTCTAAAAAAAATAAGCCAAAAAAATCCTAAATAGAAAATCTAGCCTGGTGCATATCTGTACCGTTAACCATTAATAGTTTTAAAAAAAGATAAAATCTATGTATAATTCTATAAGATCTAAAAACAACAGATATCTTTATATTTTTTGTAACTTATAATAAAAACGAGTAAATTTTTATATTACAAAAATCCTTGAAACATTTAATATGAAGTGCCATTTGACATGTTTGACACATATATCTTGAGGGCGTATGTCAATATCAGCATCTACGTCTTTTTCTAACTATAATTTAAGATAAATAATGTCTAGATAAATCAGTAGGGCTTTCACTCTGTAATTCAAACTGGCTTACGTGCTCGGTACTTAAATCATTTTCAATTTTGGTGTTCAAAGGAGGTAGTTAGTAATTTCACGCCTAAATGCAAGCAAACTCTTCTTGTCATCTTGATTCATAAATTTCTAGATTTTCCACGAATTTGACATCAATAAAACTAGTGAATATTGGCCACCACTATTGTTTCCCTCTTATTTTTATTCTATATGTAGATATTAAAGATGATAATTATCTTTTAATTTAATAGATTGGTATGGGTCGCTGTCATGCAACAATACCTCAATTAATAAAAACAATTTCTTTTTATAGATTAATTTTTTAATTCATCATATTTGTTATATTATAAAATTCTTTTCATATTTTAAGACATGAATATTATTTTTTTAAGATTCCCTATTATCAAGAATAAAATTTAATTAAGAAAATAGATAGAGGCAATAAATAAGAATTACAAAACATTTTCGAGCCGATTTTACAGCGGATCGTTTTATACCCTCAGTTATAGGATGTGCTTATCTAAAAAAAGGATCTGTACCATCCATTATTAATTACATTCAGGATGAATGAAAATTAAATATATATTTAAAATAGCTCAGCCAAATAGAGGAATGTATATGCATGATCCAATCCTAAACCTCTGGAGAGCTCCTTCAAATTTGAGTATTTTTTAGATAGTGTTATATTTTATAAATTAACTTTTTGGGTTATGTTTATACATAGATTTTTAATCTTACATATTAAAAATAAAATTACTTCAGCCTTAAGCCAATCTGTTTTTATTCTCAAAACTAAGTCTCCTTAAGTTGAAGAACTAGCAATTCCACGCTGCCATAGTTGATAACAATATTTTTTAATTTTTTTTAAATATTATATTTTTTAGGATAACAAATAATCCAATAAAATGATCCCCCCCCCTTCAGAAATTTATCACTTTTTGTTAATATCATTTTAAGTAAATAAAAAATATCCCCCTTTGTCCTCCCCCCCCCCCCACTCCAAATGCTTTAAGTCTTAAGACAAAATGAAATGTATTATAAACACTAAAATTACTAAATAATATATCTAATATAATTTTTTATAAAGTGAATAATTTTAATTTATTTATCTTAATAAAAGTAAAATATAATTATAAAATATTGATAAAATTAAATCATAAATTAAAAAAAAAATTAAAGCACAATACAAACAGTGTAATATTATATGTCGAGGATTTACAGTATATTTGATTTTATCAATAATCATATGACACTCAAGTAATTTTTACAAATATAACGAATTATATATTTTACAGAAAACTATAAAATATTGATAATGACATCAGAAAATATCTTTTAAAGACATAAAAATTAATTTTTAAAATCTTTTTTATTTAAAATAAAGATGGCGTTAAATAATTGATTGCTAATTGTTGCTTATTATCAAGAGCATTGATTAGTAAAATTTGTTAAAATATTAACTGTAATATATTCTCTAACTGTCAAATATGTCTGTAAATGTGAAATTTTACCTAGTATTTTGTAACTAATTCTATATAATAGAAATATATCAACTATTGTCTACTTACTTTTTATAAATAAATTTTTTATACTTGTTTGGAATAAATTATCACCATGCTTTTATATTAATGTATATACAAGTAATTTAATATATTTTATATAAACGAATAAAAATATATTTAATATTTGTTCCAAGCTTATTTTTTTATTAAAATTAACCTCCTATCTTGTAAAAATATTTTATGACTATATATAAACAAGGGTAACCCGACCGAAAGCCGGGCAAAAGCGGGATGAAGGCCCATTAAAATAGGGTCTGGAGGAGAAGGCCCCAGTAATTTTTTAATTCCCCCCCCCTTAGGAAAATCTTGGCTACCCTATATCTAAATAATACTATTATAAGTATTATCTCTATAGAAAAAAATGTCATACTTATGCTTCTAAACTCCTTAATTAAAAAGGTAAAATATTATTACTTTGTAAAAGATAAATAAAAATTTTATTTTTAATATTTAAGAAAAAATTAGAAATCCCTATTAATATTCTAGAGGCTGAAGGCTTGGAAGAGTCTTTTAGAGATAATGGCCCTGTGAGCCTTATTTATTAGTTATTTTTTAAAAAGACGTAATAGTTAAATATTATGGCTTTAGGTATAGCAATTTATATTTTTTATTATGCAAAAAATTTATTTGAGAAAGCCTGTCAGCTATCTTATTACTCTTGAAGGTGGAAGCTTATATGAATCGGTTAGATATGTAAACCATGTAAGTCTTTATTAAAATGTTAATGTAAAAAATTAATTTGTCCATTTGAAAATTAAAATGGGTTCTAAAAAATTAATAAAAACCATTAACCTGAATATCTATTCAAAAAATATTAATAGGATATTCTAAGTAAAATACTTATCCGTAAAATCATTTACTTCGATTATCAACTGTAAATAACAATGGAGATGCAAGATCTAAAAATAATGACCCTACATTTTTAAAATATCATGATGATTATATATATGCCGCAAATATATCATTCTTAACAAAAGTGCATATCAAGAGATATATATTCAAAAATTACGAAAAAAAGGACTTCTTCTGAGAGAGAGAATTCAAATCTCTAATGAAAATTGAAAAATAGTACGATCTAAAAGATTATATTTAAAGAGTTCTTGGTGATATATCAAAATGGCCTGCGATATTTCAGCAGAAGTTTATACAATATTGTATTCAAAATGACCGATGTTTTTTTTGCTTTGGAATGAATTAAGAAATTATTTTATTACTCAACAAGAATTTCATAAGATTTGTGTGATTGTTTATGATTATGATCGAAATTCGTAAGCTCATTCATCTAGAAAAACAAATCATTTAACTATTAGTGTGGACTTAATACAGGATTACTAGAAATTAACCGGCCGAAGACTAATCAATTTAAAATATTAAATCTAAGTATGAAAGATTGATTTTCATATAATATCCTTAAGAATACCAATGATAGCATTGGATACTTTATATTATATTTTTCAATTTTTCTCAAATATATTAGAATTATTGTATATTTTATATTACCAATTAATATGTGCACAAATGAGAAGACTTTTACTTCATTATGGAGAATAAAACCTATCTCAGAAGTGAAATGTCAGAAAAAAATTCCACTATATTTAATTAGCTTTCATTTAAATTATCCCCAATTCTAAGTAAATCATTAAATAATATCCAATCGCAAAGAAGATTATTTTATTATAAAATATATTTTGATTAACTTAAATTATCATATAATGTTTTATCTTATATTTGATTTTTATTTACATAGCGGTTTATATACAGATAGTATTTATTAACAATATTAGATTAGCTATTATTTAATAATACAATATTTTATTTGGATTCAATCTATGCACATTAAAAATTAATCATATATTAAATATTTAATCATACATAAATATAAAAAAAACATCATTAAATAGTAGTAAACATGCATTAAATATTGCGAACTATACATTAAATATTAGAACCCATAAAAAAATTACATTAAATATAATAAAAATACATTAAATCTTAATAACAATACATTAAAATACAAAAACAATACATTAGATCTTATATAACATTTGATGAATTGTAAAATATAGTTGAATGCTCGGAAGTAAAACTATTAGGATGTTCCTAATGGTAGGATGACGTTATATCTTTAATCAATATCCTTGAGGAAAACCCCGATTAATTTTGTCACCATGTCGGATAAAGTAGCTAAGAAGACTACAGTGATGTTGATTTTGCAAGCGATCTCAACCTTCTCCAGATTTTAGGACATCAGGGGCATTGATGTTAGCCGCAATTAATATTTAAGCGAATTGTTGGAAGCTTTTGAAAATTCATTAATGACAATGGTAGATCAATCTGCTTTGGGAAAGATGTGTAGCGGAACAGATTTGACCTAGCTAGACTTGCTCGATAACATTGGCTTGTAACAGTTGCGATTGACGAATTTCTTAGCCAGTCATATCTAGAGCGGGTACTTGCAACGGTCCTATTAGTGGATTAGAAAGATCCTGTATTATTTTAACTCGGTGGTGTCTATATCTAGTGAAGGGATCATCCAGATTTGACATATAAAATCAATGCCGTCTCTATTTGAACTTGGAGTCAGAGCCCTGCCGGACACGCCATTTCTTTATTTAGTCAACATTGAGGGGAGGATAGGGGAAGTATTTATGGTTCAATAAAAATCCACTTTTAATTTATTTTAACAAGGATCAAAATCTATGTATCAAACTTTGTCAACTATTAGTCAAATTACTCGTTATTTGTATCGCTGTGTATAGAGGCAAACATTGATCTGCGACGGAAAAAGAGTGACGTGCCCTCGTAGAAAACTGTTATGACATCTTCGAAACATTCACTCACTAAAAATACTCTCTCTATCTTCCTCTCAATGTTGACTAAAATGGCGTGTCCGGCAGAGCTCTGACTCCAAGTTCAAATAGAGACGGCATTGATTTTATATGTCAAATCTGGATGATCCCTTCACTAGATATAGACACCACCGAGTTAAAATAATACAGGATCTCTCTAATCCACTTATACTAGTACCATTGTAAGTACACGCTGTCAAGATATGATTGGCCAACAAATTCGTCAATCACAACTGTTCCAGCCAACATCATCGAGCAAGTCTAGCTAGATCAAATCTGCTCCGCTACACATCTTTCCCAAAGCGGATCGATCTACCAGGTCATTGATGATTTTTCACAAGCTTCCAACAATTTGCTTAAATATTAATTGCGGCTAACATCAATGCCCCTGATGTCCTCAAATCTGGAGAAGGCTGAGATCGCCTGCAAAATCAACATCACATCAATCTTCCTAGCCACTCCTTTATCCAACATGATGACAAAATTAATCGGGTTTTTCCTCTAGGATATTTATTAAAGATATACCGTCATCCTACCATTAGGAACATCCTCCAAACTTTATTTTTGAGCATTCAACTATATTTTACAATTCATCAAATGTTTTTTAAGATCTAATGTATTGTTTTTGTATTTAATGTTTGTTATTAACATTTAATGTATTTTTTTTATATTTAATGTAATTTTTTTATGGATTCTAATATTTAATATATAGTTTCCAATATTTATTGCAAGTTTTCTATTATTTAATAATGTTTTTAAGTTTGATTTTAAATATTTAATGTATGATTTATATTTTTTATGTGCCAAGATTGAACCCAAATAAAATATTGTAGTATTAAATAATAGCTCATCTAATATTGTTAATAAATACTATCTGTATATAAACCGGTATGTGAATAAAGATTAAATATAAGATAAAACATTATATGATAATTTAAGTTAATCAAAATATATTAATATTTTAATTAAATTAAAATAATTTTGAAAATCCTTAGAATATTATTATAATTAAAATTAAGGATAAGATTAAGATCAATAAGAACAACCATTCTCAAGATTTTATAAATGTTATCAGCTGTTAAATAAACTATGTCAGATCGTATACCCAATATCAATTAATTCTTCCTCACTATATTATCATAAACATAACTATTTACAAGGTTATATTTAAATATACATTTCATATAAAATAATAAAGAATTATCCTTGATGGTTTTTTGATCCATCTGAATGTAATAGGTGTGTGAATAGATTGGGAAGAGACGATTCCCAATAAGTTGGTAATGGACCAAATGCATAGGTTGCTTTAATAAAATTTATAATAAAATATTAAATTGTAAATTAATTACAAGGAAGACCAAAGTAAAGTCAAAATAAAAATATGATCACACTTCCTCACCATCCATTTTTCAATACAAATTAGGTTATTTTTAAATATTTTATTTACTTATGTATGTACAATATAAATATATATATGGAAAAAACAAATATATTACCTTCAAATTTGTTTTTGAAGTTGGGTAGAATGTGTCATTGACACCTTTTCTGATCGGCTCTTTTAGAATTCATTTTAATTTAATCAATATAAATACTTTATCTTTATATATACATGCAGATATGTATGTCTTTTAAGTAAATTTATTTCTTGGGGGAAAAACCTGAGCTTACCTCGTCATTTCAAACGACTTTAATAGTATTATTTCATTTTTTTTCTTGTTCAAGCATGAAATGAAGAATTCATACCATATTCCAATATATTGACATCTTTCTTTACTTAATAAATGACTTAAACTAATATTAAACTCCAATTTTACCTGTCGCTATAATCCACAATCTAAAAAAAAATGATTAACTACTCACTAATTGTTTAAGTATATATTTGAATTTAATTTATAATTAATATTACCACAATTATCTCTATCCATGTTAGGATGTCCTCTATGAATGTCTGTACTAAACTTAAATAAATTGGTTAAATAAGTCATTATCATTAAAATTGAAAAAAAAAATCTTTAACAAAAATTAATAATGATGCTTATTTTTAACATTTATAATCCTACTTCGATTGTTACATCATTTTTCATGTCTTTAATGTAATTTTGCTTTTTGTACGCGATAATTTAGCCTATTTTGTCATTTTGAGTTATTCAATAATCTTTTTCAGATTTTTGCAAAGTTTAATCACCCTTTGACGTTTGACAAATAATATTTTAAACAAAAAGAATAGAATAATGTACAATTATTTATCATATCTTCCTATTAAAAAAATAATATTTGTTGTATGCAAATATATATTTAGTTGATCCCTTCTTAATTGGGTGGTATTCAAATTTATATAAATGAACTTTCATCGTATGCAAATAAATATAATTATTTTAAAAATGTCTATGAATATGAATATTTTAGATTATAGTTGAAAAAGAAATATATAATTTTTCATTACTTATTTTTATTATGAATTTTTACGAAATTATAATTTTTTTGGTATATTAAAAGTGGAATAAAATAAAAAGATTTGAAATAAAAGAGAATCATTTTTGGGTATTCAGTAAGATTACCAAATTCAATAATTTATATATATTGCATTATGTTCAGTCTCTCCCACTAGCCTCAGCAATATAAATATCAATCCCATTTTGGTACAATATTATAACTGATTTATGGAACTAACAACAATTTAGAGTCCACGAATCATGTTTTTTGTGTATCGATTCAAATTGCGCCATTTAATTTAATTGATATTACATAGGGAAGTACAAGAACAAGAAAAGCATCTTGAATAAACTCTGATAAGTAGAATATTATTTGGCTGAGGAGTATGTAGTTTCATTAGATTAAAATCTATAAAAGATTTAGTAAGAAATATTTTAAGAAATGGGGTAGAAAAGTTAATATAAGGCAGTAAAAAAGGGGGACAGAGAAAAAGGTATGTCATAATGGGGGAAACTGATTCTTTTGAAACCTAAAAATTCTAAAAAATCTTGTCAAAAAAATAGAACAAAAAGGATTATCAGTATCAATAAAAAAATTAACAATTAGAACCTCAACGTATATTTTTCATATATATATCAATACAATTTATAATTTTAACATCAATAGATTTTTGTATCAGATACACTTCATTCTCATTAAATAATTCATCATAAATCAACTTTTAATAAATACCTTTTCCTCATTTTAATTTGTAATGTCCAATTATAATTTGTTCAATGATTTTCGATATTCACATCACACACACCATATTATATTTAATATATCTTTCCATAATTTATATTTTAATTTTAACGTTTTTTTATTTTTTGAAATACATAATAAGAAAATGATATCGAATGAAGAGAAAAATACTGGTAATATAATTTTTTTGCCATAAATTATCTTATAACGCTAGTAATGGAGACTCAATTGGAAACTTCGGTTAAAAGTCGGCAAATGGTCACACTGGGATAATGTTTTACACGTAATTATAGCTTTAAAAAACAAAGAAAAAGAGATTTCAATGGATAACGCGAGCAATGTTAGCCTTGTTTTTCTATATGACGTTTCTACAGATAGTACTATATATTGGAAACAGTGAAATGTTTAACTTAATGTACCACAAAACTCTTCAAAATTAGGCGGAAAGATGGATAGATTCCACTACTAAGGTTCCTTAACTCTGATACAATTTTGGCTTATTTAATTTCTTGAAACCCATAAAAAATTAAAATATTCCCTACGAAACTTCTTTTGATATAGAAAGAGATATCCTATTTTGTAACTGTTAAGATGTGTAAATAGTTACAGACGATCAATTTCAATTTTCATGTTTTTTTTATTTTAATGTTACTATGCAAATGTTTTCAATTACTTTAAGACAATATATATTTGTCTTTTTTTATATACCATATACACATTTTTATTTTTATTGTAATTTTGTGATTTCAACATGCGAAATAAAGATTTTATATAAATCGTTACAAAAATAGTTTTAACATAAATTATCACAAATACATAAGTAACAAATAATAAATTTCAATATTATAATTTATATAGTATATGAATAAATTGATTCATTTTTTATATTTTTTATTTATTATTATATCGAATTTGTTCAATGTAATTTTATAAATTATAAATTTATATTATTTATTCTTATAATACCCATGCTATAAATGGGAAAATACACAAATTTAGAATTTATAAATAGATTATTACCCCTCATATATATACCTAGAAAATTACGAATCGAATCGAATAATTCCATTATTCGTATTCGTTTAAATCGAATAATTTATTATTCGTATTCGTATGAATAATAAAATGATTATTCGATTCGATTCGTCAAATATTCGATTTGATTCGAAAATTTTATTTACCATGAATTAAAAAAGATCTATTATAAAATTTATTTTGTAAAATTTAACTAAGGATAAAGACAAACAAATTTTATTAGTGAGACAAAATAGAAGCATACATATATAATATATTTATATACAATGTGGAAAAATCAATATAATATTCATATCTATAAGTAGATAAATCTGACAACAGCCAATCTTTCAAACATAAAGTTTTTCGGATTGTTTTCTCATTTAACGACATTCTGTATTTTGTAACCATATGAGCTCCAACAGAAAAGAGTCGTGTCCCTCGCCATTTTAGATAACACGACATTAGCAATATTTTACAAATAAAGTGGTAAAAACTTTAGGCAAAAAGTCAAATTTATGATTTCTCCATTATCAAATGAAAGAGAAATATCAGGTTTGCCCGTCATTCTTGATGTGATGGGATTAACAGTTTATTATAATTGAATATGTTATGTGTTATATAAATTACCTTCTTCGTCCATCTCTATCATAAAAGAAATTTCTAAAGTAATGGTCTATTATGAGATAAATTAAAATGGAGTTTCAAAATTTGGCGCATTTTCATTATTCCATAAGGAGATTTTATTAAATTGAAATAATTTCAAATAATTCCTAATAATAATATATGATTTATATATGATTATTTTCCAATATATATTAATATTATAAATTATTTTAGTCGAATAATCTCGAATAATTCGATCGAATAATAGATAAAAAATTATTCGACGAATAATATATTTTCCTTATTCGAATTCGATTCGAATTTTCGAATCGAATAATTGTGTTATTCATATTCGTAAAATACGAATCGAATCGAATTGAATCAAATCGAATATCGAATAACAAATAATTCGTTTTAGGTATACTCATATATATATTTTTAAGTTTTTAAATTTTTTTTTGACCTATTTTATTTTTATTAAGTATAAGAAATTAAAATATAAATTATTTTTTTTCTTTTATTTCTAAAGATATTTCGATAAATAATCTTTCATTTAACTCAACATTTTATTTTTTTTATTTTATTTCATAGAATTTAATGTAAATATTAATTAATTTTTTTTATTAAACATTTTTAAAGGTGGTTTATATTAATATTAAGTATTATTTATGAATTTTTAAATGTGGTTTTTTTAATATTAATATCAGATACCCCAGAGGTAATTTGCATGGCCCGAATTTTTAAAATAGAAATTTGGTCCAGGAACCTATTTTCAAAAAAAAAATAGGCCTGGCAAGGATTTTTTTAAAAATATTTAGACAGTCCGTGTGCTTTATATACTTAGGGCCGGCCCATTTCGAACTTTTTTAATGTTATTTTTGGTCTAATCACCATCTTTCAATCGCTTAAGTTATTGATATTTCTATCTTCAATATCAACAAAGTTTTTACCTTATAATATATATATATATTTTTTTTATTGAACATATTTTGATTTGATAAGAATTTTAAATCTTTGTAAATAAATCATATTTGAGGAATTCTTTTGAGAATTTTATTATAAATAAACATTCTTTTAGCTAAATCTATTATAGTTTTTTATAATCATCTTTGTAAAATTATCTATTGTTTTTAGTATATTAAAAGATGTGGTTTTTCTAAATAATTTTTTTAAAAGTACTTATATCTCTTTTATGTTATTTTATATGATCTTTTTAACGAAAATATTATAATATGACAATTGTCATATTCGTTATTTTTGAACATTTTTGACACTTTTTGATATAAAGGGTAAAATAATATTTATATTGTAAAGATGTTAAATTATAAATTCATTGAAGATGTTCATTGTGGCAATTAATATGTGAAATTTAAATTTGAAATTTTTATCAAAAAACTTAAAATAACGATTATGACAATTGTTATTTTTCCATGGTACATCTTTATGAAATTTTAATTTAATATATTTAGAATATATTTTAACCCATTCGTCAAAAACTTTAAAAATGTTAATTATGACAATTGTCACTTATCTATAGTACATCTTCACTGAAATTTTAATTCAACTATATTTATACCAAAATGGGTCAAAAAAATTCAATAAACTTTAAAAATAATGACTATGACAAGTGTCACTTATCTAGGGTATATCTTCACTGAAGTTTTATTTTAACATGTTAGCAATACTTATTTTAGTCCATTTACGTCGAAAAAATTTAAAAACTTTAAAAATAATAATTATGGTAATTGTTACTTATCTATGGTACATCTTCTCTACACTCTTAATTTAACATGTTAGCAATTCTTATTTTTGCCCATTTGCATCAAAAATCTTTCAAAAAAATGGATGATAATTGTCACTTTTATATGTTAAATCTTAATTGAAATTTTAATTTAACATGTTAAAAATACATATTTTTGCCCATTAGCGTGAAAAAAATATAATATGTTAAAAAATATCGATTATGATAATTGTCAATTTTTCAAGGAACATATTCATTGAATATTTAATCATCCTTTACAATATAAATATTATTTACTCTTTTGTGTCAAAAAATGTTTAAAAATGGCGAATATGACAATTGTCACATTAAAATATTTCCAAAAGATCATATAAAATAACATAAAAAATTATAATATAAATATTTTTAAAAAAAATATTTAGAAATAACCATCTCTTTTAATATACCAAAAAATGATAATTTTACAAACTATAAAAGATTTCACCTAAAAGTTTGTTTATTTATAATAAAATTCTCAAAAGAATTACTCAAGAAGATTAAAATTTTTTATTAAGTCAAAATATGTTGGGCATGTGAATTAGAATTAAATTAATATTTCATTACAATATCAGCATCAAATAAATAAATATATTTTATTATAATATAATAATGTAGTATAAATTATTATGTAAAAAATTATTTAAAAATAAAAATATTTTTAAAAAAATTTATATGCGGGAAGAATAAATAATGTCTCAAAATTAGACTTGAGCTAACTCATAAGCTGGCTTGAGCCAACTCCTGAACCGTAAAAACTCGGTTTTTTAACAACACTAGTTTTTCATCTAGTTATAATTTAAAATATTAAACATTAAGGTTTTCTATCTTTTTATATTGAAAATTTCTTGGAAAATCTTGTAAGTCATATTAATATTCATTTTATAGATATGAAATATTATAAAAAAATTGTATTTGATATTATGGATCCACAGATATCATAGAAGAAGTATTAGAATTTACATTTCCATCATAAAAAAAATTCTAAATGTATATTATGTGCAAATAAAATTATTTCATTTTCAATAGTGAGCATTTATATATAGTAAAAAGTTGTTATTAGCAAATCGAATTTTTGATTCTTAATTTATATTATTATTATTATTAATTAATTTTAATAAATAATATTTAAAAATTTGTTAGATGTTAAAATAAATTAAAACAATCAAAAATATTTAAAACATAATTTCATGAATATTTATCCGCATGCTGGCGCTATATTATTAAAAATGTTTTATAAAAATTTATTCATATATACAAATAATAATATTGAAATTATTTGTTATATGCAGCCATTCATAGATGCCATCAAGTTGTTTTCTAAGGTTATATTTGTGTATACTTATACTTGATGGCATATATGAATGGCTGCACGGGGGATGCCAAAAAAATAATTTAATGATATACTAGGATATCTATCTCTATATCAAAAGAAGTCAAGACCAGAATGTGCCAAAATTGTATCAGGGTTTAAGGAACATGAGTAGTGAAATCCATCCACCTATCCGTCTAATTTTGAATAATTTTGTTTTAGATTTGACTAATATTACATTTATTATTAAATTATATAGCTAATAATGGCGATTTAAAATATTCGGTTTTAAAATATATGGCCCTGGTATTTCTTAAAACCTGGTATTTTTAAATAAGCCTAGCCCGGGTATATTTAAAAAAATTAAAATGTAGCTCAATTGTATTTAAAAAAATTAAAATACGGCCCGTCCTGCTCCAACTAGAAGGAAGTTAATTAAAATTGAATGGGCCTAAGTGGGTGCTAATTGTTAACAATTTGCTTGTGGTTTCCGTGACTAGTATTTGTGTATAGGCTTCTAGATCTATCACAGAAAAATGGTCCTTCTTGTAGTGTTCCAAAAATCTTCAGCTTGTTCGGGTAACATTTGGGCGTTACCCACGGATATTTCGTAATTTTGTAATCTATCCATAGGCGTAAGGTATTGTCAGCCTTTTAAATGGGTACAATTGATGGTCCCCATTTACTCTATCGGCATTTGCTATTATCCCTTTGTTTTCCCAGTCCTTCAACATTAGTTTGACTTTAGCAAATAGGGTACTATTCGGGGTTTGATGAAGTTGGGAATCAGTCTTACATCTTTTTTGTTTGAAGTGTCCTAATGTATCAGAAAATATTCTAGGAAAATTCTGTTGTAGCTGCTATATTTTATGATTTTTGGTTGTGATATCTTGTATGATCTTTTGTATTTTGTTTAATATATCTTTTCCCGCACCGCTGAATTAGAGTGGATTTAAAATTTACCAAATCGGGGATTGTCACGGTCGATCGTATATGGGGTAAGTAAGAACTAGTCGTAAATGATTCATTAAATTCCGTAAAATAAATTTATCGTCGTAGTTTATATATAAAAAAATTAATAATGATTACCTAATTCTCACATTTATATACCAAAAGTGAGTAGACAACAACTATTGTAGTACTTGTCATAAAAGAAATAACGATTTTTCGCAACAAAATATTATTATTGAAGATTTTATACATATTGGCCACCCTTAAATTTGGCTTGGTCCAGTTTCAAGTGAAGAAAATATCATAACGTGGTTCTATATATTGTAATGTCGAGTAAAAATAAAATGTATTGAAACGTTGATATACATAAAAACAAAAGGAACAAAACTATCTAATTTTCTAGTGAAAATTTATAGTAATCTATTGATTCCAAATTATGGTGTGTTACCAAATCGAATTTTTGCTAATTTTTATAAAATTTATATTATCGTTATTTATTAATTTATTTATTATAACTAAATATTTATAAATTGCTCGCATGAAACAGTGTTAAAATTAATAAAAACCTAAATAAAAAATATTTAAAACTTAATTTCATGAATATTAATCCGCAAGCTGGCGCTTTAATATATTTATGCGTTTAAAATATCAAAAGACTAAATTCACAAATTTTCGAAACTTTAATACAAATAAATAAATATATATAAATAAGATTTAGAATTAATATAGAATATAATTCATTTCAAAATTTTTTGGAATCGTAAAAATTGTGATCAATTTTATTTCCGGGATTAGTTGGTTGGGTAAGATAGTGGCTCGGTTGGGCTAATGATTACTTATATACTTTGGTTCGATTGTGTATTATTTTACTAATTTCGATAACTGTTTAAAAAAAAAATTATGAGTAAAAGCAATCTTTGGAGATCACTAAATTTATTAAATGAGGATTTTTTTAAGTATAAAAATCGCAAAAATATTTAACTTATAAAGTATATTTTACTAAGAGATGGCAAATCATATTTGAGCATTTTCAAGATTGTCTTAAAAAAATTTCAAATTTTTTTTTATTGATTTAATATTTTACTTTATTCAAATCATGTGTTATTTGAGTAGTTATTAAAAAAAATTTAAATTTTAAAGTTTCAAAATGTATTAAGATATTTCATAAAAATACTATTAAATTTATAAAGCGAGGAAAAAAAATAAGAAGTAGAAAGAGTCTAGGATGGCTCTTTGGCTAGTAGACTACCATTGAAGCTGATGTAATTCGCTTTAAGGATAGCTATGGCCAACCTTTGTAGAAGAGAAAACCCTTCTCGAGGTTCATCTGAGAGTGTGCTGATTTATGATCCTATATTTTTGAAGAATGCTAGGGCAAGTGTAGTTGAAATGAAAGGAAACTATGGTCATTGTACTTGGAGATTTTAAGTTCATTCTGGTAAATGATGTTGAAGTCTTGGTTACATAGGGCCTGGGGGTCTATACAAATAGTCCTATGCCAATAATTGGCCTCTCCTCCACCGACTGATCTAAAAAGATCCTGGGGTTATAATGAATGGGATTTGTGCTGATTTTACGGCGTGTTGTATGATCGAATTCGTATGTCTCATCTTGCAGAAGCGACAATGTAACTATTCTTCCATTCATGTCAATGGGTGAGTTATAACCTAAACAGATGTGAGGGTGGGTGATGGTGCAGTTTAGACGAACACCGTTGGCGTGTGTAAGTTCATTGTTAGAAAGTTGAAATTGAAGATTGACAGAACTCGAGAAACTCATGGCCATTACTATTGAACAGGAAAATGAATAGGGTGTCGTTAGTAGATTGCATGCTAGATAAGAGTGTATCAACGCAGCAAACAACTATCAAAGTCTCTTAGTTCTTCTTCTATGAATTGTAGGGAGATGTGAGTCAACATTGATCTGTTTTCCAAATATTTATGGTCTCAATTAAAATATTTTATTTAGAATAATTTTAATTAAATGTCTTGGAATAATCATTTGCCTGACCTGATTCAACTCGAGAATTTTCTTTTTTAAGTTCCCCCCTACCCTAAGATAAAATTCATTTCCATATGCGTGTAATCAAAGGCCCAAGTTTTTTAAATGTTGAATAAATTTTTTTTTATAAATAAATATCTAAAGTCATTAAACCAAATCTTCCTACAGGATTAGAAGATTGATAAAACCAAAAATTCAATCCGACTTTACGACTTGAATTACTTTAAAATCGTTTAAAGTAATGTACTCTATATAGTGCTATTGAAGAATAATCTTTATCTCTTAGACTCTTATAATAATTTAAAATATGCTTTCAATTATTAAATATATACAAATAAAAAAATAACATTAGTCAAGCTTAAAGATTTTTCTAATAGCTGGCAGAAATGCTTGGGCATCTATTTTCCAAATCTCGATGCTTACACAATATCATTTTAGCTAACATTTTTCAAGCATCTCATTTCTACGTTGACTAAAGTACATTTATCCCTTTATATATAATTGGTTCTAAGGGACAAATTTCACATATAGCTTCTTCAACGACTAATGTTTACAGAGCTTTCTTATACATTTGTATTTGCTCCATACATTTTAATGACGATGCCCATCTTGTTCGGTTAATTGTACTTGATGTAGATCAAAATACAGCAGCTGGTATGTATTTATTCTTAAAAAATTTAGCAATTTTTTTAATTATTGATATATGATACCTTAAAACGTTCAATAGTTCAATATCGTGGATGAATAACTGAAATGTATATGCTGTACAACCATAACATTGATTATAATCAGTGGCGTAGCTAGGAATTTTCCTTAGAGGGGGTCCATACATACAAAAACCTGGGAGGCTTCGCCCCCTAGACCCCCTTAAACGGGCCTTCGGCCGGGTTTATCCTAAAAATCATAACCATATCTTCGATAATATATAATAAATATATTTTTTAAATGCATAAATAATATGTTATTATAATTTAGTAGATTATTCTTAAAGACTTTATAATAATACTATCCAGAATAACTTCAATAGTAATATAATATCCTTCCACAGATATCAAAACTAGAAAAATATAAATATTAATGGTATTTATTTGATATAAAGTCACTTTTAAGTCTTTTGAACGTATAATCTAAAAAATAAATTTGCTCTGGGAGGGGTCCAAACCCGAAAACCATCCCCGTAGCTACGCCACTGATTATAATAAATAGATTTATATTAGAATTCTCCAGGCTGTTTTCCTGTTAGCGGCATTATCGGTAACCAAAGGATATAATTTTACCGGATTTAAAAAATTAATTTTCATTTTTTTTCCCCAGGGCAATATAATCTGTCTTATGGCGATTCTCCTGAGCATTTAAAAATTTGTAGAATACTAGAACAAGCGTCATATAAAATTAATAATACTCTAGTTTCTGATGTTGCTCCAGTCATCTGCCGCTAAGTGAGAAGCTTTATCATTTGTATCTGCAACTCTCGCCTTCATATCTGAGGCTTTGTATAAAAGATATCCGGTATGAAACCAGTTATACCAGATTGAGATTTACAATTGCCTTTATTTTTTGATTCAAATTAAATAACATCTGTGATTTTTTAAATGGCTCTACTTAATTTTTCACAGGAATGCGAACCTGGCAAAATTTTTGCACGGGTTTCAAGTAAATATTTTTGAATCCGGGTTCAGTTCCGGGTTCAGCTTGGGCATAAGAATTTTTGAATTGGTAAAAAAAAGATTCTATATTTAAATCTTGTAGAAACAAAGACTAGATATAAATTTGGTATGAAAAATAAATTTTTATTTTATTTAAGCAAAATATAGTTAATAATACAAAGCGTAGTCATGTATCAATTTCAAAAATTTTATTTAGACGTAGCATAATATCTTCCAAGAGTTTTTCACTCATCTATGTGGTGAAAGAATGAATTTCTAATGTGAAAAAGATATTTCAACGCTAGCCTATATTATACATTTATGTGAAAATATGATAAATTAACTTTGGATGTGGGAACAGTGAATAAGATTTTGGATAAAACATAAAAATTTGGGTATTCGAGCTTAGCAGACTTTCCAAATATGCAATATATTTTCCTTCTTATCTAATCTTTTATTAATTGCTAAATCCGGTAATTACAGTTTGAAATAAGTTGTTTATAATTTATTAACACTTCACTTAATTGGAAATTTAAAAATGTTCTAAAATCTAATATTTGTATTTACAACAAATATCGAAATATATGATTTTAAACAATCCATTCAACCTGTTAGAACCCTGGTTCACAAAAATTCCCGGGTTCGGTTAGGGGTTATGAAAATTTTATAAACGGAATTCAGGTTCGATTCGCCCTGATTTTACATATACCATTTTATAGAAATCCCATTCTGGATATATTAAATTCTGATTTTAAATTAATAATTGTTTAAATATTATTATGAGGATATAAATGTATCCGAAGACTAATCAATTTAAAAATTTAAATCTTAATATGAAATATTAATTTTCTTGTAAAATCTTTTAGATGCCTAATGAAAGCATTAGATACTATATTAAATAAATTTTTCAGTTTCTTCCAAATATATTAGAATTATTTTGTATTTTGGCAACAGTACTAATTAATACGTGCACAAATTGTGAAAATCGTTTCTTCATTACAGAGAATAAAACCCTATCTCAGAAGTGGAACGTCAGAAAATAATTCAATTATATCTACTTATCTTACAATTACATTTAATCTCGAATGCTAAGTAAATCATTAAATTATTTCATTTATAAGATATACTTTGATTAACTTAAATTATAATATAATGTTTAATCTTATATTTTTGATTAACATACAGATTTATATACCAATAGTATATATTAACAGATAAGCTATTATTTGATATTACAATATTTTTATTGGTTCAACCTATGCTCATACAAAATATAAAATTATACATTAAATATTAAAAATCATTCATTAAATATTATTATTAAATGATAGAAACTATACATTAAATATCAGAACCCATATATTCAGTGATCAAAACATTACATAAATATACTATTCATAAAATCTTAAAAATTATACATTATATAATCATATTTTTTTAAAACATTTTTTAATTGTAAAATTAA
Organism: Gordionus sp. m RMFG-2023; assembly: GCF_954871325.1. Taxonomy (NCBI): domain Eukaryota; kingdom Metazoa; phylum Nematomorpha; class Gordioida; order Chordodea; family Parachordodidae; genus Gordionus; species Gordionus sp. m RMFG-2023. Next base: position 4,412,864 of record NC_088775.1, read on the forward strand.
ATTGAATGCACCGTAGGGAGCAAGGGCTGAAGGATGTTCCTATGGTAGGATGACTGTGTTTATATAAGAAATGTCTTTGAGAAAAAACCCGATCAATTTTATCACCATGTCGGATAAAGGATTGGCAAAGAAGACTGATATGATGCTAATTTTGCAGGCGATCTCAGCCTTCTCCAGATTTTCGGACATCAGGGGGTTTGATGTTAACCGCATTTAACATTTAAGAAAATCATTGGAAGCTTGTGAGATATCACTAATGACTCCGGTGGATCAATCTGCTTTGGGATGGTAGCGGAGCAGATTTTACCTAGCTGGACTTGCTCGATTATGCTGGCTTGTAACAGTTGCGACTAACGAATTTGTTGGCCAGTCATATGGTGACTGCGGGTTGTTGCAACGGTTCATATATATGTGGACTAAAGAGATCCTATTTTTAGCTCAGTGGCTGCTATATTTAGTGAAGGGATTATCCAAATGTGCCATATAAAAGCGATGCTGTCTCTATTAGGGCTTAGAGGCAGAGTCTGTCGTACACACCATTTCTTTAATTAGACAAGAGATTGAGTGGAGGATAAAGGGAGTATTTATAGTGGGTGAATGCCTCGAAGATGTCATAATGGTCTTCTATGACGGCACCTCATTCCCTTTCTGGTGTAGAGCAGTGCTGCCTTTGAACCCAGCCCCACAACAACGAGTTACTGGGCTAATTGATGACGAGGATCTAATGATTTATTTTTTTCCAAAAAAAAACTTATGTTTGAACTTATTATTTCAAACATGGATAATTTAGGTTAATTAATATACATTCAAATATTTTAAATTTGAAAAAACTAAGTATCCCTTAGGATTTGAAAATCAAACTAAAAATATATTTTTTTGAAATTTAAATTGTTTCGTAAAAAAAATTAGTTCATGAAAATTTTTAAATTTCTTTATAAGTTTCTTAAATTAAGAAAAAAATATTAACTAGAGTCACGAATGACAGTTAAATGCTTAACCTTTTTTTTAAACAATGGTGTCAGCTTTAAATGACAAGTACTTGCTAGATGAGGTATGTAGTATAGATGTCTCTGGTAGATTTAACATATCTGACCAAGTATTTTAATTAATTTTCACAAAATAAATATTACTTATTTAATAAAATATTTAAAAGGACACCATTCGTTACTTTGCAAATACTCGAAATATAATAGCCTATTTTTTTGAAAATCAATTTTCTAAATAAAATTCGGGATTAGCTTAAATTTTTAACTATAATAACAATTTTGTTATATTTTATATATTTGTAAATTTCGGGTTGGGTTATTGATTCGATAAAAATCCATTTTTAATTTTATAAAATTCTATCTCGCAACTTTGTCAGCGAGTAGTCAAGAAACACATTGCTATGGCGCTAGGTCTACTCTACGCCAGAAAGGGAATAAGGTGCCGTCATAGAAGACTATTATGACATCTCCGAGGCATTCACCCACTATTAATACTCCCTCTATCCTCCACTCAATGTCTTGTCTAATTAAAGATATGGTGTGTCCGACAGACTCTGCCTCCAAGCACTAATAGAGACGGCATCGCTTTTATATGTCACATCTGGATAATCCATTTACTAAATATAGCAGCCACCGAGCTAAAAATAGGATCTCTCTAGTCCATGTATATATGAACCGTTGCAACAACCCGCAGTCACCATATGACTGGCCAACAAATTCGTTAGTCGCAACTGTTACAAGCCAGCATAATCGAGCAAGTCCAGCTAGGTAAAATCTGCTCAGCTACCATCCCAAAGCAGATTGATCCACCGGAGTCATTAGTGATATCTCCCAAGCTTCCAACGATTTCCTTAAATATTAAATGCGGTTAACATCAATCCCCCTGATGTCCGAAAATCTGGAGAAGGCTGAGATCGCCTGCAAAATAAGCATCATATCAGTCTTCTTAGCCAATCCTTTATCCGATATGGTGATAAAATTGATCGGGTTTTTCCTCAAAGACATTTCATATAGAAAGGCCATACCCAGCTTTAGCAAACGGGCATGGCAATAACCACGGACCGTTTTTGGTATGTGTATTTAGCTTGGGGCAGCTTTCTTCCAATAACCAAGACCCCATTGCCATCTGGTATCCTCTCAGTTTTCTCATCTCCTGAATACGTATGTCAGCATCTGAGTTGAGATAATTATTAACATAAAACTTTATATATATCATTTGCCAATTTAATTGATCCATCATTACCATTTATTTAACGGTAAAACTTGTCTAATTTAGGCGCATTAGAATTAAGATTTTTAGTAAGTTAAACAGTGGCTTTAATAATCAAGTCTAGGAATTTAATTGGCATTTAAGATTTTGTCAATTAAAAGTTGACTGAATTAACAAAAGCCCAATTAGGCAAGTTATACTGTATATTATACATACCATATATATAAACATGACTTTATTTTTTGACTAATCTGTAATTTGAAAAATCATATTTTACTTGAAATGTATTCCATCATTGTTTATATAACCTTATGACTACGATTCCCACACTTTTGACTTGAATAATTTGTTTAATTTTGATTGACTTGCAAAATTGCAATGGAAAAATTGATAAAAATTAAATTCAAATATTTAACTACCAATTTTGGGAATATTATAATATATCGAAATAAATATAAAACAATGTTGAAAATACATTTCAAAACACATTTTTATTTCAAGGCAATTATTAATATTTATTAATATAAAATAATTTACTCTTTATTTATATAAAAATTATTACAATAATTATTTAAAATGGTAACCAAAATATGTTGTTTACTTATAAATGAGTAATTAGATTAGATAATGATACAAATTAATAATTATAAATTTACGGGAAAAATCGTCCTAGTTGTCTCTACAATCTTAATATTGGAAGCGAGGCTCACAACCTAATTAAAAGGCTTGGTAGAGCCATAAGAATTAAATCAGGTGGCTTAAAAAAAGAGGTATACTTATATCAAACATAGAAATTCCAATTATAATATCTAATTTCATATGCTTCATCCCGAGCAGCCCGAGATCTAGATCTTTCCTTCCTTCCCTTCATTATTAATAAACCTTATAATTCTTTCAAATTAAGAAATACATGTACCCTAATCACACATTTATAATGTATTTATATTATAGCGACCTATTTATTTTGATTACAATTATAAATAACTATTATAATAGACTTTTTATAAATTAAACAATTTATAATAATAAATATGAATATAATTGACTTAAAAAACAGATTTTTTAAAATGTCTGATCTCATACCCAATATTAATCAATTCTCCCTCACTATATTATCATGAACATTACTATCCACTAGGTTATATTTAAATATACATTTGATATAAAATAATAATGAATTACCCTTGATGGTTTTTTGATCCATCTGAATATAATATGTGTAAGGATATATTGGGAATAATTGATTCCCAATAAGTTGGTATTGAACCAAATGAGAAGGTTGCTTTAATAAAATTTATAATACAATATTAAATTGCAAATAATTTACATAGAAGACCAGTGTAAAGTCAAAATTAAACAAATGTAAATAGATCACACTTCCTCACCATCCATTTTTCTAAACATTTAAATATTCTATTTATTTATGTATGTATAATATTATTATATATGAAAAAAAAACAAATATACTACCTTCAAATTTGTATTTGAAGTTGGTTGGATTGTGTTATTAACACCCTTTCTGATCGGATCTTTTGGAATTTATTAAATAAAATTGAATTAATATAAATACTTTATATATATTATCAGATGTATGTCTTTTTAATATATTTATTTACTAGTCCAAAAAAGAGTCCCTAGGCTTACCTCATCCATTTAAATGACGTTAAACTATTATTTCATATTTTTTGTTCGACCATAAAATGAGGAATTTATACCATTTTATTCCAATATATTGACATCTATTTTTACTTAATAAATGGCTTAAACAAATATTAAACTCGAATTTTACCTGTCGCTATAAACCACAATCTCAAAAAAATGATTAACTACTCAATAATATTTTAAATATATATTTGAATTTAATTTATGATTAATATTACCACAATTATCTCTATCCATGTTAGGGTGTCCTCTATCAATGCCTGTACTAAACTTAAATAACTTGGTTAAATAATTCATTATCATTAAAATTTTAAAAAAATCTTTAACAAAAATAAATAATGATTCTTATTTTTAACATTTATAAGCCTATTTCGATTGTTACATCATTTTTTCATGCCTTTTAAGTCGATTTTATGCTTTTTGTTTGCTATGATTTTGCTTGATTTTGTCATTTTGCGTTGTTTAATAATCTTTTTCAGATTTTTGAAAAGTTTAATCACCCTTTGACGTTTGTTTGACAAATAATATTTTAAACAAAAAGAATATAATAATGTACAATTATTTATCATATCTTCCTATTAAATAATAATATTGAACTGATTTATAGAACTAACAACAATTTAGAGTCCACGAATCAATGATTTTTGTGTATCGAGTGACAATCGCGCCATTTAATTTAATTTAATTGATATTACATAGGGAAGTACAAGAACAAGAAAAGCATCTTGAATGAGCTCTGATTGGAAAAGGAGAATATTATTTGGCTGAGGAGTATGTAGTTACATTAGATTAAAATCTTTATAAAAGATTTAGTTAGAAAAATTTTAAGGAATGGGGTAGAAAAGTTAATATTATGCAGTAAAAAGGGTAACAGAGAAAAAGTTATGTCATAATGGAAGGAGGGGGGGAACTGATTTTGAATCCTTAAAATTCTAAAAAATCTTGTCAAAAAAATAGAACAAAAAGGACTATCAGTATCAATAAAAAAAATTAACAATTAGAACCTCAATATATATTTTTCATATATATATCAATACAATTTATAATTTTAACATCAATAGATTTTTGTATTAGATACACTTCATTCTAAACATTAAATAATTCATCATATAATCAACTTTTATAAATCCCTTTTCCTCATTTTAGTTTGTAGTATCCAATAGAGATCTGATAAATTTTTAACGGCCCAATTAAAAAATTTCGATATATCTAAATTTATCAATTTTATGTTGAATTTTTTATGTAAAATAAAAATATGTATAGAAAGTTATTGAGTAATTATAAAAATTAATTTCTATATTTAAATAAATTCGGGTCGGCCCCGGCTGGCAAAATTTTTTAAAAAAAATTTCGAGTTCGGGCCGGGCAAAACTTTATAAAATAAATTAAATTTCGAGTTTGAAAAATTAGGCCCAATGCAATTTTCGGTATTCACATCACACACAAATACCATATTATATTTAATATATCTTTCCATTTTGGTTTTAACGTTTTTTTTTTGAAATACATAATAAGAGAATGATATCGAATGAAGAAAAAAAATTCCCCTCATCTATATTATAATTTTCCGATGTCCTCACTACGTCATCGTGACATCATGTCATCGCGTCATCTCATCGGTATGTATTTATTTTTATTTTTTTTATTTGTTGATTTTATTTATTTATTTTATACAAACAGATGAATGGAATTTCGAGAATTGATGGTGTACACATACCTAACATGGATTGAGAGATTTGAAAAATCGTCTTTGAATTGATAAAAACAATATTCCCTCAAATTTCTAAATATGAATGAAAAAAAAAGATTCAGGCTAATATTTCACTTAATCCTTTCTTTATTCTTTATGATTACCTTATCAATTTTCATCTCATATTATCAATTTCACATTAATGAAATCTCTACAAGATACTCAACTTGTATATTTATTTTGAAAATACTCACAATTTTTAGTACTTACATTACAATTTTTTATACTCATATTTTTCTTTCATAACCAATAATTAAGAAGATAACCAAATATATTTAAATATTCTTATTTTAATTATAATCTCCAATCCTTATATTATTTTTTTCCCCTCCCTTAATGAATTTATTTATCACTAAATTTTATTATCTCATTCTTTTCTTTCTATCTCTATTATCTATTAGCCACTATTTCTCAAAACCTAATCAATTCCTTTAATTTAATTTTTTTCCCCCCTTTTTAAATCTTATTTTTTAATTACCTTACAATTAATTAACCTTAATCTTAATAACATTACATTCATCATGTTATATAGGCTTGAAGAAGCATGGGGCAGAATTGATTTCAACAATCAATTTTTCTAAAATGATATTGTTGCAAATATCAATTATTTCATTTTATATCATAGGGCTGAGATAAGTAGCATTTTTATTGGTACTAATGAGGCTCTCCGTTAATACAGGATCTCCTTAAATTTTAAAAGTCCACAGAAATTACCTTCGTTATCATTATTATTAAAATTTAAGCTTCCTGAATCCTTGTGGCCACGAAGTGCTAGGCCTTGTAAGCCACAATATAAAAAAGCCTCAATAGTTAGTTTTATCTTGCCTCTATTTTCTTTTGCAATTTTAACCCTATTTTTATCAATTATTGATGAAATGGGAATCATATCCCCCTTTTGAATTGATTCTTTTGAGGAAAATTATCATACTATACTTTTTTGCTTTTTGGCATGATTTTCACCTTCAGCGTTTTTAAAAAAAAGTCTAATATCCATGACTAGAAATTTGAAAATTATAATACCGGGAAATTTAAAAATAATAGATAAATATTACGCCACAAGGAAAACTTGAAAATGAAATTAATTGATAAAGTAAATTAGTAAATGAAAAAGGTAACCCTCCAACTACTAGAAATATGCATCTAACATTGGCGTACGCAGCGGGGGGGGGGACAGGGGGACAAATCCCCCCCCCTCCCAAAGCCAAAATGCAGATGCCGGACATATTTTTTAAAAATATTATTTTTTATATTTTATTATAATTATTCATATCTATTTCTTTTTAAATTTTTATATTACCTTTTTCATTTACTAATTTACTTTATCAATTAATTTCATTTTCAAGTTTTCCTTGTGGCGTAATATTTATCTATTATTTTTAAATTTCCCGGTATTATAATTTTCAAATTTCTAGTCATGGATATTAGACTTTTTTTAAAAAACGCTGAAGGTGAAAATCATGCCAAAAAGCAAAAAAGTATAGTATGATAATTTTCCTCAAAAGAATCAATTCAAAAGGGGGATATGATTCCCATTTCATCAATAATTGATAAAAATAGGGTTAAAATTGCAAAAGAAAATAGAGGCAAGATAAAACTAACTATTGAGGCTATTTTATATTGTGGCTTACAAGGCCTAGCACTTCGTGGCCACAAGGATTCAGGAAGCTTAAATTTTAATAATAATGATAACGAAGGTAATTTCTGTGGACTTTTAAAATTTAAGGAGATCCTGTATTAATGGAGAGCCTCATTAGTACCAATAAAAATGCTACATCTCAGCCCTAGAATATAAAATGAGATAATTGATATTTGCAACAATATCATTTTAGAAAAATTGATTGTTGAAATCAATTCTGCCCCATGCTTCTCAATTTTAGCAGATGAGACCACGGACATTGCTGGCATTGAGCAGATGTCGTTGTGTGCGCGATATGTAGATACTCATAAAAACATTATCAAGGAAATGTTTCTCCAATTTATTCCTGTTTCAAGCATGACTGGGTCTGCTTTAGCTGATGTAATATTTGTGAATCTTAAAAAATTAAAAGTAATAATTAATCTTATTATACAATTATTTTAAAAAATATAGCTAAATATAAATATGATACGTGGGCAAGGGTATGATGGAGCACGTGCAATGAGTGGACAACTCAATGGGCTTCAGGCATTTATTTTAAAAAAAATGCCCAACAGCTAAATATGTCCACTGTGCTGCCCATTCACTCAACTTAGCAATATCGGATTCATGTTCTTTACCATTGATATCAAATTGCTTAGGTTTTTAATTATTAAATTAAATTTTTTATATTTATATCAGGTAAAATATCTAGCATCTATGAGATGTTTAGATACTCCAAGCGTCAAATATTTTGAACAGAATTATATCTGAAACTCCTTGCCCAACAAGGAGAAAAAAAATTGCAAAAAGATGGAGTCTTCGACATCAAGCAGTAACAGCTTTTATCGAGTTAGAAGAGCCTATTATTAATGCTTATAGAAATATCACAATGTCTGAAAAAGATATTTCTTCAGAAGCAAGCAAGTTAATTCAATACTTATTCCAAATTATTTTTTCGCGTTAGAATGTATTAATAAATTATTAATTATACAACTATTTTATGTAATACTTTTCAAAAACCTGATATTGATTTGATTGAGATGATGAGAATAGCAGACAATTTTATTAGAACTCAAAGAAATGCTAATGCTGATGAGGAATTTCATATTTTATATTTTAATGTTGAATCAAAAGCAGAGCTATACGAGTTCAAAATTTGTCTCCCTCGACTTACAGTAAACTTATCGTCCAAATATTAATATAGGGTCAATAAAATAATATTATAAAATAAATGCCTTTATACCTCTTTTGGAATTTATAACCCAAGTAAATGAAAGGTTTTTAATTTATCAAGAAACACTTATCAATCTGCAGATATTACTTCCGCAAAAGCCCTCTGAACCTTTTTCAGATGGTGATAGAAAAAAAATAAAATATTTGGAAGATTTTTATCATGAAGACATTAATGTATCTCATGATGCTTTATTAGCTGAATGCCAACTATGGTATAAAAGATTAACTATGGTTGATATAGTCCCAAAAATGCTATGATGCTTTGCATCATTTCAAACATCTTTTAGATTATTTTCCCAATATATTGAAATTATTATATATATTAGCAACTCTCATTAGTACTGCAACTGCAACTAATGAGAGAACATTCTCTTCTTTAAGAAGATTAAAAACGTACCTAAGAAGTACAACTTCTGAAAGTAGGTTGAATGGTCTGGCCCTTTTGAATATTCATAGGCATTTGACGCCAAACACGGATGAGATAATTGAAAAATTAGCTCCCTCCCAACGAAGATTGGATTTTACATTAGAAAAATATAATGTTTCTATAATATTTTTTGTGCTATCATTTTTTAATGTCTTATATATTTTTCTTTTACATAAAAAATATAATTATTCATATTTCCAACATTTAGATTTTTTATACTTTATATATAAATTTTAAAAGCTCAAAAAAATTTAAATTTCTATTATGGATTATTTATTTTATAGTCATCATATCCTGGTTATATCCACTTAATATTTTATAATTCCGATTTATTTAAAGTATTTATATACCCTCGGATATTCGTTTAATATTTTTTAAATCAAATTTATTTTTATATATCGGTTTATATATTTAATTTTTTATAATTCATATTAATTTAAATTTGTATATTATAAATATTTATTAGTCCTAATAAATTTATGCTTGATATTTTTAAATACAATAATTTTATTTTAAAAAATTTTAATTATCCCCCCCCCCACATCAAATTCCTGCGTACGCTACTGGATAGTTAATTTGGTAAACATTTGCAATATATAGATTTGGTCGATGAATTGTATTATAATAATACTATAATAAAAGTATTAATTTTTACAGCAATAAATTTTGTCCTATTTCATCTCAAAATTTAATAGATAACCCCCCAAAAAATTTATCCACCCCCATTAAAGCAGCCCTACCCCCTCAAAAAAATAGGATGCAAACTCCTACCCCTCCCGCTCATGCAGACGCTGAAAACCACTCAATGATTTAATTTAACATTTTTAAATAAATACACAAATGTCAATCGTATTTTATCAATAATAAAAAAAAAATATTTTTATTTTATTATGATGTAAATTTTGACTATATTTCCGTTTCGATTTTTTTTGAATTACTTGATTTTACATATTATTTAAATATATTTTAATTGAAAAATTTTGAAAACTGTTTATTTTATAAAGACAAAATATTCAAATATGTCATCATGAATTTATATTTTTTTAGAATTTTAATTATTTTTGTAAATATGATTTTAAAATTATGATGCCAAAACTCATTGGGAATTAAATAAGTTATTTTATTAACATTGAATAAATTTTATTTTTTATAGATGTCAAATAAAATAATTATAATTGAAGGTGATATTTTGGAAACAGATATTGATAATAGTGAGGATAATTTTAATCATCCTATTGACAATATAGATATAGATTCGCCCACAAATGCACTCCACATAGAACTTGATATTGTTCATGAAGGTCCTAGTTTTCCTACTCTCAGTAATATTGGGTATTAAAAAACATTGAATCATTTGATACAACATTTTCAAAAAAAATTTCTAATCCCCTAAATAATATTCCAACATCATATCACTTGAATAATATCATTTGATAGATACCTGCATTATGAATGCATGATTATTGTGAAGACATTACTACAAAAAAATGAAAAATCTTTTATAAAATTTATAACATTTAAATCTCAAATAGTTCCTGCCTTGTTAATGGCAGGTAAAATTAGTAAAAGAAAAATAGAGAGACCATCAAATGAAAAAGGATCTAAGTTACCTCAGATAATAACTGACGTTAAAGACTCGAAAAAGGTGTAAATTATGTGTTATCGCATATTCAAGGACTATGTCTGAAAAAATTTATGCTAAATTAGGAAACAAATTTTTTAAATTTTTCATAATAAATAAATATTTTTTTATATACATGCATTTCGCTCAATGATGCCAAATTGTATCATGATTTTTTTTTACCTGTATACTATAAAATAAAAGTCGAAATAAAAATTTTACATCCTTGGTGTATATAAATGAAGATTTTTTATAAAAAATTTTTTTAGTTTTATTTTAAAAAGTCGATTAAAGGGTTAATTTCTAAAAAATAAGTCTTTATATGTTGAAGAACTAGCAATGTTTATGCTACCATAGCTGATAACAATTTCATTAATTAATAAAAAGTTAGAAATCCCTATTAATACTCTAGAGGCTGAAGGCTTGGAAGAGCCTGTTAAAGATAATAGTCCTGGGAGCTTTATTAATAAGTTATTTATTAAAATACCTCAGTGAAATATTTTGACTATATGGTAAACAATATATATTTTTTATTCTGCCAAAGATATTTTATTTAAGAAAACATGTTTCAGTTATCTTAATACTCTTGATGGGAACTTAGATGAATTGCTTAGAGACTTAAACCAGTCTTTATTAAAATGTTGATGTAATATATTTAGTTAATTTTATTCATCAACGATGGAAATTAAAATGAAAAAAAAATTAATGAACCATTAATCTGAATCAAAACCTTTTCAAAAAATATTAATAAAATAAAGTAAAAGATTTCTCCATATAAATATTTTCTCTAACAAATAATCAACTGTAAATAACAATGGAAATGCAAGATCTCATAATAATTAATGAACAAGAATAAATAATATAGAATAAATTGTGGGCGATAGTATTGAATAATTAAGGAAGAATGACGATTTTATTTTCAACTAAGATCAAGAAAACAAAAAAATGAAAGTAATCATGATCATTTAAGTATATATACAAAATTAACATCAATTTAATATTAAAATAAAAAAAATTAATGTATATAACGTTTCAAAACATCAATTTAATATTAAATATAATATAATATATCGTTTTAAGCCTTAGGTCTTCTACAATACAAAATACCATTAATAAACATTGTTACTTGTATTTAACGATAATGATACTACATTTTCGAAATATAGAGATGATCACATATATGCCTCACATATCGTAGCCAAGATTTTTGCCAAATTTGCTCCGCCCGTTAATATTTTTAAAAAAATCTACTCTGGCTAGCTAAATATTTTTTTGTATAAATTTTCCTGCCCCTCACATTTTTTAATATCATAATCTATTTTTCCCTTTCCCAACGTCAATGTTCTTATAACTCTCCTCTACGGTTATCTATTACTACAAACGCCGTTTTAAAAATCAATTGTGTTTGATATCTACTTATGCATCCAGACCGGGGACAAAAAAAAAGTATTTCTAATAAAAGTCGTGCTTACAAATAGATAGAACGGGCCCTGAAATTGGCACCTCCTAAAGTAAAATTGTTAAAAAGCCCGATTCAGAATTTAGCCAAAATAACATTGTGTAAAGTCTCGAGATTTGGCAAATAGAGGTCCAAACCTTTCTGTCATCTATGATCGAAATCTCCAAACCTACATATATTATTATGGCTAAAAATTTTAGTGGTCGTTTTTAAGAATCGACTCGACGGGCTATTTTAAAAACCCTATTTCTGAATAGTTGCATATCTACGAAAAAAAATATAATCATTAAATTTTTTTTTAATTAGAAAATTATATATATTCTCTATACACTTTACAACATACATTATATCATGGCTCGAACAAATAACAAGTATATGTATTTTATAATTTATATTCGATCATGTTTGAATGAGTGACAGCGCAGAATCTAGATAAAGAAGATGCCCGTATATAAGGACCCCCACTTACAATTTATTCGCCAATTTTAAAGCTAACGTTAGTAACTACCCAATCGGCTTCGTTGTACGAATATTGTTCGCCATCAAATTCCTGTTCCGAGTTGATTCCCGTTTGCCAGTCAATTTTAACTTGTCCAAATCGGCGTAAATATTCGGGCTTGAGCGAAGCCTCTCTTATATCAACGTTACCGTTTTTATCTACCAAAATAACCGTCCTACATCGTGTTCCATAAACTCTTCCTAACTTTCCAAAATCTGAGTCGGAATTCTTCTCCTTTTGTTTTAAAAAAATTAATAAAAATTTTTAAAATATAGTAACAAAAATGTTTCTTCATATATATATATATAAGGTATATATTAGGTTCCCAAAATGGTACAATAAATATTTCAATATGTAATTTTCTTTTTGCTTTTATTATTAAAATTTTAGAGAAGTTGTCATTTGTGGTCATTATTTTATTTTTATTTAAATTAATCGACATTATATTATATCAATATTTTTTTTTAAAAATAAAAAGAAAATATTTGATATTTCAACAATTAAAATATTGTCATTAATCAGGGTTGTGAACCCGGTAAAAATTTTAGCCGGGTTCGGTTGAAATGCGTTCGGTTCGGGTTCGCGGGATTGGTTACGGATCCAACTCGGATTTTGGAATATTTAAATTATATATATTTTAAAAAAAGTATATATATAAATTTTGTCCCAAGATGGTAATACACAATAGAAAAAAATTTTGTTTTTATTATTAAAAATTTAACAATTGTTATTTGTGTCATTATTTCTAAAAAATATAAATATACGTCATCATGATATTATAGGATCTACCATTCTAAGTATTGACAGCTATCAATCATTAAAATATTAGTAAAATTACATTCACAATCAAGTAAAACCTAATTATTTTAATAATACTCACTTTATTTATTATACTGCTAGTTTCTTAATAAATTGGAAACGAAATAATATACGTTAAAAACACATAGTGGTTATATTTTTTATAATTAAAATAATGTATCTATTATTAATAATAATAAATAATCCTTATATCATTATGCCCAATCAAAATTTAACAATCTTTGATTGACATCTAATGGTTAAATAATATATTTGCGAAAATCTTATTATTGACAGTTTATGACACTAATATATATACTTTTAAGAGAATCTTCCATGTATTAATTGAATTAGAGATTATTTTTTAACTAATTTTTTTTATTCAGTCATTTAAATTCATTAAATCTTCGGTCTCCACTCTCTCTCTCATCCTTTAAAAATAGGATCATTCCATGTGAAATCAATCAAAAAAATGTCATTTTCGAAGAACACCTTGGAATCTGGGTATAACCATTTTTGATGCAAACAAAGTCATGTGTTAGCATCCCAACTAGCTTATATTTTTTTGAGATATCAAGGGTTCAGATTTTTTGAAAAATGACCATATTTTTACCCTTAATGGTCATTCAATTAAAGACCCACTAAAAAAATAATTACATTATCATAAATGACGATTCTATTAACAAAATGAAGTTTACTTATTTTGTTTTTAAATATGGCGGTCCTCTTCCATTTTTAGTAAAAAATTTAAGAATATGTCACTAATGACAATCCACATCTCGTCGTGCGAGTATTATAGTGGTCTATGTTCAACTTAAGTGATACAACTGTTTTAAATGAATCGGAATACAGTTTTTGCTTTCGTGGTAAAAATAGACAAAAAAACCCTAAAAAACAAAGAATATATTTTTTCCCATAGCACATACTATGTAATATATTGTTCTATTATTTAAAATGTTTTCACGTGATATTCTTAAATTTGTAAAAACATATTTATGGAATACTGTCATTTAAATTTGGAAAGAAAATAGTTACAACGGTAAGAGTCCGATATAGCGGAAGAACTAAACAGTGAAAAAGAGATATTTCGTCCATTTTTAGAGATTTTTTATAAAAAAAAGTTAATTTTAGCAATATCAATATCAATTTTGAAATTTACTATAAAAACTTTCTAGGAAATATCAGCGAAATTCCCAATTTTTCGCTATTTTGTTTTTCGTTGTATTGTAACTGAATTCATTTACCACATGTATTATTTATGGTATCTATCGGGCTGATCCATTTGACTTTGTTTTGTCATTAAGCCATTTCGCAACAATATTTCAAAAATTCATATAAGTTTTTGACTCAATATAACAGATTTTTGTGGGATATGGCAAAGGTGGTTTTAATTATATTTTTCATAATTAATATTTATATATATTTTTCTTAATAAAAGTTATTGGTTTTAATTATATTTTACATATAAATTGTAAATTAAATACACTTTTGATTAGATGTGCTATATGGTAATTTTTATTACACTTTTCTTTAAATGTAAAGTCATTCCATATCATAATTGTAATAATCTCCAATAATGATACCTTCTTCATATAAAAGATCAAAATATTACAAAAAATATAATTTATTATAAAAAAAATATCATTATCAACAAGCTTCAATAAATGATCCATCTACTAATTTTAAAATTTCGATAAAAAAAATTAATTTTGAAACCAAATATATAAAATCGAGCAAATTATTAATATTAGTCCATTAATATATTACACTTATTACAATGTTTTTATGACCCTTATACCATTTTCCTTAATTTTTTTTCTTTTCTTTAGCTTTCACCTTTTCTGATGGTAAGCTCCTTCAATATCTCTCTCCACTTTATGTTATCCATGTTATCTCTTTTATCTAATTTATACTGCAACTTTATGGCCCCATTGAAGTTTTGGCCTTCCTTTTTTAAGTACGCCTATCACTTCTCTCAACCTTATTTCCTATATAGTGTATAGGCCTTCTCATTGTGTGCCCACACCACCTAAGTCTCTTCGCCATTATGTTAGTCTTAATAGACACTAACTTCCTAGTATACTTATATTTCGCACCTTATCCTTTCTTGATAACCCAGCAATTATCCTCGGCATTCTCATCCCCCTTGTTTGTAGACTTCTCTCGTCTGATTCTTTAGTTGACCATGTTTCCGAACTATATGGAATAGTTGTTTGTACTATGATACTGTACGTTTTTCTCATCAATTTGTGTGGGATTCTTTTGTCAAAAAGCACTCCAGATAACTCCACTTTAACAACCCTTGATTAATTTTACTCTTTATTTCTTTCTCTATTGTGCCGTTTGTTTGTATAGTTGAGCCCAAAATTTGCAGCTTTCAATTGCCGTATCTGCCATTCATTTATATCAATGCTTTCTGTTTCATCTACTCCTATCACTATATGCTCCCTCTTTTCTCTGTTTACTTTCAGTCCGTGCTTTTCTAGGATATTTATCCAACTCACTAATCTTTCTTCCATTTCATCTTTGGATTTGGCATATCACAATATCATTTGCAAATATAATATTCCAAGGGACTGTTTGCTGTATAGACTGTGATAATACATCTATACTGTTATGAAGAGAAGTAGACCGATCCTTGATGAACATCCTCGGTTATTGTGAAATCAGTTCCAGTTGTGCTACGGATCATTGTTGTATGGCCCATGTACATATCCTGTATTATTCTTAAATATTTTTCTGGAACCTTTTTGTGGCGTAGCGCCCACCAGATAAGTTTTCTTGGGATTTTATAGAAGGCCTTTTCTAGATTGAAAAAAACCTTGTGTAACTTTTTGTTCTTTCCCTGTATTTTTCGCTCATTTGTCTAATTGCGTGGATTGCATCAGTCGTTGATCTTCCAGGCATAAAGCCAAACTGAGTCTTTTCTATTTCGATTAGCTCTGCCTCCATTTTTGAGGTATCTCTTCATTTCCCAATATTTTATTGTACAGATTTGTGAGATGTATTCAATCATCTCCTAGTGCTTTAAGGCTTTCTATTGGAATATCATCTGGACCCCTAATTTTATTGTTTTTAATATGCTTGAGGCATATGATTATTTCTTGTTCTATTATTGGTTGTATAAGGTTTTGACATGGGGAGTGTTCATTAAAGTTGAGAAGCTACTGAAAATATTCTTTCCATCTATTCATTATTTCTTTTCCCTTTATTATCAATTTACAATCTATAGTTTTGATTACTTTCGGAGCTCCGTTTATATCCCTAGAAATCTTTTCTCGCTATTTGACTAATCTTTACACTTTATTTTGCCCTTCTTTAGTATGAAGTTCTTCATACATGTCATCATATGCCATTGCTTTGGCCCTAGCTACCGCCTTTGTAGCTTATCTCTTGATTTTATCCTGTCATCTTGGTTTTTAAATTTGTACCATATTTTATATAGGGCTTTTTTCTCCTAAATAGTGGCTTGTACTTCTTCATTATCCCGATTTGTTGCCACCCCTTGTCAAGCCCAGTGTCGATTTGGCGGTGTCAATTAATCCCCTAATATTTTATAATATAGTTTTTAAAAAGATCAATATAATAAGGCTTATATAATTTAACTTATTTCATAACTCTTCACATTTTAATTAATAGAAGAAGAAAAAAAAATCAAGTTTTACCGTTCACATTGTATAAAATATTTCGTAGTTTTAAATGAACAATTTAAAAATATGGCAATAAAATAATGTCGCAACTCGGGTAATTGTTTAAAAAAAATATATTTATAATAAAATTATATCCTTATGGTTTTAAATCATACAAATTATTTAGCAAAATTTATTAGAATTGTTAAAATATTTTATTTAAGCTTAGACCACCAATCTATAATATCAAATTGAAATATACTATTTAAATCGTCTTAATTCTCCTATATTGAAATGGTTTTTTACTATTATCCTTTTTTGTTTTATATATATATAAATATATTTTGTTTTTTTCTATTTTTACTTACGGTAGGTTTTTATTTCCTTTTATTTTTTTTTCACGCAACATACATCAATTAAAAATTACAAAATAAAACATATCATAATCATTTTATTTCTTTTGCTTCCATTATATATTCACCAAAGACCTGCAAGCCCGGCCCGGCCGTATTTTAAATTTTTTAAAGATACCCGGGCCAGGCCTAATAAAATTTTTTTTAAATATATCCGGGCAGGGCCTAAAAATTTTTTTTTAAATATATCCGGGCCGGGCCTAAGATTTTTAAACCCGGGCCGGGCCTTAATATTTTTTATAAAAAATTTTACATTATGAGTTATTGGTTATAAGATTATATTATATTATAGTTATGATTAATATAATATTGGGTGATGGTTAACACTACCTAACACCCACAGATCGATCTAATTATTAATTTCCTGAAAGATACCGGAAAACTCCATTTTAAATTACTTACCTAGAAGTTAGACTTAGAACAGTTGTGTTAGAAGAATAGTTTAGAAGTGGATATATCCCATAAACAGATTTAAGTAATAAAAAATTCTATTTTGCTAATAATTTTATCTTATTGTAAAATTAAATTTAAACATTGATAAAATTTTCAGAATAAATGATTTCAAAATTTAAATTATTCTCTTAAAATAAAAATGTACATTGATATTTTTTAGCTTCATGTATTAGTTTATAAAATCTATTTCAAATTAGATTGAATCTTTTTGTAAATAATATAAAATTTTAATAACATACTTTTTCTTATAACTATAATATTCAGTTTAAATTTATTATAATAAATAAATATAATAATTTCAATCTACATTATTTAATAAATATTGATATTAGATATTTATAATCAATGTAAGATATAAATAATTAATTAATATTTATTATCATTAGAATTAGTGATACTCAATCAATTTTAAGCATTCAAGAAGCTAAAGTAAAAATTAATATTAAATATAAATCTTATAATTCATATCTAAATTTTTAGAATATTTCCAAAACAATCAATAAAAGGAATATCATGGCACAAAACACTAATGATATAATTGACAAAATTAAAAATAATATTTATTCTTTTAAAAATACTAATAATACTTTAAAATCTGATATTTGGACTAAATTTAAAATAATCATAGATAATAATAATAAAAAAAATATTGGCTATGTGCAATGCATAAATTGTTCAAATTTATTATCTTATAATTATAACCATGGTACATCACATTTAAAAAGACATAAATGTGATGGTAAATCCATGAAAATTAATAATTTTTTTTTACACCTGAAAAACCCACTTATAAATGTAATATGAAATATTTAAAACAAAAATTTATAGATCATTCCTTAACACTTTGCGCAAAAGATATTAGACCTTTCGAA
The DNA here is from genome assembly GCF_954871325.1 of Gordionus sp. m RMFG-2023. NCBI lineage: Eukaryota > Metazoa > Nematomorpha > Gordioida > Chordodea > Parachordodidae > Gordionus > Gordionus sp. m RMFG-2023. The sequence continues at coordinate 4,431,494 of NC_088775.1, forward strand.
ATGATAGCTGGGAATGGGTTTCTTGAATTCAGCCAGGCTCTAGTCGATGTTGGGGCAACATAGGTAAAATAGATATCAACTCATTAATTTCACATCCCACCACTCTATCACGCCACCTTAAAGAAAAATGTAATAAAATAAGAACCATTTTGGTTGATACTATTGCCCCAGTAATCAAGAATCGATTTATGGCTGCTTCCACTGATATATGGTGCGATGACCATAAAAAGAACTCGTTTATAACAGTTAACATGCACTATATATTAGATGACTGGAAGTTAGTGAAGAGAAACCTATTTACCGCTAAATTTAAAGAAGTGTCTAAGACTAGCCAAGTAGTTAAGGATGAACTATTAAAAAATTTTCATAATTTTAGTTTTAACAATAACGATTTTATTAATATAATTTTTGTTACAGACCAAGGTAAAAATATTATAAAAGCATTGGAGTTAAATGAACGATTAAATTGTTCTTGTCATTTATTAAATACAATTTTAAGAAATTCATTTAACTCCAAATATTTGGAAAGTAATGCCCCATTAATAAAATCAACAATAGATAATACTAAAATATTAGTGGGGCATTTAAAACAAAGTAATAAATGCCAGCATTTAAAAGCCCTTTATCAAGATATAGAAGTCCGCTGGAACTCTAAATACAATATGCTCAATTCTGTTTATTCTCAAAATGAAGAAATTAAAAAAGTTCTTCTAGAACATGGGGGATCGGAAAAGTATTATATTATAGACTTTCCGATCCTTCAGGATCTAGTCAACATTCTTGAGAATTTTAACAGAGCTATTGTTGAGTTACAGTCGGACTCTTGTACTCTTTTTAAAGTGGTAATATGGTATTATGAACTTCTTGAAGTTTGTAATACCTTTCAAAGCGAAAAAAGAGAAATAAAATTGATATTACTTAATATAAAGCATTTTTTAATTGAAAAATTTGTTTTACACAAGTATCATTTTATTTCTCTTTTTCTCTGTCCCAAATTCAAACAATTACGTATGTTGTCAGGGACAGATCGCAAGATGACGGAAAACTATATAAAAGATTATATTAAATCACAAGAGGCTCAGGAAGTAAATGAAATACCATCGACCAGTCAAATTACGACTGTTGTTAAACAAACTGAATCGTTTTATGACAAATGGGGCGATGGTAATTCTGGTAATATGTCAATACCCGATGATGAATATTATAATTACATAAATAAAAAAATAGATGAAACATTTAAGGTGGATAATTTGTTAGAGTGGTGGGCTTCTCATCAAAGCGAATTCCCAATTTTAGCAAAATTGGCAAAACGGGTATTGGCTATTCCTGCTTCAAGTGCAAGCTGTGAGCGGAATTTTTCCACTACTGGAAGAATTCTTGAAGAAAGAAGAAGTAATCTTCAACCTGAAAAGGTAGATATGCTTCTCTTTCTTCATGATAATTTGTGAATTTTTAATATCTTTCTTGAGTATAGGGTTTCGTCAATCATGCTGGTTTTTTACTTTGCAAACTGTCAAATATTTATTGCATTTATTATATTTTACCTTGAGTCATGAAAGTTTTTTCTTATTTTTTTTTACAATATATTATATAATACAATTATCTTCTTTTGTTAAAATTTATATTATAAAATAAATTATATTAATATTGTGCAATTTGATTATATTTTCAAAATACTATTTATTATACATGCATTTTTTTAAATAGCGATTTATTTTTACTTTATAAATTAAATACAATATATTATATTCTCAAAATATTTTCCATTTTTATAAATTATATATTAGTTTTATTATTTTTAAATGCAATATAAAATATAGTATATGCTCAAAATATTATTACCATTTTTATGAATATTAGTTTTATTTTTATAAATGCAATATAAAATATAGTATATGCTCAAAATATCCATTTTTATAAATAACAGTTTTATAATTTTTATAAATTTAATATAATATTCTCAAAATATTAGCTTTTTACATGTATTTTTTAAATAAAAATTAAAAATCACAAATAGAATCTTTTATATTCAAAAATATTATTTGCACAAATTTTTTATAGTATCAATTTGTAATTAAATATCTGAATAAAATATGAAATATACTTATATCCGGGCTGGGCCTTAAATTTTAAATTCCGGGCCGGGCCGTAAAAAATTTTAAAAAAATATCAGGGCCGGGCCGGGACTAAAAATTTTAAAACCGGGCCGGGCCGTGCAAATGGTACCTCTGCAGGTTTCTGATATTCACTTTCTACCCCATCATCGTTATTCATCACAAAACAAAAATAAAAATAATAATAAATAATTTTTTTCCTTTTCGATAAAAAAAAACATAATAATAATAATTCTTTCCTTTTCGATAAAAAAACAATAATAATAATAATAAATAATAAACTTTCATAATGTTCCTCAATAATGTTCCTCGTTATTTCTTTCATAATATTCCTCGTTAATGTTCCTCGATATTGTTCCTCGACACGCCCCCTTTCAACAGACTCGATCCTCCAACTACTCCTCCCAGAGGCTACCCCACTCCGACTCCTCCACCACGATATCCAGCCATTCTCCCAGCTCCTCTACATCATCCAACACCGCCACCAGGTCTTGCCATTCTTCAGTTACTTCTACTCCTGTACTATCTCCTACCTGTTCTGATTCCGCGGTCCTATCTCCCCCCGTAATACCATTCTGTCCCTCACTCTCATCCGTAAGATCAATTATCGGCCATATCTTTGGTTCCTCGCTAGCTGCCGGCTCGATCCGCTTCCCTCCTTCTGATCTCCTTGTTCCCCTGACTTCGGCGACCGGTCTAGATTCGTCGCTCGTTTCCCGGATTTCGGCGCCCTGTCCGTATTCCTCGCTCGTTCCTTGCTCCTGCTCCGTGCTTTGCCCCAAAACGACTGCTATCTGCCGCGTAGGCACTTCCTCTACCGTTGGGCGCATCTATTTCCCCCCGTCCTCTGCCAATTCCAGGGGCAGCTATATTGAATATGCCCTCGCTCTTGACACCAATAACACCGTCTATCGTCCCTCACTCGTCTCATTGTACTGCGCCCGCTTCTCCGTCCATTCCCCCTACTCCCTCGCCCTGTCCCTCGGGATCGCATCCTGAATACTATTTCATAGTTCCCGTAAATCGAGCTTCTGGACAAACTCAGAGCGTGATTAGGATTCATTTGATTATTCACCTAAAGCGCCCAACGGTAGAGGAAGTGCCTACGCGGCAGATAGCAGTCGTTTTAGGGCAAAGCACGGAGCAGGAGCAAGGAACGAGCGAGGAATACGGACAGGGCGCCGAAATCCGGGAAACGAGCGACGAATCTAGACCGGTCGCCGAAGTCAGGGGAACAAGGAGATCAGAAGGAGGGAAGCGGATCGAGCCGGCAGCTAGCGAGGAACCAAAGATATGGCCGATAATTGATCTTACGGATGAGAGTGAGGGACTGAATGGTATTACGGGGGGAGATAGGACCGCGGAATCAGAACAGGTAGGAGATAGTACAGGAGTAGAAGTAACTGAAGAATGGCAAGACCTGGTGGCGGTGTTGGATGATGTAGAGGAGCTGGGAGAATGGCTGGATATCGTGGTGGAGGAGTCGGAGGGGGGTAGCCTCTGGGAGGAGTAGTTGGAGGATCGAGTCTGTTGAAAGGGGGCGTGTCGAGGAACAATATCGAGGAACATTAACGAGGAATATTATGAAAGAAATAACGAGGAACATTATTGAGGAACATTATGAAAGTTTATTATTTATTATTATTTTTTTTTTATCGAAAAGGAAAGAATTATTATTATTATGTTTTTTTTTATCGAAAAGGAAAAAAATTATTTATTATTATTTTTATTTTTGTTTTGTGATGAATAACGATGATGGGGTAGAAAGTGAATATCAGAAACCTGCAGAGCTGATATTTTTTTAAAAAAATTTTTAAGGCCCGGCCCGGAATTTAAAATTTAAGGCCCGGCCCGGATATAAGTATATTTCATATTTTATTCAGATATTTAATTACAAATTGATACTATAAAAAATTTGTGCAAATAATATTTTTGAATATAAAAGATTCTATTTGTGATTTTTAATTTTTATTTAAAAAATACATGTAATAAGCTAATATTTTGAGAATATTATATTAAATTTATAAAAATTATAAAACTGTTATTTATAAAAATGGATATTTTGAGCATATACTATATTTTATATTGCATTTATAAAAATAAAACTAATATTCATAAAAATGGTAATAATATTTTGAGCATATACTATATTTTATATTGCATATAAAAATAATAAAACTAATATATAATTTATAAAAATGGAAAATATTTTGAGAATATAATATATTGTATTTAATTTATAAAGTAAAAATAAATCGCTATTTAAAAAAATGCATGTATAATAAATAGTATTTTGAAAATATAATCAAATTGCACAATATTAATATAATTTATTTTATAATATAAATTTTAACAAAAGAAGATAATTGTATTATATAATATATTGTAAAAAAAAATAAGAAAAAACTTTCATGACTCAAGGTAAAATATAATAAATGCAATAAATATTTGACAGTTTGCAAAGTAAAAAACCAGCATGATTGACGAAACCCTATACTCAAGAAAGATATTAAAAATTCACAAATTATCATGAAGAAAGAGAAGCATATCTACCTTTTCAGGTTGAAGATTACTTCTTCTTTCTTCAAGAATTCTTCCAGTAGTGGAAAAATTCCGCTCACAGCTTGCACTTGAAGCAGGAATAGCCAATACCCGTTTTGCCAATTTTGCTAAAATTGGGAATTCGCTTTGATGAGAAGCCCACCACTCTAACAAATTATCCACCTTAAATGTTTCATCTATTTTTTTATTTATGTAATTATAATATTCATCATCGGGTATTGACATATTACCAGAATTACCATCGCCCCATTTGTCATAAAACGATTCAGTTTGTTTAACAACAGTCGTAATTTGACTGGTCGATGGTATTTCATTTACTTCCTGAGCCTCTTGTGATTTAATATAATCTTTTATATAGTTTTCCGTCATCTTGCGATCTGTCCCTGACAACATACGTAATTGTTTGAATTTGGGACAGAGAAAAAGAGAAATAAAATGATACTTGTGTAAAACAAATTTTTCAATTAAAAAATGCTTTATATTAAGTAATATCAATTTTATTTCTCTTTTTTCGCTTTGAAAGGTATTACAAACTTCAAGAAGTTCATAATACCATATTACCACTTTAAAAAGAGTACAAGAGTCCGACTGTAACTCAACAATAGCTCTGTTAAAATTCTCAAGAATGTTGACTAGATCCTGAAGGATCGGAAAGTCTATAATATAATACTTTTCCGATCCCCCATGTTCTAGAAGAACTTTTTTAATTTCTTCATTTTGAGAATAAACAGAATTGAGCATATTGTATTTAGAGTTCCAGCGGACTTCTATATCTTGATAAAGGGCTTTTAAATGCTGGCATTTATTACTTTGTTTTAAATGCCCCACTAATATTTTAGTATTATCTATTGTTGATTTTATTAATGGGGCATTACTTTCCAAATATTTGGAGTTAAATGAATTTCTTAAAATTGTATTTAATAAATGACAAGAACAATTTAATCGTTCATTTAACTCCAATGCTTTTATAATATTTTTACCTTGGTCTGTAACAAAAATTATATTAATAAAATCGTTATTGTTAAAACTAAAATTATGAAAATTTTTTAATAGTTCATCCTTAACTACTTGGCTAGTCTTAGACACTTCTTTAAATTTAGCGGTAAATAGGTTTCTCTTCACTAACTTCCAGTCATCTAATATATAGTGCATGTTAACTGTTATAAACGAGTTCTTTTTATGGTCATCGCACCATATATCAGTGGAAGCAGCCATAAATCGATTCTTGATTACTGGGGCAATAGTATCAACCAAAATGGTTCTTATTTTATTACATTTTTCTTTAAGGTGGCGTGATAGAGTGGTGGGATGTGAAATTAATGAGTTGATATCTATTTTACCTATGTTGCCCCAACATCGACTAGAGCCTGGCTGAATTCAAGAAACCCATTCCCAGCTATCATTTCGAAAGGTCTAATATCTTTTGCGCAAAGTGTTAAGGAATGATCTATAAATTTTTGTTTTAAATATTTCATATTACATTTATAAGTGGGTTTTTCAGGTGTAAAAAAAAATTATTAATTTTCATGGATTTACCATCACATTTATGTCTTTTTAAATGTGATGTACCATGGTTATAATTATAAGATAATAAATTTGAACAATTTATGCATTGCACATAGCCAATATTTTTTTTATTATTATTATCTATGATTATTTTAAATTTAGTCCAAATATCAGATTTTAAAGTATTATTAGTATTTTTAAAAGAATAAATATTATTTTTAATTTTGTCAATTATATCATTAGTGTTTTGTGCCATGATATTCCTTTTATTGATTGTTTTGGAAATATTCTAAAAATTTAGATATGAATTATAAGATTTATATTTAATATTAATTTTTACTTTAGCTTCTTGAATGCTTAAAATTGATTGAGTATCACTAATTCTAATGATAATAAATATTAATTAATTATTTATATCTTACATTGATTATAAATATCTAATATCAATATTTATTAAATAATGTAGATTGAAATTATTATATTTATTTATTATAATAAATTTAAACTGAATATTATAGTTATAAGAAAAAATATGTTATTAAAATTTTATATTATTTACAAAAAGATTCAATCTAATTTGAAATAGATTTTATAAACTAATACATGAAGCTAAAAAATATCAATGTACATTTTTATTTTAAGAGAATAATTTAAATTTTGAAATCATTTATTCTGAAAATTTTATCAATGTTTAAATTTAATTTTACAATAAGATAAAATTATTAGCAAAATAGAATTTTTTATTACTTAAATCTGTTTATGGGATATATCCACTTCTAAACTATTCTTCTAACACAACTGTTCTAAGTCTAACTTCTAGGTAAGTAATTTAAAATGGAGTTTTCCGGTATCTTTCAGGAAATTAATAATTAGATCGATCTGTGGGTGTTAGGTAGTGTTAACCATCACCCAATATTATATTAATCATAACTATAATATAATATAATCTTATAACCAATAACTCATAATGTAAAATTTTTTATAAAAAATATTAAGGCCCGGCCCGGGTTTAAAAATCTTAGGCCCGGCCCGGATATATTTAAAAAAAAATTTTTAGGCCCTGCCCGGATATGTTTAAAAAAAATTTTTTTAGGCCTGGCCCGGGTATATTTAAAAAATTTAAAATACGGCCGGGCCGGCTTGCAGGTCTTTGGTGAATATATAATGGAAGCAAAAGAAATAAAATGATTATGATATGTTTTATTTTGTAATTTTTAATTGATGTATGTTGCGTGAAAAAAAAATAAAAGGAAATAAAAACCTACCGTAAGTAAAAATAGTAAAAAACCATTTCAATATAGGATATTTTGGCGAATCAATGAAAATAATCTACCTAATCAAAAATTCTACCATTACGTGATGCTTTAAATTAAAAAAAAATAAAATAATCAAATTAAAAAGAATTTGATGAGTGCTGTTCAAAATGTCAACCATAGTCAAGTGTCACCTAATCACTAGGAGGGTTTACATGAGACACTTATGTGGACCCCCTTCCAAGCAATTCATTATTTTTATTTTATATTCCATTAAACGCAACTTACACACCCTACATCACTTAGGATAAACGAATATGGAGGCAAATTGTTCCCATCCCAAACCAGATTAAAACGGCTGATCAGGAGTGACATCCAATCACGGCAACGATAAAATGGCATATAATTGTTTACAATCTTCTTTTTAATAAAAAAAACAAATAAATAAAATAGTAAATTACCTTGCCTACGTTTTTAGCACCCTCATCAGGTATTATATAATCGTTAATGAAAGGCTGGACAAAGATGGCGGATTTTGAGCTAATTTCTTTCGCGGTAAAATTGTATTCCTCCGATAATTCTTTTTCGAAAACGGGATCTGGACACCTATTTTTTTTATAAACACAACATTTAAAAAAAATATAGAAGCTACGTCAAAATAGTAATCGAATCAATCATTTGCCCCCTTAATATTGACTAAAAATTACTTACTTATTTAATGATATTGGCATTTAAGATTGACGTGAATACATTTATTATTATATTTTTTAGTGATATTGATATTTTTGACTGACGTTTAAATATTAAATATAATAAATTTAGTGATATTGACATTTTTGATCGACGTGTAAAAATTAAATATAATGATATTGACTTTGACACATATATGTGTCATACCACATTAATAAGTATAAATATAAAGTATATACAGTTAAAATGACTAAAACTATAAAAAATTTAACAAATCAATGATTTTTATATAATAGATTTTACTACCTTTGCTCTAACAGGTTTTGATTGTAACTCATTGGTAGTTTTATCAAATCTTGTATTACACCTTCGACAAGTGTCACAAGAATTAATAAATTTTACTACATGATCTTTCATATTTGGCCACGAGAAGCTAAAATATAATATTGAAATTTTTATTTTTACCTATCACTACAAAAGTGGGGTTAATAATACCCCACGGCTTTTATAATCTTGGTAATAAAAAAAGCCTTAAGAAATTTTGACCTAGTTTTTATAGTAGTTTAATATTTTGTTAAAAGGAATATATCTACCAAATTTCAAGATAAGTGATTTGATATTTTTTAAAATATTTGCAATTTGTTGAGCTAGGGGTAGTTACTTACGAAATTTTTTTTATCCAAATTTTTTTAATTAATATATATTATTGTATATTACAAACTAATATACAAAGTTGTAAAGCCAAAAAAAAATTCTTATGGACTGAATCCAATATATTCGAATTTAAAATTTTTCATTTTTATATTTGTGACCCAAAATTTTATACTATTTTTTTTTCTTGTGGAGCTAAATACTATAAAACGAGCATATGGAAAATTTAGTATCGTCAAGTTTGGAAGTATTTTCTGTTTAATATTTATAACATTTTATATAGGTGAAGTAGATTGTGAGTCAAGTGATGATTATTTATATGACAGTAATCACAATTCGGAAACAGAGGAAGATAATATAAATAGTGAAGAGTGTGAAGATAATTATAAATATTGTTACAGTTACAGTAAAATATGCTATCTTTTAATAAGTTATATAAAAAAATTAAGGTAAAGATTGTAAAATAAAATGGAATAAGGAATGCCTTCCTCAACAAAGAACTAGATCCCATAATATAATTTCTTGTTTGCCAGGGGTTAAATCACATGCAAAAATACCTCAACAATTATTACAGATTTAATTTTAAAAAACACAAATCAAAAGATTGCTCTTCAAAAAGATGACTCTATTTAGCATACTAAAATGGATGAAAATGAATTTAATGCTCTGGTTGATTTGCTAACGATAGCCGGTGTTGTTTATAAATCAAACTATCAAAATATAAGAGATTTACAGAATAAGGATGGATTTGGTAATACATTTAGATATAGCATGAATATAAATAGATTCCAATTTCTATTGAAAGTTCTAAGATTTGACAATATGAATACAAGTGATACAAGGAAAGCAAATGATAAAGCAACACATATTAGAGAAATTTTTAATGATAATTGCAATAATTCTTATACTGTTGGACAATATGTTACTATTGATGAAATGCTTCCTGCATTTAAGTGCAAGTATCCATTCAGGCAATATATGCCAAATAAGCCATCAAAATATGGTCTTAAAATCTATGCTCTATTGGATTCTAGGACTTTTTATACATTAAAAACAGAATTATATGCTGGTAATCAGCCAGAAGGACCTTATAAATTGCCAAATAAACCATTTGAAATAGTTGAAAGATTTATTCAAAAAATTTCAAGGACTAATAGAAATATTAAAACTGACAATTGGTTTACAAGCTATGAATTAGCCAATCATTTGTTAAATTCTCATTTCTTAACCTTAGTAATAACTATAAAAAACAGATACCTGCTTTATTTTTTGATAAAAAAAAGAGTTATAAACCAAAGTTTATTTGTATTTAAAATACAACTCTAGTTTCATACATACCTAAAAAGTATAAAAATGTAGTGCTGCTTTCTACACTACATTAAGAACACTACATTATGATAAAAAAAATTGATGCATCAACTGGTGACTTAAAAAAACCTAAGAAAGAAAGTATCTCTTTTCTCTTTTATAACATTTTATAATTTAACAAAAACTGGAGTTGATGTAATTGATAACTATGCTCCATATATTTTATATTGAGAAAATCGAATAGATGGCCCTTTAGCATTTTTTATACAATGGTATATATATCCATAATAAATGCACTCATCTTTTATAAAGCTAAATAAATTGAACATGAAAAGATATAAATTTATAAAATTATTAACAATAGAGCTCATTAATCCATATATGAACAAAAGATATGAGAATTCTCATTATAATAACAACATTGGGGGTGTTCTCAATATTACTGATGAAAAACCTACTACATCAAATAAAAAAGGAAGATTCTACGATTGCCCAAGGGTAGACAAAGAACAACCTTTATTTCTTCAAATTGTTCAAAATTTATTTGTAAAGATCATATGAATACATTTTGTCGTGATGTTATTGTAAAAATTTACATGATATTTTGATGATTAATATTTTGATATTTGATATTTTTTTTATAAAATTTATGTAATTATCATTATTCAACATTGAATTAATAAAAATATATAATAAAATTTGCATTTTTTAAATTTTTTGGTGATAACACTATAATTAAAAGGTCTCAAAAAAATTTTATTTCAGCAACTTTAGGAAAATTTGCAAAACTTTATTTTAGAAGTAACTATTAATCTAAGATTTTTTATTTATTATCTTCAATAATTTCTTAATATATATTCAAAATTTTAGATCTCGAACTTTAATATGTTCTGAGATATAGCTAATCAAAATTTGGGATAAAATAGACCCCACCTTTGTAGTTAAGGGAGTTTTTTCCAACTTTGTAGTGGAGGGTTAAATTAGATACTATTTTTTTTTCTTGTGGATCAAATAATAAAACTCTTATGGACAAAAACATGAATTTGTGAAATATTGGAAGAATTTATTTAAACACAATCAAAATATTTTACTTATCAGCCAATTTTTTATGGGTCTTGTTAATACCAAAATGGCCAGCAGGTGGAATTGCTTCAATATTATTATCACAACCACTGTAAACTGTTTTAATGAGTTCTTTTCTTCTAGTAGGGTTCATTATAACTTCCCCATTGTGTGTATGGTGAAATAATTTATGAAAGTGTATTCTAAATTTGGAGGCTTTAACACGCAAATTTTTTCTCACCGTTGTTGCCTGCTAAACGAATTGGATATTTTTTTATATAATATGAAGTTTTTTATTTCTTCATAATCTAAAAAAGTTATATAAAATTTAAATATTTAATTTACTAACTTCATATCAATTGTTATTTAGGAAATAAGGTGGATCCTATCCTATCCTATCATACACTGGTGAGACATCCCACAATTAAGTAGGTACTCAACCACCCCATAGAGGGCGTATCCAGTGCAGTGAATTTGCATTCATTGTTGGCAGAAAATTTACCCTACTGTCTGGGTCCGTTTAATTAAAGAGGAATAACGGTACCTCTCGTGGAAGCCAGGAACCACAAATTTTGATAGTAATTTACCCTACTACCAAAGCCCGTTTAATTAAAGAGGAATAACGGTACGTCTCGTGGATAAGCAGACATCCACAAAAAAAAATGTCAGTAATTTGCCCTACTAACAGAGGCCCGTTTAATTTAAGAGGAATTACGATACCTCTCACGGAACAGCAGGCATCCGTTAATAATGAAATTATTATAAGAAAGAGAAAAAAGAGAAAAATAAGAGGAAAGAGAAGAAAAAAGAGAAAAATAAGAGGAAAGAGAAGAAAGAAGATAAAAAGATGTGAGGTATTGAATTTAATTAGACACATGATATTTAAATAACTTTATTTAAATTTTATCAATTATAAAAAAAAAAATAAGAAATAAATAAATAATATAATAATATAATGTACAATAATATTAATTTAATTATATATAAGTGGATAAATATAGTTTAGATAAATAAATGAAAAAAGGAAAAAAAGTTAAGGGAAAAAAATTAATCAAGAATGGCTTGGTTAAGCCAAAATTTTAGATCTGTTTTGTTTTGAGAGATATTAATGAGAAATAAGTTGCTGACATTGTTAATTTTCAAGATGTACAAAATATGACCAAACCAAGAATTATGATATAGATAATATTGTTTTTTATTTTTAGATTTGGATGATTTATATAAAATGGCATCTGAGATGGTACTATGATGTTCATGTCTTAAAGAATGGCAAAAAAGTTCAATTTTTCTGTAAGTTAAAAGTCTGTATAAGGGAAGGATATTACAAGTATTAAGAAGACTAAAATTGGAAATAATTAAAGGATATTTAATATTTAAAATATTTCTTAGGGATTTATTTAGAGGTTTGTGTTTTTTTGAGATGGGATCTGGTGTTATCCCATGTCTCTATTCCATAGGTTAATGATGGGAGAATATAGGATTTGAATATTTGAATTTTAAATTTGTTGGAAATAAGGTTGGCCAAAATTTGTTGAGAGAGTAAAATTTTTTTGTAGCTTTGGATAATGCAGATGAAAAATTTGGATTGACTGAACCTTTGAAATTGATTGAAATACCAAGATAATTTATTGAGTTATTGAAATTGATAATTTTGTTATTAAATAAGAAATGTTGAACTTTAGGCGAGGATGATAGAAAAAGGTTTTATTACGATTGATTTTTAAATTCATTAATTGTAGATTAGAAGTTATTGTTGATAAAATGTGATTAATATAATTTAGATCTTCAGTGATAATACATACATCAGCATAGCATAACCAATCAACATTTTGAAAGTTACAGTTATGAATTAAATTACTAATTAATAGATTAAAAAGATAAGGAGAAAGTGGACATCCTTGTTTAATGCCACATTTAGGCTTGAAAAAGGAGGAACTGAGATTGTTATGTTTAATATTAGTTAGACTGTTTTAATAGATAGACATAATGATTTTAATAAAGTGATGATTGATATTATATTTAAAAAGAATTTTCCATAAAAATTCATGACTAATTGAATCAAAAGCTTTGGAGATATCTATAAAGATCATAAAGGTATCGATTTTAAAAAACCTTTCTACCAATCACAATGAAGACATTTATTATTAAAGACTCCTTTATTAAATTTACCTCCAATTTCATTTAATGATAGAATTGCCAGCATAACACTAAATTCTAAAGGAAAAAAAATACATCTCATAAATATTTATGCTCCAGCAAAACCCTCTGAATACCCTACCTTCATATCATCTTTGACTAGTCACCTTAAGCAGATTAACTCTAATCACTTTATCATAATAGGAGGTGATTTTAATATGAGAATTGGTAATGAAAATACTAATAACATTGTAGGCCATGCAGCTCTATCTCAAAATACAAATAATAATGGAAAATTGATAATCTGTAATAAATTCAATTTAAAAATTATCAACACTTTTTTTAAACAGAAAAACAACAATTACTATACCTTCTTCAAAAATAATTCATCTTTCAATTAGACTTTTTTATTACTAGCAGAAAGAGGTCATCATTTATCCAAAATTTCTCCATCTCAAATGAATTTGATTTTCTTTCGGACCATCGTCCCATTTTTATAAAACTTTTTAAATTTTTATGGCATATCCTTTTTAAATACAAAATTAACCCTCATTTTATTAAAATTATTATTTTCATTTATGAAAATAGCCTAATTAACATTAAACATAATAATTTAACTTCCCCTTTCTTTAAAATTAAATGTGGCATCAAACAAGGTTGTCCCCTCTCCCCTTATTTTTTTAATTTATTAATTAGTGATTTAATAAATTCTTGCAACTTCAACAATGTTGATTGGTTATGTTACGCTGATGATATTTGTATTATCACAGAAGATTTCAATTACATTGAACACATTCTGACTCAATATCCTCCAATCTTCAATGTATGTATCTCAAAATTAATTTCAACAAAACCATAATTTTATCCTCATCTCCTAAATTTCAATATTTATCTTTTAATAATAAAATTATTCAATTCAAAAACTCTTTAAACTATCTTGGTATTACTATAAATTCTAAGGGTTCAGTTAACCCTAATATTTCATCCGCTATCTCTAAAGCAACAAAAAAATATTACTCCCTCAATAAATTTTGGAATTCAAAACTTATTTCAAATAAATTTAAAATTCAAGTCTTCAAATCATTCATTCTCTCTTCATTAACATATGGTAATGAAACATGGGACAATACCAGATCCAATTTATATAAAACTCAAATCTTTATAAATAAATCCGAAACATTTTAAATATTAAATATCCTTATATTATTTCTAATTTTAACCTTTTAAACACCTGTAATATTTTTCCCCTCTATAGACTTCTCACATATAGAAAAATTGAACTTCTCTGCCACACTCTCAGGCATTATCAACATAATACCATCTCAGACGCAATCTACTATAAATCCACTAAAACAAAAAACAATATTACCTATATCATAATTCTTGGTATGGCCATATCCTATATATTTTAAAACTCAACAATGTGAGTAATCTCTTCTTATTCAACACATCTCAAAATAAATCAGATCTAAAATTTTGGCTAAATCAGGCCATTCTTGATTAATTTTTCCTTTTATTTATTAATCCATTAATATATATATAAATATTATTTCATATTTTTTATATATAATTATATTATTAATATTGTACTTTTATCCTGTTATCAATATTTGTAATAAACAATTTAAAAAAAAAAAAAAAATTTTAATCAAAAAACCAAATTTCTCTATTCTCCTTTATTTCCATACCTCCTTCCTTCCTCTATTATTATCTCTATTTATTTCTAGACACCCTCTACGTGATGGTGAAATACCCACTTAATTATGGGATATCTCCCCAGTGTATAATATGTTATAATATTTTATTAATCTATCTTTAGGCTTATAAATTAAAGTTTTGCTTATAAGTCATGAATTCAACAATTTCATTTTCAACCACACTATATTCCTTAAATATTTACTTAGTGCTTACATACATTTTTTATGACATGAAAAAGCCTAACTTCTACTCTTCTGAATCAAAACTCTAGTAAATTCTTTCAAATACTTGGATAATGTTTGGATAACTAATGAAACCCCTTTTAATTGCTGAGGATTATACACAACCAATAATATATCTCTGTCAAGTTATTACTTTTACTCATTAATTTTTTATTTTTTCTAGATTCAAAGAAACAAACTCTCTTCTTCTTTTACTAAATTTATTTCATTTAATTCATTATAACTTAATCCTTTCTTATTTTCTCCAATTCTTTACCTAAACTACTATAAAACTTAACAAATATCATTATAATTTCATTTATTTATCTTTCATTTCAACTAATTTCCTTCAATAATTTATTTTTTATATATTAATCTTATTAACTTAATTTAAACAAAATAATATAAATCAACATTTAATATAATTACAACTTCCTCCTTAAATAAAACTTAACACTAATTCTCTTTTAAAACTCAATTTCATAAATATTTTATTATTCATCATTTTCTTGTCTGCTTATTGCTTTTTAATTTTCCAAATATCATCTGCTTATTTTTGCCCCTTTTTCAAATTTATCTTACAATCTACTTTAAAATTTATATTATGCCAATTTCTAAAATCTAACAATCTACTCCTACAACTTTCCTAGCCTACCTTCAAAAACAACTATACTCAGGAAATTCCTGATCAATATGATATTAACATTATTTTAACTCAAAAATCTCTTATTACCAATAATACAAAAAAAGAAAACAAAAAATAAATAAATTACAAATTATAAAAACTAACTCTTCTTCCTTTACTCCTTCACCCCCCCCCCTCCTCCTTTTTTCTAATACATATTCCTATCTTATCTTATAATAAAAAACATTATTTACAATGTGGATCCTGGCTTATCCACGAGTGGTACCCGTCATCCCACTCAAATTAAACGAGACCCTGACAGTAGGGTAAATTACTGTCAACTTTGTGGATCCTAACTTATCTACGAGTGGTACCCGTCATCCCACTCAAATTAAACGGGACCCAGACAGTAGGGTAAATTTTCTGCCAAACGGTGAATGCAAATTCACTGCACTGGAGACGCCCTCTATGGGGTGGTGGAGTGCTCACTTAATTGTGGGATGTCTCCCCAGTGTATAATATGATATGATATGATTTATTTCCGAAATGACAATTAATAATGAAGTAAATTAAATATTTAAATTTTATATAACCTTTTTAGATTATAAAGAAATTAAAAACTTCATATTGTACCAAATATACCCCATCCGTTTATCAAAAAATGATGGTGAGAGGAGAGGTTTACTATGCGCAATGATAAATTATATCACCATACACACAATGGTGAAGTCATAATGAACATTACTAGAAGAATAAAACTTATTAAAACAGTTCACAGTGGCTGTGATAATAATATCGAAGCAATTTCACTTGCTGGCCATTTTAGCATTAACAAGACCCATAAAAAAATTGGCTGGTAAGCAAAATATTTTGAATTGTGTTTAAATAAATTCTTCCAATATTTCATAAATTCATGTTTTACTAATGTTTATTAAACCACTACACATGTGGAAAAATCTCACGTAACTACAAAGGTAGATTCTATTTTAAGTCAAATTTTAATGTTATGCAAATTTTCCTAAAGTTGTTTATATAAAATTTTTGAGACCTTTCGTTAATTATAGTATTAACATCAAAAAAAATTAAAGAAAAATGCAAATTTTATTATATATTTTATTAAATCAATGTTGAATAATGGTAATTACATAAATTTTGAAAAGAAAATATCAAAAAAAAATATTAATCATCAAATATCATGTAATTTTTGTAATAACATTCATGACAAAATGTATGCATATAATCTTTACAAATGAATTTTGAACAATTTAAATAAATAAATGTTGTTTTTTTTGTCTTTCATCCTTAGACAATCATAACATCTTGGTAAATCTAAATATATTTATACCAAATCCATCCTTATTCCATAAATCTCTTATATTTTGATGGTTTAAACACCAGCTATTAACAAACCAACCAAAGCATTAAATTCATTTTCATCCATTTTTGCATTTTGAATAGATTCTTCATTTTTTTTAATGAACTCAATCTTTTGATTTGTATATTTTATAACTAAAACTGTAATAAGAACTGAGATAAATAATTTAAAGCTTTCAAGAGGTGATTTTCCTTTTTTTGCATCTGATTTAACTCCCAGCAAACAAGAAATTATGTTATGAGATCTGGATTTTTGGAGGAAGACACTCCTTATTCCATTTAGTTTTGTCATCTTTACCTTAATTTTGTTATATAACTTGTTAAATGCTAGCATATTTTAATGTAACAATATTTATAGCAATCTTCACACTCATCACTATCTACATTATCCTTCTCTTTTTCCGAATTGTGATTGTTGTCATATAAATAGTTATCACTTGACTTACAAGGCAGAGCTGATGGAGGGGTTTCTGGGAGAACCAGTTGACTCTTAATTGGAAAGAACAGGCATGGTCCAAAATGTCACTTTCGGAACAGCAGTGGAGATAAATGACAACTATGCTTCAGACATATATTATCATTCATACTATCTATAAATGGGCTTATTATACACCAATTAAAACTTTACATAAAAAAATTTAATGTAAATATATAATTAAGAAATTATTGCAAGCATTATGACTGTATAATAAATTTTTAATCTTGTTTATATCGCATATTTATATCACATATCATATTCACATAATATATCTTATTTATAACATCATATATATATATTCATATTTTGTACCTTATTCACATCATATATACATATATTCATATCGTGAATCTTATTTACATTGCTTATCTTATTAACATCATATATCTTATTTATATCGGGATATTTTTTTAAAGATGTTATATCTGATATTTATATATTAAGTTTTGACCTTTTTCAAGTTATAAAAAAATCTATAAATTTTGTAAAGAGAATAAAAAATTGTCATAAAGTCAATAAATAAGTGAATAATTTTTATAATGAGTAAAATCATGAAATAAGTTAGTATTTTTTATAAGGAGTAATACATGTCAGTCAAGAATGTCAATATCATTAAATAAGTAATTTTTATAAGGAGTAAAACATGTCAGTTAAAAATTTAAATATCATATTTTTTATATTAAATTTTTACACGCCAGTCAGAAATGTCAATAACACTAAATTTAGTATATTTAATTTTTACATGTCAGTTAAAATTATCAATATCACAAATTTATTATATTTAATATTTACACGTCAGTCTAAAATGTAAAACTAATATCATATTAAATTTATGCAAGTCAATCGAAAATGTCAATATCACTAAATAAGTGAGTAATTTTCATACAGAGTAAAAATAGTACGTTGCACCAGCTATCCATATATCTATGAAATATAATTATAAAGCCTTTAATTATCACGGTAATTCACGAGAAAATATTGTCAACTGTTGCCATTATCATATTTGTAGATAGGGGTCTAGAAGATCTGTAATTGTATATCCTCCTCCTACCAAATCTGGTTTGTTAGCATTGTCATCGAAAATCAATTAGATTTTTTGATGGATCAACACTTTTTCCTATTAGGTTGATAATAGTTTCAATTCAGCTTCAAATGATTTTTTGTTGAAAAGGGAACCAGATGAGCTGTCATAGTTTCAGATTTACAGTTCAGATCTAACCAAGTGAGGGAGCTTTATTCCCACTAAAAAATGGGTCTTTAATCCAATTTTTTTTATAACATTACCAATGGTTTACTAAATTTTTGACTCTTTTAGAAAATTAAATTTATAGTCTCAATGGGCTTTTTTTATATTAATTTTATCATCATTTTACAGAACTCTTATCAATGCCAGTTTATTTCTGGTGCCATATTAACTTAATGTCAGTAGGAATTGCTTAATCTTAATTAAGCAAAATAAAATATATCAACTATACCTAGTGTTACCTGATCTCTTCTAGCTATCTGTATGACATCATGGTCCGATTGTCAGATCCAAGCAAAAACAGATTGGAAAAGATACAAGTTTACTATGAATTACTTTTTAATTAATGTGCATTGATTATTTAATAACACTTTAAAATAGCTCATTCATCGTTTACTTTTTTCACATTTTTCAAGGTAATTTAATTTAATAGAATTTTTATTTTTAGAAATGAAATCATAGATGATGAATATATTATTGAATCTCCATCTTCTGGGGGTGAAAGAAAAACTATTGATTTAGAAAGTAGTAATAGTTAAAAAAACTAATCATATTTAAATTTGAAAGATGTTAGAGAATTATACAAATTTTTAGAAAAAGCACAAAAAAATTATTTCCATATTAATACTTAAAGGTTTATAGCTATTTTTATATAAGAATAATATATTATTAAAATAAATTTTAAATGTAAGTATACTTTAGATGATCTAGAAGAAGTTCATTCATTAATGAAGCAAGGATTTGATCTTTATTCCCAAAATTAGTTGTTATGTCATAATCATTAAAAAGTATCTTTTCAAATATTTTTTTAGCTCTTAGCAATTTTGACCATTTTGGTTTAGAATTTGATTTATTTTTCAGCAAGGATGTTTCAGGATATTTTGAATTGCCAAAGCAATATATATCAGGCATAAGATTAATAAATTTTGAATGCTTCATATGTGTTTCATTATTATAGTAATATAAACCAGAATAATATGATGTATCTGAATTTTGCTGCTTAAAATTAAGTGAATTAATTTTATAAGGAAATGATGATGTACCTATGAGATGAAATGGTTGATTATAATATTTTTCATTAAATAATTTTTCGCATTTCATAATGCTGTTCTTATCGGGGTCTACATCTGCCAAAAAATCATTGACAATAAAGCCTCTTTTAGTATTTTTATTTAAGATTTCAGGTAAATTTATATAAATATTAGGTTTTCTCTTGGTAGGTATATTCAATATAGTGGCTATTTTCCCATTTTTTTTAGAAATTCCAAGCCATGTGCCTCCTTCTTTATCTATAGTAGTATCAATCCCTATAAAAAGTGAAGTAAAAAAATATTAAAAATAATCCTTTTTAAAAAACCTGAGATAATATCTGAATTTGAATACATCGATATAGGCTTTGAAGGTCTATCAAAGTATTCATCTCGATTATGAGCGAAAATAAATATATAGTTTGATTTTGTTTTTGAAGGTTCATAATAAATTAAACTTATGCACATGACAGGAAACTGAGAATGGATAGGTAAACTGAGGACAGACAGGTACATTTATTTTTATTTTATGATTGATTGATTTTAAATTTAATTTAAATTGTTATTATAGCCTTAAATGATATATTTCGTTTAAATTGTTTTTTTTATAATACGTATATATATATATATATTTACCTTATTTTATATATATTTTTAATATCATTTTTAGTTTTAGAATAAAATATATATAACTTAAAACCAGTTTTTCTCACCACCGTTATTGTTGTATAACATGGTGCCCCGGAATGATAACTCACAATGATATATAAAAAAATCTCATATATTTATTATGTCTGGGAAGGAGAATTATTAAACTTAATATCAAACTAGACGAATCAATCATGGATATGAATTGTTATAAATGGAAATGATTACTAAAATTGGGTATATGAACTTACAAGAACCAAAATGATAGTTTAACAATAGGTTATGAATTCTATAGAGCAAAACCAATGACAATTTATAAAATATTCTAACATTCAAATTTGATCGATTCTCTAATTATTCATATATTCTGAAATCCTATTTAATAATGATTATTTTACAATTGGTGATAATAACAATTTTGTAAAATTGACAATGATAACGACGGAGCTTGACGACGAGCCTGCGTACTCAAAACAATATTAACAAACCAACGTGATAGAATCAAGCCAACGACTACAATGACTTATGAACGACTTGAACAATCAAAATGAACAACCATTTGAACTACATATTCTCTATGATAGCTCAGATGGATTATGGGAAGGCTTTTCAGAAGAAGGAGAATGTTGATTGATTGATTTTTTATTTAACTTAAATTATCATTATAGCCTTAAAAGATATATTTCGTTTAAATTGTTTTTTTTATAATACATATATATATATATATATACCTTATTTTATATTTATTTTTAGTATCATTTTTAGTTTTAGAATAAAATTATTATAAATAAAAAACAATTTTTCAAAGATTTGGAGGGAGTGAGACAAGATAAGAAAGTTTACGAACAAAAACCAACTAATACTAGATATGACAATACACAGATGATGCCATGAGCAAAAGACTTTATGATAATAATTACAATTATCAGTTTAGACAACCATGGCAGCAGTGGCGTAGCCAAGATTTTATCATGGGGGGGGGGGCTTAAATTTAAAAATGGGGGGGGGCGAAGCCCCCCAAACCTCCTATTTTTTTGAACACTTATTTGCTTATATATTTGGACTTGTTAAAATTGTTTTATATTTTCATATAACAAAATTTTAGGCTATTTTATTATATATTTACATTCCTTTATTTAATCATATATATATTATTATTAATTAAAATGTTTTCAAAATGTTGATATTTTATATAATACAGATTTTAATATTAAAAATTATAATGTATAAAGACTCTATTTTAAAAAAGTAATTTTTTATAATTATATAAAATATGTGTAATTCTTATGCAAATAATGGTATTTAAAAAAATATGATGATATTATCTTATAAATAATACTTTTTTTACAAAAAAAAAGTTGATTATATATTAAAACTAATAAAATCTTATTGCTATTTTTTGATTTGAATTTAAAAAGAGAGATCTACTTTTCTCAGAGATTTTGCTAATTCATCTAGAATCAAATTTTTATCTATAATAATCTCCTTGTTAATATTCAATAGGGCTAATCCATTAAACCTTTTTCACCGGTTGTGTTTCTTAAATAGGTTTTTAACCTTTTTAAAGTTGAAAAAGACCTTTCATTAATGCAGGTACTAATTGGCAAGGTAGTTAAAATTAATAATGTTTTGATATTAGGCAGGGAATCTAAAATGCAAATACACATGGAAAGGGCCTACAGAGCATTTTTTGGTCTCAAAGAATACCCTATTCTGTCAAAATTTTTATACCAAAATTCGACATCACAAAGTAACTTATCATATGAACCTACTAAATCATCAGCATAAACTCTGAGATTTTTTTAATATCCTCTCGTGTTTCAAGTGTAATCAACAGTTTAGACTCAACCGGCAAAAGAAAATAAAAGCTTTGAAAATATAATTATGACTAATAAATCTTTCTTTTAATTGAAATAAAAATGTATCAATAAGGGGAATAAAAATGTTTATTTTATAAAAATCCGCAATCGTAGATGCATCAATATTTGATCGATTGGATTGTCTAGAGACTACTCTAGGTTTAAAAATTTCAATTCCAAACATATTAGCAATCTCCTTTACTTTTTCATATATTTCATGAAATTTTTCATCCACATTCTCTCTTATATTTGTTGATATTTCAACAATATCTTTGCTCTATTCATAATCTCCCTTAAATCCAAATCAATTTTTTGAAGCATTTTGCTAAAATCATATGTATAATTAAATAAAAAATTAACATATTGAATTGAAATTAAAAACTGTGTCTTAATAATAGCCTGCAAAAGATTTTCGGCATCTGCTGAATCTTTTTCCTTGCTTGATATATAAAATTCTAGTGCTGCAAAGACAATATCATATATTTCAATAAAGAGTTTCACCAACTCTTGTCTTTCGATGAATCTGGTCGGACAAAATCTTTAGTTTTTTTTTTGATTTTTTAAGTCAATATCATGATACGTTTTAAATAACTTCCTTTTTTGGGTGGTGTGAAATAGCTGCAAACCAATAAATATAAAAATAATCAAATGTGTATATCTATTATTATTTATAATAAATTTAAAACATAAAAATCCAGCGTTTATTAAGAATTTTAAATTAAAAAATTTTAAAAAATAAATTTAAAAAATATAATTTAAATGGGGGGGGGGGTTGAACCCTCAAACCCCCCCCCCCCCATGCCTACGCCACTGCATGGCAGATTCGACCATATTATGGTAACTAAAGATTAAACAACCAAAATAACTATCATTTTCCATGACGAAACTATGACAGATTGCACGATAAGATTCACATGCAGGAAAAACATAAATGGAGATCGTTTTTTTAAAGGGTGGAATGTTTATATGTCGATTTATACTAACCTTTAAATTGTTTTTTTGTGTTTATATAAATTGTTTTTTTATAAATTGTGAAAATTGATTTTTTTATATAAATTATTACATTAATATATAAATTGATTTTTTGTTTGTAACATGCTATACATTTTTAGTTTTAAATCAGATGAAGAATTATAAAAATAAATTAAATAAAATTTAACTCGTTATACTATCTCAGAAAACTTCAATTTTAAAAATATAAATAAATGTTTTTAATATAAATCAAATTTATCCAAAATTAAAATAATCTAAAAAATTAAAATATAATATGGAGGAAATGTAGTTCATAAATTTATAATAAGCATAGCCATGGATTATATTTGGTACAAACTTATATAATCATTAAATAATAATTGAAATTTCCATCATTATTTTGGAATTATGATGTCCATTCTCAGTTTAGATATTTTCTTTTAGATTTTTGGGTTTTAAAAAATACATCATTTTTTGACTCATTTTGTGTAAACTATTTACATATAATAGAAAACCTATAGTTAGCAAATCTGGTTTTAAAGAAGATTATATTCCTATATCAAATTTAAATCTTAAAACGAAAAAAAATTAGAAGCTTCCATCATTATGACAATAAATAATATATTTAAAATCTTTAAATCAGTTAGAAATCGCAATACTCTACAAATTTTATTAAACATAATTTTATAAAAAAAAGAATTAAGATAAATAGAAAACTCACTAAAATTTTCATAAAAGGATTTGAAAGCCTATTTCTTGGACATAATTAATCTTAAAAATATGAATTAAGTTCCAGGAGGATCGATAATTGTTTAAAATATATTAATCATTTTCTAAAAAATATAGGAAAATTTATTTAGTTTGTCCATTCTCATATTACAATCTATCACAATTTGATAATTTTTACCTTGCAATCCAGTTAAAGAAAGAACGAATAAGGCTAACTAATTCATTATTTTTTTAAAAAATGTTTACAGCTCAAGTTACCTATGTCATATTCCAAATTTTTTATTCTGTAATCCTATTATAAAATAACAAATTTTTTTTTTATTTTTTTTTATCTTGAATAAATTAGAATATAAAGGGTCTTACAATTCATTTTTTCCCAGACCGACAAATGTTTTTGTATGACTCTGGTTCCTGTCTAATATAATTGCTAGTTTAGTTAAGATTTAACTCCGACTTACATATTTATGTAATAAATAAGATAATTCAAGAAATAAAATATACAAACGGAAGTGGGACAAACATCTAAAAAAAGCACGCAAAATTATTTTCTATTATTAGTTTTAAATTTTCAAGTTTTAAAACGATTCAATTTTATGATAAATCTAGTAAATATGTATTATATTACATAAAAAGTTACTCGAAACATTATTGCACTTACATAATATTTTATTCACCAATGTAAAAATGTTGCTTACAGGCAGTGGCGTAGCTAGGAATTTTCCTTAGAGGGGGTCCATACATATAAAAGATGGGGACTTCGCCCCCAGACCCCCTTTAACGGGCATTTGGCTCTTTTGCTCGGCCTTCGGCCGGGTTTATCTTACAAATCATAACCATATCTTCGATAATATATAATAAATATATTTTTTAAATGCATCATTAATATGTTATTATAATTTAGTAGATTATTCTCAATGACTTTATAATAATACTATCCAGAATAATTTTAATAGTAATATAATATCCTTCCACAAACATCAAAACCAGAAAAATATAATTCATATAAAATCACTTTTAAGTCTTTTGAACGTATAATCTAAAAAAATTTTTGCTCTGGGAGGGGTCCAAACCCGAAAACCACCCCCGTAGCTACGCCACTGCTTACAGGTATGGGAAAAATTTATTGTATTAATATAATTAATTAATTAATAATATTGTTGCACAATAAAAATTATTTTAATAAAATATTTATCTCGGAATAAATATTTTTTGTTTACAATTATAAATGAATATAATCATAAATATATTTTCTAAATATTGCAAAAAATATATATATTAATTTAAATCTCAAGTATTATATTTATACATCTTATATAGTGTGTTTTATATATTTTCTCAACTCAATAACAAGTAATTTTTTATCTTTAACTAATTTATGATTATACTTGTGTCTCGTGAGGAAATCTATTATCAAAACATTTTAATTTATATAGAGGCTAATTGAAACACAAGACATGTCATACTTGAAATTAAGAATCTATAATATTATAACCTTATCCTATAATAGATTTTATAAAATAGATTTTATATATAGACTTTATAAAATTATCAAAATAATGTTTCAATTTATTTAATCTATTTTATTAAATATTTATAATCTAAAATATTTAAACTATTCTATAAATATCTTTGTCCACTATAAGGTGATAAATTCGAAAAATACAGTATTAAATGCCTTCATAAAATAAAATAATTTAAATTTAATAAAATTTTTATATTTAGAATTTTGCACAATTTTTATTATTATATCGATGTCCAATTTATGTATTATATTGTTGGAATATGACTAAAGCTGGAATTTTTTTAGATTTTTGTCGAAGATAGATTCACCCTAAATGCATCCCTAGATTATCTTCGAAAATGATGAAAGATTGGGCATGTTGTAAGGGAATTTTTATATGTTTTTTATGTTATAACACAGATGACGCTTTACATCAAATTAAGAATAGCAATATCAATCTAGCATTAAACGAGTTAAGATTATTGGAAATTCATTATAAAGTTTCTGAAAAATTTTTAAAAAACCAATTAATATGTTAAAAAATATTATTTTATTTAAAAAAATAGAAGCTTTTCAAATTTTATCATTACTCCCCGAGATTAGCTATAGGCGATGGTGACTGTTAACTGCGATACCCACAGCTCTGGTTTACCTTCTTTATGTTTTAACCAATTTTTTACAATCGCCACCATCCGTTCAGCCTGCCTATTCGAGCTGAGATAATATGGTGGTACCCTTATATGTTTCACATTTATCTTAAAACAAAAATCCTTGAATACCGCACTTACAAAAGCCGGGATTCCATCAGACACTATTATCCTTGTAATCCCAAATTTAGCAAATATTTTCTTGCAATGTTTCATGACTATTCCCATAAGTAAACCATACACCTCTTCAAATTCAATCCATTTAAAAAATTAATCCATACTCAAAACAAATTATTTTACTTTCCGCTCAAAGAAATTTATATGGACCCTCTCCCACAGCCCTCTAGGTTTTTGCCAATTATCACCCTTTTTTCTCCGGGGCATATTGACCAGGCATTGCATATTTAACAACTTTTACCCACGTTATCAATTTCTTTATTCACTCCGGGCCACCATACATATTCACTTCCCCACTGCTACTTTCTAGGTATCCCTAGATGACCCGCATGTATTATGTTAAAGACCCTTTCTCTTAATCGCCGAGGATAGATAGCTCTTTTCCCTCTCATAAGACAATTATCAACTATTAGTATTCTATACTTTTATATTTATTCCCCCAAGGTTTTTTTTCCTGGTACCCATAATTTCACCAAAGCTAAATTCTCTATCTTTTAACGTATAATCTTCTATTTCTTTCTACGTAGTAGGACTACCCTTAAACCCCCACGTTAATGTCCGAATCAATGTCTCTTCACCAGCTTTCGCTATAATATTATCTTCATCAACTAACCTCGATAAAACATCTGATAAATGATTTTCTTTTCCTTGCCTATTCTTTAATTCCAAAACTATCCACTAACAACAACCACCTCTGCAGTCTTGGTGACATCATTAATTCTTTATTATCTTTTCTAAGCAAATGTATCAAAGGTTTATGATCTATATACACATTAAATTTCCTACCAATCAGACACTTTACATCTTGTCAATCCAAATATAACTTCCAGAGCCTCATGATCACTGCCTTTTTAAATACTCTCGAGAATAATATCACCGGTCTTTCCATTCCTTCTATCCAATGTAATAGAGCTCCACTCACTCCTTTGTTGGATGCATCTACTGCTAAAATTACCTCCAAATCGAAACATACCAAAATAGGTTCTTTACTAATTTCCAATTTCAACTTTTCAAATGATATTTCTTGAGCATCCTTCCATTCAAATTGAACATTTTTCTTCAACAACTCATATAAAGGCGCAGCTATTCGAGCAAAATCCTCAATAAATCGATTATAATAATTTACCATTCCCATGAAATATTGAACCTTAGAACTTGTTCACCGGTTTACGTATATTCGCTATACTCAACAAATTTTTATGCAATGGTTTTACTTCCGTACCATATTTTATGCTCTAAATCAAGACACTTTTTTTCACAACTAGCTCGCAATCCTTTACTGTGTTTAAATTAAATCGTCAATATGTTTCATTAAATCATCACAACACTGTAAGTATACAACAAGACAACAGAAGGGTAGTAAAAAAATATTTAACACCAAAAACTCTTCTTTTTTTTTTTACTAAACTTAACGAATACGTATTTTTACATAAGCCTACCATACAAGATAATAAAATAAACTTTCTTCTTTTCCTATTTTCTTTTAAAAATGACTAATCTACACTGTCATCTGGTTAAAAAAATTTTTTTTATATATTATAATAACAAACAAAGGCATGACAAAAACAACTTTTTAATACACCACGATAACTCGTTTAATCTGTACCATAAAAATTTGTATCGTATTGTCTTAAAAAAATCATAACATTATATAACAATTACAGTGAAACGAGTGTTAAAAATCAACTAACAATAAAAGGGAATAAATATTATAAAATTTTATTTTAATTATATACATATTGAAATTAAATATGGACAAGTAATTAATTAACAAGATTAATCGTTTTTAAATTAATAAAAAGAAATTATGTTGTAAATATATAATTTGTGATAAAAAATGGAGATTTTATTTTGATCTTCTTTGAGAATATTCAAGTAAGATTTTTGATTAAATTTTATCTAAAATTCTATATCATTTTTTGTAAAAAGTCTTTTTGATATTTGTAAATATTTTAGAATTTCTTAAATGTAATCTATTTTGAAATTTTGCACCCTGATAAAAATATGATAATACTATAAATTTTTATAATAACTTCGATAAAATAATTAATACATAAAAAATATAATTATAATTTATCAAAATATTCTATTGTTCCACGAATTTGATGATGGTACTTTTTTAGAAAATAAAAGAGTTAATATTTTAATTATTAATACAAATCAATTAAAAGGATTACCTAATTAAATAGTTGCCCGCTATAACCCAACTCCAAATAGCTTTGCATGTGATTGTAAAAGTTAGTAAAATCATAAGGAATAAATCCGTGTAAGAGCTGAATAATATTCCCAATAATTTCATCTCTTGAATTAGGGCAGGGGTTTATTGCTCGATATTTATTTTTCAAGACTCCAAAAAAATTTTCGATGAGATTTAGCTGAGGTGAATATGGTGGTAGATATTCAATCCTATCTTTTATGCATCGATAAGATGGCTTCTATGGATAGTTGCATTATCCATTACAATAATTACATCTAGTTGTAAGACACTGATAAGTTCTGTCATAAAATCACGGAATAACAACCCATTATAAGCTCCTTTGATTATTTTATAATGGATTACCCCTCCAATTCCAATTGTACAAAGTATGCTTACATTTTTACCCTTAGAGGATGGAATTTTTATTATTGGACGTACATTACATGGTGCCCAGGCGTAGATTGGTACAACGTGCAAGTTTATTCTCTAAGAAATATAATTTTTCTCTTGGGGTATTTAAGATCTCTACACAATAGATTTGACGAATATTGATTGCCCCAGGAGTATTTCTTCTATCAGGCTCCGTGCCAGCTCTTTTTTTCAACCAACCTATATTTTTTATATATTTGCTAATTGTTGTTTTCGTTTTTGGACTACCAGGAGGTAAATTTTCTATTATCCGTAGTAAGAGTATTAATATCCATCAGTAAATTTATGATGCGTCTTTCAATTATGGAAGCATCTTTTTTTTACCTTTTTGGAATATTATATTCTTTTAAAGGATCTCCATTTATAACTGGGAATGTGACCTGTCTAAATTTAAGAACTGATGCTGTAGACATTTCGACGTATTTTTCAATGTCTTTAATTTTCATCTGTTCTCTTTCAGGCATTGTTATAATTTTAGTAACTATATCTATTTTTTCTTTATTCCAATATTTGTGTATTTTTGGTCTTGGAATTCTCAACGGAGATTAGGAGTTTTCATTTAAATTGGGAAAATTAATATTACTATTGGATAATAAAGATTCTATATTAAACATTATTTTTTTATTATTTAAGAAAAATTTAAACAAATTAACAAATATTTTTTACTTATTTAAGAAAAATTTATAAATTTTTAATTAAATTTCCAACACATTTCTTTTCAACGATTAATCTTATTAATTAATTGTCTATATTTAATTTCAATATGTATTTAAATAAAAATAAAACTTTATTATATTTATCCCTTTTTATTGTTAGTTGATTTTTAACACTCGTTTCACTGTTTATTAATCAAATTTATCCAAAATTAAAATTATTCAATAAAGTAAAATAAAATATGGAAGATAAAAAATTATCCATAAATTTAGAATATATATAGAACAGATATATTATAATTGAAAAATATAATACCCATAATAAAATATTAAATTAATAAATAAGTTTCCGCTAGATGGCGTAATATATCTATTTTATTTTTTAAATTAAAAATAAAGTGTATAGGAGCATAATTCTATGCTCTGGATTAATTCATTTCGTACAAAACTTATATAACGATAAAATGAAAAAAAAATTGAAGTTTTTTACATCCAACTCATTTTTTTTAAAAATATTTTAGGTTTCAAAAAAAATATATTATTTTTTCGACTCCTTTTGTGTAAAAACTTATAAAAACACAAAATAAATAAAATTTTGAAGTTTCCATCATTATTTTTGAAGTTACGATGTC
Source organism: Gordionus sp. m RMFG-2023 (assembly GCF_954871325.1). Taxonomy (NCBI): domain Eukaryota; kingdom Metazoa; phylum Nematomorpha; class Gordioida; order Chordodea; family Parachordodidae; genus Gordionus; species Gordionus sp. m RMFG-2023. Next base: position 4,461,887 of record NC_088775.1, read on the forward strand.
CATTCTCAGTTTCGCCATTTTTTTAAAAGATTTTTGGGTTTTAAAAAAATATATTATTTTTTTGACTCATTGTGTAAACTAACTTATATAGTTAAAAACTATCTCAAGAGAGAATCTAATTAATATAGGGACTAGATGAATTATTGGACATGTCAAACTTAAAATTAAGAATCTAGCATATTTAAAAATTGGTTCCGCGTCAATTCGGTGCGAAAAATTTGGTGCGGCCTCAGTTCAGCGCGGCGACACTTAGGCGCAACGACAATTCAGCGTGTATCGAACACAGCTGCAATTTATTATAAATTTATTAGTATTAAAAAAAAGGATGATTAAATAGAAGTCATTTTGAATGTTAGTCCTATTAATTATTTCTTTATTTTTTTTTTACAAAAATCTCAATTTTATTTACTATATGTGTAATATCAATAAAAAATTTAATAATATCCAAAAAAAATTACCAACCAATATTTATGCCGATTACTTTGGTGGACCAATTTATTATAATGTATGTTGATTAGTAGATGTATCCCTGGAGAATTTCCGAATAGAAGAATGAAAGAAATAAAGAAAAAGAAATCTTTGGACCCCTATCTCTACTCTTACATATTATTGGTAAAATCATAATCGCCCATTTTTAAAAATACATATTTATATGGACAAAATATACTGCTGTAAAAAAATGATTACTTTTATTATAGACCTATTATGATAATACAATTATATTAGTGATCATCTACCAAATCTATATATTGTTAACCATCTTAGACATTATTTTCCAATATAAACCTTCTACTATCCTTTTAAGTATATATTTTTTTAAGGGTTAGAAGATATAATCAGTATTGAAATTTAAAAAAATTTGATTTTTTTAGCAAATTTTGATTGTTTTTTAACCACTTGCTATATGACGATCAACTATGATATTCCCTAGGCCCTGGGCACGATATAGAGCAGACCGCAACACCAAAAATTAGGGAATATTATGAGAAATGAATATAATTTTTTACTATAAAAATTCCAACAGTTTGAAAATTGTAGAGAATTAGATATTCTCAAGTATAATAACCTTTTAATCTTGTATCACTTATATTGGTTTGACTTGTCTTAAAAAAGTCATAACATAATATAAAAATTATATTAATCAAATTTATCCAAAATTAAAATTATTCAATATAGTAAAATAAAAAAAAATATTGGAAGATAAAAAATACTCCATAAATTTATAATATATATATATAGAACAGATATATTATATTAAAAAATATTACACCCATAATAAAATTATAAAATTATAAATAAGTTTCCGTTAGATGGCATAATATATTTAATTTTGTTTTTTTTAAATTAAAAATAATGTGAATTATAGGAGCATAATTCTTTGCTCTGGATTAATTTATTTTCGTACAAAACTTATATAACGATAAAATGAAAAAAAAATTGAAGTTTACATCATTATTTATGGAATTATAATGTCCATTCTCAGTTTAGTTTTTTGGGTTTTTAAAAAAAATATATTATTTTTTTTGACTCATTTTGTGTATTACTTATATAAACATAAAACTATCTCACGAGAGAGTCTATAAAAGGGAAGAAAGAAAGAAAGAAAGAAAGAAAGAAAGAAAGAAAGAAAGAAAGAAAGAAAGAAAGAAAGAAAGAAAGAAAGAAAGAAAGAAAGAAAGAAAGAAAGAAAGAAAGAAAGAAAGAAAGAAAGAAAGAAAGAAAGAAAGAAAGAAAGAAAGAAAGAAAGAGATGAATTATAGGGCATGTCAAACTTAAAATTAGGAATCTGTCATATTTAAAAATTATCCTGTTATAGATTTTAGATATGTAAATCTTCACATATAATTATTAATTTTATATAAGACAAAAAAGATTTGATAACAATTTTATAATTAATATTTTTGTCTTTGGTTTCAATTATGACTATATACTTGTATATATCACTAGAAAATCTATAAATTTATCAAAACATTTTAATTAATTATAAAGGCTAGTTGCACCATATAAGATACCAGCATACTATAACCTTATCCTATAATAGTTATATGTAGACTTTATAAAATTATCATAATAATGTTCTAGGTTAATATTTTTTAAAAAAAATATCTATATGTGACTATTGAATTTCAGTTTTATAAACAAATTTGTAAAATGCATTAAAAAATACAATTTGTCAGTCCGAACAACCTGCTAATTATTTTTTATAACTCAGGTTTTCTATTTTTATTATTTAAATAGGATTATATATATATATTCCAAAAAAAAGACAATACATATTACGAAATTTTTTATTATTTAAATATTATTTTATATCTACAAAGATCCAATTTTTTCTTGAAGTTTAATTAGTCTTCATCTTATAATATTCTATTTTATTCATGCTGAAGCTGATTATTTCGAGAAATACACTAAACTATGCAAGTTAGCAGCACAATATTCTCCTCTATTTTATTGCGCTAATCACGAAAGTACGTATAATGGTATGCTAAATTTATTATTTAAATAATATTATATATATATATATTCTTAAGGATTCTACTTTATAAAAAAAATACTTGCCAAATTAGTTCCCCTAATATTATTCATTAAGATTCGCAATATATTTATTATTTTGAATATTACTTTTTAATTCACATTTGTTCCTGCTCAATAAAATTAGTTACTGAAATTACACTCATTTACGTTACGGCAATACATATTGATAATATATTTTTTTATTTACCTCCTCAGCCTTCATAATTATGTTATCATTTTATTATTTTAAAGACTATGATATCTCATGATTTTCCATCCATCACCATTTGTTACTCATAACTACTTGTGATCTATGGTCATTTCTAATGCCGTGCCAGATTTAATTCCTGTATTTTTATTTTAAGATAGTTTAATGATTATATAATAAAGGAAATGGTGTTAAAAAATAACTTTACTGGCTCTTTGTCAGATTAAATTCAATATAAAGGTTTATAGGTAGATTAAGTGGATTCTGTTTTTATTCTAAATAATTATAGAGGGAGGAGGAAATCACTATTGTTGTTTATTTTTCTAATATTTATGAAGAGGAAGAATTTTGATTTATCAAATTAGGAACAGAAATTAGTGAGTGTTGTATCTGTCAATTTGTGGTTGACATTTATCTACCTTTTTCTTATTATATTTTCTATAGAAAAGATGGACTTTTAATTTTCTTTGTTTGACCAATATTGGTATATCAATAAATAAATATAATAATATAAACAGGATTATATGAAATATTGGGTTGTGATAATGATTAAGAAGGGTAGGAAGTTACCATTTAGGAAAATAGGTTTATTCAATCTTTAAAAATATATTCACAAGTGGGTTAATCAATTAATTCCATCCACCGTTGTATAAATTGTTAAAGAAAGGAGAAAAATTTGAATGGAAGAATGAACAGGAGGAGGCTTTTGACGGTTTGGAATCTAGAATTGGGAGAGAACCAATTCTAATGTGTTTTAATAATGATTTAAGAGTGGTGTTAGTCGTAGATGTGTCCAATAAAGGTGTAGGAGGAGCGTTGTTACAATGTGTAGACGGCATGGAAAGACCTGTTTTGTTTTTCTCAAGAATTTTTAGGGCGGAGGAAACTAAATATTCGGTTATAGACCAAGAAGCGTTGGCTGTAATTTTTGGACTGACAAAATGCCGAGAGTAATTAATAAAAGATAGATTCATGGTGTATACGGATCACAAACCGTTGGTGCATCTTTTTAGGAAGGATAATAAAGAGCTAATGTTGTGGCCTACAGAGATGGTTATTGCTGGTGGGTAGTTTTGACTTACAATTGAAATATCAGCGGGGAATAGAAAATTATTTACCGGATATTCTTATGTGGAGAGGGATGGAATGCCGAAGATAGTGAGTCAAATGGTTTGGAAGAGGAGGATGAGTACGGATTGATTAAGGCTATGGTAGGAATATTTAAAGGAGGACCGGTAACGTGGGAACAACTTATGAGTGCCACATTAAAAGATCGCGAATTAACACGTGTCAAAGCATGCATGAATGAGCTGAAAACATAGTGAGATGGAGACAAACAGATATATAGAAAAAGAATTGGCCATAGTGGATGAATATGTGGTACGAGGGAATAGAGTTGTAGTGGCATTCAAATTAAGGGATGCTGTGTTGACAATGATTCATGCGGGGCATCAAGGAGTGGAGAAGATGAAACAATGGGGCCAATAATATATGTGATGGCCAGGCATGAATATAGATATCGAGAATATCAGTAGGAGTTGTTTGTTGTGCAATACGTGGGCCAAGATGCCCCATAATGCCAAGAAAAGTGTTGGCCAAAGGTTACCTAGCTGTGGGAGCAGATACACTTTGACTTTGACTATGACTTTGAAAATAAGATTTATATACTCGTGGTGGACGTGTACTCAAAATGAGTAGAGTATGAGGAAGTAAGGGGGTTAACGACTCAAGTGGCCGTGAAAACATTGAAAGATCTATGGGCCAGGTTTAAAGTAGGACAAACGATAGTATCTGACGGAGGTCCGGCGTTTATCAGTGTACAATTTTAAGCGTTTTGCGTAGAAACTGGTGTATAAGATCACCTCCATATCATCCGAACTCCAATGGTCAGGGGGAGAGGATGGCATCGGTTATCACGAACTGGTTAAAAAAAACAAAGTATGGAGGTGAGAAAATTTGGATAGCCGTGGTATATAATAACAACAGTCGAAAGGGGGAAGAACAATCTCCAGCAGAGAAGTTTTTAGGAAGGCAAACCAGGTAATTATAGGATTTATTAAAGCGGAAACCGATTCAAGAGGTGAAAGAGGACATAAGGGAGATGCTTGAGTTTGTAGTGGGACAGAGCTTATGGGCCAGAATATATGGTGGTACAAGGAGATGGTAAATCGGGATGATAGTGCAAAATATTGGACACAAATTAAATCGAGTAAAACACCGACGGGATAGAGGGAATATGGCATCGGGATCAATTGAAAAGGGGCGTTAAACCTGGGAGGTTAAAATCGGGAGTATGAATAGAATGAATTAATTTATCGGAGATTCGCGGTAGGAAAATTATCTTAATATATCCGAAGTAAATCTAAGGGCACAACTACACCAAATGGTTTATCGGAGGTGCAAATGATAGAACCCAAGTCAAACCAAGACGTGATTTCTACAGGGAAACAACTATGTCATCGAACAAAGAGGGAAGATTCAAGCACCCAAAGAACAACGATAAGAATGTTACAGAGCAAATTAATGAAAATACGATGAAAGGCTATAGTTATTGGAAGAGGCCGGGTGCGAGGTGAAGTGAGTAGTTTGATTTTCAATTAGTGGGGGGTGTGTTATGCGGAGTCATTCTTTTTATGTTAAATTGCGAAGTCATTCTTTTTTTTATGATGAATATTTTTTTTGCAGTGGCGTCGCTAATAGAGAATTATTAACAATTTATGTTTTTAATAATATCCTATATGAAATAGCTGAGAGTAGCGTTATAAAATTTGCAGTTGTGGGGAATTATATATTCGCATCTCTCGATATATTGGATAAGGTATATAAGATTTCTGTGTCATTTGATCAATGTACCTGTGGATATCTTACGACAATGCTCCTACCTTGTCGGCATATTATGGCTTTAGGGGCATTACATAATTTTGATAAATATTGCCCTCAACTTTGCAGCAAGAGATGGTCAAAAGCATATTCTATATCTTATAATCCTGATATAGACAAAGTGGGCCTCCCTAATATTAACTTCACTCAAACACATATTTCCATTAAAAAAAAAATTATCACAGAAATATAAATATAATAAAATGATACAAAAATTAACAGCCCAGGCTGATTTTTTCTAGCATTTATCGCAAGATAACTATTTTGTTTACAAAAAACTTGATAATGGAGAAATGTAATCAGGATGACAAATTGTTATATATAATCCCACTCATAATGGTATTTTATTTTATAAAATTATAAATATATTAAAAATTATAGATCTTGCCTCGACCTCTTATCCATACCTTAATGTTACCTCAGCCTCTTCCCTCGATAATGGTATTTTATTTTATACGAAATTATAAATATTTTAAAAGCTATAGATCATGCTAGAACCTTATATCCATAACCTAATGCTACCTCAACCTCTTCCCTCGATAATGGTATTTTATTTTATATAAAATTATAAATATTTTAAAACCCTGTTAGAATTTACACAAAAAGGCTTGATTATAAAAAACAGGGTTATGTTCAAATCTTAAAAAAAACAGGCTCCATTCGGGGGCACCTAGCCTATAATTTTATATATTTACCCCCATTGCACCTAACCTATAATTTTCTTATTTACCCCTAAATGGGAGCGTGCAGCCTCTGCCTGTTTAATGATTTTAGGCAATTCAGCCAACCTATAATGCAGTAGAAGAAGATGCAGAGGTCATGCTCACTTCTTCTGAAGGTGATTTATTTTACTTTATTATATTAAATTTAATTTTTTAGGTCCAAATCAATTCAGCTTGCAAATAATAATAAATCAGCAGGAGAAGTAGCTATGGAAGTGTTATATATTATTATATGAATATAATACACCTTTTTTTTCAATCCTTTAAATAAACATAATTAATAAATCTATTTTAGATGATGATGATTTTCCAATAATAGATATAGCAATGCTCTAATTGATTTACAACAATATAGTTTTTATATATATTTAATATGCAATATAGATATGAATCATGTCTATTATTCGGTGTTAATATTTTATATAAATGCATATTGTATTATGCTTGTGTTATTATATTATTCAGTGTATAAATACTTAAAATAAATCATTTATTAATATATAAAGAAGGCTTTAAAACTAAAAATAAAAAATCTAAAGTCTATTATTTTGATAGGACACTTATCAAATGAGTGAATGTAAAAGTTATTATTTAAAATATAAATAATTTTAAAAAAACCTTCATTTACTATGAATGAATTTTTATAAGAAAGAAAGATATGTTGTTTGTCATACTTTTAAATTAAATTAACAAAAATTAATTTATAAATTGAAAATATATAAATACCATATTTAGGATTTAAATGATTCATATTATATTAGGCAATAACAACATATCTATTGCTCTAGATTATAATTTTATATAAATCATTTTTAAATATATTTAAGAAATTAATATTAAACATTATATTTAATTAAAAATATACTAAATATTTACCATATCAAAATGAACAAAATAATAGTATTTTATTGACAATATTTAAAGAAGGTAGAGTTTATTTAATGGCAAAATATATTAATACAATATACAAAAAATTAGTATTTATAAATTGACAATATATAAATACGGGTATGACTAAAATACGCCCTACCGAAAACTACGAGCCTCTTCGTGCCCCCTATGAAAGAAGCTTAATTTAAATAATATTATTTTAGAATCGCAAGCGTTATAAGATAAGGCAGAAAATGTTTTTTTTCCATTTAAAAAAAAAATTATAACATAGTAAAATTTTTATAAAATTATTTTTTTACATGACTAAAATACGCGCCCCTACACGCCTCCTATCAAAGAAGCTTAATATAAAAAATGAACGCAGAATCATATAGAGCTTATTAAAAGGTATAAAAAATGTTAATATTATACTTTAAAACTTATTATAACCTAGTGGGCTTTTGAAAAACAAATTATTTTTTTTGACAAAACTACGCGCCCCCCTATCAAAGAAGCTTAATTCATAAAAATATTAAGCAGAATCGGATTAAGCTCATTAAAAGGAATCAAAAAATGTTAATATTAAGTTTATAAATTATTTATAACTTATTGAGATTTGGAAAAAATACTTAATTTCTTCTTTTTTTGACTAAACTCCCGTTAAATATACTTTTTTGATAATAAAAATATTTATTTAAATAAAATAAATAATACCATTTTCTGAATCTCCTTGAAAAGTTATACATAATTCTGTATTCATTTAAAAAAAATAATGTATATTTAAAGGAGGCGCATAGCATGTAGTTTAGTCAGAAAAAGAAGAAATTAAGTTTTTTTCAAATAATAAGTTTTAAATAATTTATAAACTTAATATTAACATTTTTAGATTCCTTTTAATGAGATTAATACAATTATGCTTTATTTTTTAAATGAATTAAGTTTCTTTGATAGGGGACTTAGTTTAGTCAAAAATTATTTTTTTGATAATAAAAATTTTTTAAAAAATAAATAAATAATACCATTTTCTGAATCTTTTTTCAAAGTTATACATGATTCTGTATTCATTTTGTAAAAATAATATATATTTACCGGGAGCGCGTAGGGGGCGTTGTTTAGTCAAAAAAGAAAAAATTAAGTGTTTTTTCCAAATCTCAATAAGTTATAAATAATTTATAAACTTAATATTAACATTTTTTGATTCCTTTTAATGAGCTTAATCCAACTATGCTCTATTTTTTTTATGAATTAAGCTTCTTTGATAGGGGGCGCATAGTTATGTCAAAAAAAAATTTTGTTTTTTCAAAAGCCCACTGGTTATAATAAGTTTTAAAATATAATATTAAATTTTTTTATACCTTTTAATAAGCTCTATATGTTTCTGCGTTCACTTGTTATAAATTAATCTTCTTTGATAAGGGGCGCGTATTTTAGTCATGTTAAAAAATAATTTTTTAAAAATTTTACCATGTTATCTATTTTTAAAAATGAATAACATTTTTTGCCTTATCTTATAAAGCTAAATACGATTCTAAAATAATATAATTTACGTAGGAGCTCGTAGTTTTCGGGGGCGCGTATTTTAGTCATGCCCTTTATAGGTTCCACCTCTAAATAGCGAGCAGCAAAATAGCGAGATATTAAATGAATGAAAACCTAAAAAGTTTAAAATATAATATTAAAAAAAATGTAAATTATTTTAAAAATTATAAATATATAAATCATTTTAAAAATTATAGATATATAAATCATTTTATTATATAATTATAATATATTAATACTGTTGTAAAAATTATTTTATTATATAAATTATTTTTTTATTATAAAACTATTATTATAAATGTATATAACACATAATTTTTATCATTGTTTTAAATTATTAATATATAAATTGTTTTAAATTATCAATATATAAATTGGTTTTAATTATAAATGAGCACATATATCTATTATAAATAATAACTATAATTTTTCAATATTAAAATTTTTGAGTTAGGCATTAATTTCTGGGGGTAAGTATTTATTTTTGAAGGGTAATCTTTACTTGTATTATGATGTTTTTAAATCCAATAATTGATAAACCAAATATACCTCTTTAAAAATTAATCATCTTATATTTTTACAATTTATAGAAATGAAAATGAGTTATCACACTTAATCTAAAAATAAAGTGATTATCAACCAAATGATAAAAAGATTGCACTATTAAAATATATATATATTTCTTATTTTTAGAAAAAGGATAGTAACATATTAATTATAACCTACAAATTTGAAAATCCTTATCTCCTAAGGCTTAAAATATTGTTAATAGAAATATGTTATAAGGTTGTATATGGTGGCTTACTGTAATATTCTTTTTATTATTATCACTAATGCATTATGGATTGGCAAATATCGCGGCCAAAGGGCGATATATTTTAGGGGGTAAGGGGTAGATTTTGGAAAGTGGCTTGCATCCATCAAATTTTCTACCATGTAGATGTTGGTTATTTTTATTATATTATAAACACATATATTACAATTTTATTTAAATCATTTGTATATTTTATTAGGGGGGAAGGTACCTTTTAATAGCATGTGGGGATAGGGTAGGGGGTATTTATTTTCTCTCATGTATACACCAGTGGCGTAGTCAGGATTTTCTCATGGGTGGTGGTGGGGGGGGGGGTTTGTGATAAATTTATGTGTAAAATGAATATATTTGATACCCTTTCCCTTTAATTAGAGTCTAATATTTTTTTAATGTAATTAAAATTAGTTTCTATAGAATTATAAATTATTGTTACTTTTCAGAAATAGTATTATTCTGATAATGGCTCATACTTGAACTTTAACTGCTGCAAATGGCCAATACTCAAAATTGATAACTAATCCTCTAATAGTAAATGATTATAATTCTATTTTCCTACTCTTTTATTTAATGTTTTATCAGTACAATATAGGGTTTAACTTCATAAATTAATTTTATTAGTCAAAGTTGTGTAGCCAGGATTTTCTTATGTGAAGGGGGGGGGGGTTTAAATGTTTTTTAGTAGGCTTTAGCCCTAATATTTTATTTTTTATGAACACTCAATTTCTTATATCTTAGATTATGTTAAAATTATCTTAAATATTTGCACATAATAAAATTTTAAAGAGTATTATAGATTTTATTTATTATATAAAAATAAAAATACTTTAGCATATAGTATTAATTGCATAAATTTTAATAGTTAATACAAAAATTATATAAATGTTATAATTAAGAATTCAATTGACGAAAAAATTTGATGGCTAAAATAATTAATAATGATTTGATATTTGGCAGGGAACTAAAATACAATTACACATGGAAAGGGCCTGAAGAACATTTTTTGATCTCTAAGAATGCTCTCTTCTGTCAAGATTTTAATACCAAAATTCGACATCACAAAGTAACTTATCATATGATGTGTTAATTAGTCTAGTTCTTCCTACTATTTGAGATATCAGAGACACCAATTTTTATTTAATGTGTTAATCTATTTTTATTTATTAAAAAATATTATAAAAAGGTGAATGATATTTGTTCTATAATTTTTTAAAACATATCTTATTTTTAAAAATTTATTGCAAAAAAAAGAAATATAGTTCAATAAATAGTTACCGACTCTTGTCTTTCAATGAATCTAGTGGGACAAAATCTTTTTAGTTTCTTTTTTTTGATATCAAATTTTAAAAAAATCTATTTTTTATAGGGGGGTTGAACCCCAACCCCCCTTCTCCCATGCCTACGCCAATGGTATACATAAGTTATGTATTAAATATTTTCAGAGTTGGTTCTACAATCAAATAACAAGCTTCCTCTCTTTTTTAGTTATAGATATTCTATTAATTAGCTACTATTTTTGTAAAAGTAACTACCGATATATTTTTTAAAAAATGTAGCGCGCTACTGTTAACAACATAATTTATGGTGAATAGTTATAACGATGACGAAACTAGTGAAACAATTGAAAAACATATATCTCTCACTTAATTTATTCAAAAGGTAAAGCAAAAAATGATATTCAGCAGCCAGAGTGGCATGATTATTGTACTTCATAAATATATTCATCTATGCAGAATCAAAGTTATTCAAATATCCGCTTATTAAACCCAATAGCGAGTATCAAAATAGCGATATATGATTATCTTTTTATCTATTTTATATTCGTATTATAGTTATAATATAAATGTAAATCTCTATATTATATAGTTACGATGTTGTTACGTCATGTCATCACTACGTAGTGTCATAGTGACGTCATGCTTTATTTATTTTATTCTAAAAATTAACTTAAAAATATTTTTATAAATTATATTGGGCATAGCTTTGGGAAAATTCCGCTTGCTTTAAACAAATTTTTTGCAAGCCTGGGCTTGCAGGCCAATGAAAGTCTGATATAGATTGTATTTTTAACATTATGATTTTATAAATATTTTATTACAGCTCTCAACTACAAAAATTTTCATGATCGTTAGTTGGGCTTGGTGAATTTTTTTCAAAATTATTATGGCCTTGGACATTGCTTGGAAATTTTTTTAATATTAAATATTAGGCATATGATCAGTAATATTTTTAAAAGCTTAATATATATTTTGACTTAAAACATAGTATTTACTTGGTTTTAATGGATTGGACCTGGCCTGAAGAGATAGGTGGGTTATAAAGAATATAAATTGGATATTATTTTGAAATAACTGGTATCAACTATCATAAAAGTAAGGATTCTCATTCCCCGTTAATTTTGTCGAGCTATCTACTAGTATATATAAATTTTCATATTAAAATTATATACTAATATTTGTTATCACGAATATATTTTTTAAGATGGGAGATAGGGAGTATCTTTTCTCTCATATTTATGCTGTTAAGATGCAAATTACATTTTATAAAAAAATGAAAACTAAATAAACTGCAATGTTGCCTTCTCAAATATATATAAAAATTATATTTAAAATATTTATAAATAAATATTAAAATAAATCGAATATCATGAGTTATATATTAGAAATTAGAGATAAGTGGTTAAAAGATACTTTTTAAATGTATATAGATTGCTTTAAGTAATTTTCTTTTTTTCTCGTGTTCAAAGTTAAGTCATTGTTATCATTAATATTATGATTTTATTTTTTTTGTGATAATAAATATTAATTTTTTTAAATTATATATAAGATGTTTAAAATAAGATTCATTATGAATTTTTTTTAAATAAAATAATATATCTCGAAATATCAATTCAGAACTTATATAAAATAAAATATTTAAACCAGTGTGAAATAATTAAGAACTGGGAAATTAAATAAAAAATAAATAAGAAACAGGAAATAGATAGATAAAATACTCTAATATTAGGTTAGCATAAACTAAAATTGGAATTTTATTGTGAAAATTTATGAAATAAGCTAAAAAATTTGTTGAATCTCGATATCACATTTATCTAAATATAAAAAATATCTACTTTATTACTAAAAAGTTCATAATACACACGCAAACAATTATTTGAATTTATATTTCATATTAATATAATATAAAAAAAAAGGTTATTTAAATAAAAATATAATAAATGGGAAAAGATTTATAAGAATCGCGAGTTAAGATTGCAATTTGATTAAATAGGATATATTATCTAAAAAAATAAACACATCCATATCCCGTTCGTAAAGGGAATATAAATTATCTATTAAAATATTAAGTTCAATATATTTTCGATTTTTTCTATTTATATTCAACCCGCTATTAATTTGTATATATTTGAGCTCACTCGAGTGTTGGTGACTTTTTAAAATATTTATTAAAGAATAAATATTAGGATGCGCGCAGCGTGTTTTGTGCTTCAAGCTATGATGATAGCCCTCTAGATGGTTGTTTGCCCTAGGACCATTAACTTGATATCTAATTATAAATTTATTTTGTATATACACATTAAAAATTTTAATACCTTGTCCATAGGCTATGGGGAAATAAAGCGTTAATGGAAAGCCATGTCAAATCCATATATTGCATAAATTGTATTAGCAAAGGATTTTCAAGCGACATGGCAAGACATGATGACCTAACTTCTGAAATATCTTCCTCCCGGCAAAAGGGTAAAGTAGTCATACGTCTGACTACTTTGTGGACAGTGGTATTGTCTCTATATTCTTTTGTTAACCCTAATCCCTGACATTTTCGCCATATTGCTTGGGAAAAATGAAAGAAACAGCCTATAAAAACTTATAATAAATACACGTAATAAATTAACCTTTAATGACCATTGTAGGGAAAACAAATCTTAAAGCTGATATTGCAGCAGCCTCATAATCAGTCTGCCCGTATCTAGGATTAAACATAATATTATTTTCACCACAGCATCTTAGAATTATTTGAAATAATTCTATATAGGTGGCCCTGGTTTTATCGGAAAGAAGGGCATAGATTATAGGTATCATAGTCTCACGATATAAGACATGAATTGTGTATAGTGGGTAAAATAGTCTTGGCACAACATAAAATGTGCCATCCATATATATGGTATCGTTATCACATGTTTCAATGATTTTTAGCATGCTCGATGTACCAAACACCAATATATTATTATTATTATCATTATTGATTAAAAATATATCCCCCCTATTTGTGGTGATATATTCGGGCAACAGAACTATATCATCCATGGACTGTGGCAAAGTGGGCCGATTTTTTTGTAATAATCCATCTATTTTACTTTTTATTGAAATGTATGTGGGCATAGCCTCTGGATATAAATTTATATTTGGTGTTTCCAAAAATCTTTTGTTTAAAACTTTTTCATAAATATTATGCCGAGTTTCTAGAGGATTTTCAGCAATAACATCCTCTAAAACTTGATATGTCCTAAGCTTTTCAAAAACACCAATTTCATTCTGATGTTCATGCAAACCAGAGGTTATATAGATTCCATCAAGTTTGCATGAAGCTTTGCAACCAACTATTCTGCAACGATAATGAACTCGGTCACCTTTTTGATAATCATGCCGATATAAATAATTTTGAAAAAATAGAAGTCGTTTTCCTTTTTGAGAATTTATAAACTGAGGATCTTAATAAATAGAAAAATTATATATTAATAAGGGCTCCAACATTAATGAAAAAATCAGACAGAACAAGATACTTTAAAAAAAAATTTGAGCAAATAAATAACTTATCATTTAAAGATGTGTTAAAATTTTTTAAAATTATTTCAAGGTCATGCCTAAAAACAATTTAAAACATCTCTATGCTATATTAAATATATAGGATTATAATATTATGTGACAATATGTATTTAATTAAAGCCATTTATATTTTTACCATTTATATTTTGATGCAAATCCATTAATACATGGGCCACTTCTAAAGGCAGATCCGTATTACCTATAAATATATTTTAGATATATTGTAAATTAGTGTATAAGATACTTTCAATGCCAACATTTGAATTTTGATAAGTTCCTGAATTACCTAGATTTGAAATAAAGGTTTGATAGGCTCTGGCAAAGCCAGAGGTAGTTTGAGGGGCTATTGAAACTTGGGCTAATAATTTTAAGTTAATTTTAATATAAGTATATCATAAATACCTTGATGTGTAATGGCTTGGCCAACTGAACTGAAAGGTGGAGGGGCTAATGCTTATGCTAAATCTTTAAATCTATGTTAAAATTATTGTAAGGATAGCTTGATTTGCATTAGGAGTTATGGCTGCTACCAAGTTGTGACATTCTAAAGATTGGATGGTGATAATTAAATCGAGACCAATCATTAATTTGGCTCTACCACCTCATCTTTTGCGACAAATTAGGTAAACGGCCTTTTTACCACTTGTATGGGCCAAATATTCATGTCCTTGGTAGCATATATAGTCCTTTTTCTTCTGTGTTTGCTGAAAACAAAAATAATAAATATATAAAATGGTTTATTACTTTTATTTCAAGTTGTTTATATTTAAGATAATTTTTAAGATTATCAGCTACAGTTAGTAAGGTAAACGACCTTTTTACCACTTGTATGGGCCAAATATTCATGTCCTTGGTAGCATATATAGTCCTTTTTCTTCTGTGTTTGCTGAAAACAAAAATAATAAATATATAAAATGGTTTATTACTTTTATTTCAAGTTGTTTATATTTAAGATAATTTTTAAGATTATCAGCTACAGTTGGAATCATATCAAAAATATGGCGGCCATTTTTGTGAATATTCTTCTGAGTATTATTGTGATTATTCTCATTTTTCGCTATTTTTGATGCTCGCTATTTAGGTCTCTTACCCCCTTTATATATTTTATTTTTCGCTATCTCTATTTCGTACAGGTGTTACACAAATTCAGTGATGGAAATAGGAGAAATTATTCCACATTTATCCTTTGAAACAAATGAAATAGACTTTTATGACTTTAAAATTCATGAAATACTAGAAATAAGTCAAACCCTCGTAAAGTTAGTTTGTACTTATAAAGATTTTACAGATAAAATATTAATTACCATCATAAAATCTCAAATTAAATTAACTGATGTCTCTTGCTTAAAATTTAGTGTTTTAATTCCAGAAAATATTAGTCTCAACTATGAATTTGATATAGAATTACCTCTATCCATGAATAGTATAATATATTCAATTTTATATTAAAAACAGGCTTAGAAGCACAGGTTTTATGTAAATGCCCATACTATCATCACGATTTTAAAAAATTGTATGTTCATGAAGAAGCACCATATATATTTCGTCCATTTATTCCTAATAAAGATAAGGCAAATAAATTTTGATTGCTTTTAAATATATGATAATTTATTATAGCATCGTAGTAATAATTGGATATATAATATATTGAATGGCAAAGCAATACATGAAAAAATAATTTACACCACAAAATCAATTCCACATAAATTTGGATTTATACTGCTTCAGGATATGAAATGGGATGGGGTGTCTGAAAAATTTAGCTTTATCGCAGTAATCAATGATAAAATCACAAAAAATCTCAGATATTTAAGGCAATCCCATTTACCACTCCTTGAAAATTTAAAAATTTGCCTCAATGTATTATATATTAAAATAATAATAAATAATAATTTTTTAATTAGATTATATCAACAATTTTACATATGCCCAAATATAAAATAATAGCATTTTTTCGATACCCACCCAAAGCTTCACACTTACAGTTATTTATTGAATCTTATGCTCATCACATTCCTCGTCATTCATATTATTTGTCTGAAGTTATACAAAACATCCATATAAAAAGTGATTATTATGCAGATAAAACATTTACATTGCATTTAAGGGAATCAGCAAATTTAAAATCATATAATCAAACACCAGTTAATTAATCTTTATTTAAATATATCAAATTAATTATTGAGTCCTTATATTTTATATTTTTTTTGTTAACATTTTATTTTATTATTTTGCCTATATTATATTATCTATTATGGAAATAATATAGATTTAAGCATTCCTACATGAGTGGCTTAAATTATATTTGCATGTTAATCACAGATGAAATGTTTATAAAGGGGATTAATTTTAACAAGTTTTACAGCTAAATAATGGCATATAACAAATATTCACAATTATAGTTAAAAAGAACCTTATAAAAGTGAGCATTAACCCATTTTGTCAAAGTACCATATCAGCTACAGTTTATTTATTTTTCACATACAAATTTTTTGAATCAAAATAATTTCACATGATATTTTATTTTTTAGTGTGCCACTGAATTTTGACAATTTAGGACTATTACATTACTACTTCTAGACTTTTTTTAAATTGTAATTAACATAAATTTATTTCTTACAAATGCCTTAACCTATTCTAAATTAATTTTGTTTGACCTATCATTCCATCTACTCTCCAATTTATAATCATGTTTTTAAGTACACCATTATGGTGATGCTGACCACCATTTTTCTCCCCTTTATTTCACCTTTTCTGGTGGTAAGCTCTTTCAATCTCTATTCACTTTATTACTCATACTATATATATTTTTATATTTCCGATTGATTCCATTTAAATCTCCCACCAGAGTATTGCTATCGAGGCCATTGTATCTTGGTCTCGCACTGAAATATCAATAACGACAGATATCCCTATTCCTCACCACCAATGCATCAATATCGACAGATATCTCACAGGAGTATTCTTACCAATTCCATTGTAAGCTTGATCTCCAACATCGGAGTATCAATCCACTGGAGTATCGTTATTAAGTCCATTGTAGCTTGGATACATTGTGCTTAAATGGCCCCGAGATCATCATTATCCTAGCCCTGGCCAAGAGATCCTTATCATCCTTGAATTACCTACAAGTTCAGCTGGCCATCTTATTAAGTTTATTGGACAAGTATCCTAGCACCCGGCTGTCCAATTATGTCAGTGACCAGGGTGGCATTTCTCAGCTCAGAAAATCATCTTATATGTTTGTACACATCCGTCATCGAAGAAAACCCCGAAATTTTTTAGTTCCTTACCAGGATTAAACCTTGGACCTTCGGTTTACAAGCATACATCATACACCACGTCGACATGCTGGCCACTATATAAGTGTAAAATAATTTCCGTTTTTAATACTATTTTTTTATCAGAATATTTTTATTTTTTATAAATAAAATTCATTATTTTATTATATTCTCATGAAATTTTTCATATAAAAGTTTGATAAATTTAAATGTATTATACAAAAAGAATGGCAGGTGGTTTAGATGGGTTCAGGCCAGGTTTTTTTGTTGATTTAATCCATTACCTTGATAATGGTTTCATTGACCCTTTACCAAAATCATTAACCGAGATTTGTAATAATATCCTAATACCTGAAGTTCCCTTTTGTATATGCCATATTCTTTTTGGTACACATGTTTTTTAACAAAACTTGATTGTGGTATTAGACCCATAGCCATAGGATTATTTTTTCGTTAATTAGTTGTCAAGGTTATAGTAAATAGGATCTGTTCTAAGGCCAGTTCCCTCCTATTACCCTCACGGTTAGGTTTTGGTGTTAGAGGTGAAATGGCATCACATGTAGTGCATAATTTTTTATCACTGAGGCGGATAATTTTTTCTGCAAGTTAGACTTCAAAAATGCTTTCAAGAACATTCATGAGAGCTCATCTTTATCCTCTTTCCTACAAATTTCCAAAAATATTGAAATTCCTTAATTCCTACTATGAATTTCACTCGTTACTGGAATTTTCTATATCACCTGAGCAATACGATTCACTTGGTCCCCTGCTTTTTATATGGGTATTCAGGATTTGATCAAAAATTTAAAGCTTAATTTCAAATCAGACCCAAATTTATGGTTTCTCGACGATGGCTCTTTAGATCTTTACCCAATGTTATGTCGGCCATCGAGTATGTTGAAATGGAATCTTCTAAAATTGATCTTTCCATAGAAAAAAATGAGAGATGCCTCCCTCAACATTAAGGATATTATCCCTCCCCCAAACTTTAAAATCATTTCTCATAAGGACTCTGTCTTCTAGATTTTGAACGATCTACTTTTAGCTTCGGTTAAACAATTTTGGCTTACTCTAGTTCAGCAAGGGTCCGATCACCCCACTTCCAGCTATTTAAAGATCCTAGTTCCCATGTTTCAATGTGTTTTTGGAAAACTTTGTTTGTCTCCCGATCTAACTAATCTTCAACTACTCAGGAACGCAAAAAAAAATCCTAACGGCTAAGAATAGATAGACGCGATCCCGAGTAGGAAAAGGGAAATGTTACTCACAATGAGCTTCAAATTGCCATTGGCCATGGGCTAAGTTGTCTTATCCCCATCAACATGTGTGCTGAGCAAGTCGATCCATTTTCTAGACATTGTTTATCTTGCCTAAGTCAGTGGGCGTTTTTTTTATGATATAACAATCTAATTAGGTTTATAGGCAAATCTCTAATTTCGGCCGGTTTCCTTAATAGTGTGGAGCCGTTAGGTCTTTTAAATCAGGATGATAAGCATCCCGATGGCATGTCTTTAACATCTTAGCTCGTCGGTGACCAGTTTGGAATGTGCCATGTGTTACCTCCATTTCCCTCCAATAGAAACTCTGACCTCTTGGAATTTTAATGAAACAATAAATATAGGTAATTCTTTTGTTTTTATCCCTCTAATCTTTAGTGTTTTGGGGAAACCCCTGCCCCCAATCCTGAAAAATTTTAAATCATTTGGGTAAAAAAAAAATTTCAATAAGGACAAGGGTTAAAAACGAGTCCCTATCCCTCAAACAAAAAATATTTAAATCCTAAAAGGGAATTACAAGTGTTTCTTTGAATCACTCCCTTATTACTCTTAGTTCCTTTAACACACATGGCAAAATTTACATAAATTAAAGTACTGCTTAGTATTAGTAGTAATTTTATTTTTATTATCGTTAAAAAACAATCATTTACTAATTTTGCTATTATTTTCGTGCAATAAAGTTATACGTGATTTGTCTCCTAATTAATGTATGGTAAATATTTAAAGGTTTAATATAAATTAATATTATTTATTTTTTTTTCAGATAGTATATAATGTGAATTTTAACGTTTTGAATCATTTATAGCCACCATTTAAAAAAATTCTTTTTAAAGACTTTATTTCTTGCTTGAAATGTTTTTCAGACAAATTTATAATATAAAATTAATTGGTTTTGAGTAAATTTTTTTTAATATTTAATTTTAATCCTTTATATTATATATTTGTTTTGTAAGTTCATCTTTATATAACTATAGATGCCATATTGCATTAAATTTTATTTATTTTTTTTGTAAAAAAATGATATTATTATATATAGATAGTGCTAATTTTTCTTCCCCATTCTATTTTATTATTTAAAATGTCAAAACTAACTATTTAATTAGAATTTTTTAATTACAATATATTCTTAGTAAAAAAATACTATTTTTTTCATTAGAATGTTTTTAGTTTTTTTTTATATAAAAAATTCATAATTTTATTGTTATTCTCATTATATTTTTTTACAAATTATTACGATTTTTTTTATCATTTTATTTTATAATCAAAAAATATTTAGATGGATATTTATTTGTGTGACACAATTTTAGATAAAAAAAATCCCAATGGCTTTGAAACTTGCATTAGGAGGCACACCTGTTGTAAATTTATTCAAAGTTATCCAAGTGATTTTTTTAAAATTCTCTCCTAGAAACAATTAGGGTTATCGCAAAAAAGGAAAGAAGCTATTATGATGAGGGACCCGGAGTAAAATAAAATCAAATGCTAAACCGTTATAAATTTTTGAAGGGGTAAAAAAAAACCTTTATAAATGAGGTTAAATCGGTTTGAAGCGGTTTCATCCAAAATAAATAAATTTTCTTCTTATTTTTTTTGGTTTACATCTTTTCCTTGTAGTATTATTGCATTCACATTTTAATATATCTACATCGTTTTAAGGTATGAATCCATTTTATAATTATTAAATAATCAAAATATTTTATTATGCATAAGTAGTATGCATTTTTTTCATTAACACCTAAATTAATCAAAAATCTTTTAACTGCTTCTTATAGTATTAGATTTATTCCTATTTTCTCTATTTTTAATATGCAAAATATATAAATGAGGAATTTATAGATTTTTGATTTAGTTTCAATTTATTAATCGCATAACATCACCACCTACCCATGAGTGATTTGATAGAAGGGCCATTATTCCCATATAAATTTCAAAATAACCAAATTTATAAGGTTATAATTTTTTTTATATTATTTATAGAATTTTGGTATTTGAGTATATTTTTAAACAATTGTATTGTTTATTTTGTGTTGTCTTTGTCGAATAAACTTCTGTTTGATGCCCTATGACTGCCACTTCTGAGAAGGGGTCTAAATGAAGGTAAAGCTAAAAGGGATAGAGCGTATATACATTTTGATTTCCTTCTTCAATTCTTTTGTTTCCTACCTTTTTCGAAAAAAAAATGTTTATTTGAAAAGTTGTTTAAATCTGTTTTTATTTTATTTCCTATATTGGAATTGTAAATCTTTAAACTAATTGTATCCATATCATGTGGCTTTACAAATTGATAGTGAATTCTAATTAGTTTGTCAATATCATAATTTTACAATATTTTTTTTCTCTGATCATATATATATTTTTTAAATTGTATTTACATTGAAAATGCATAAAAATTTATTTTATTTTTTAAAAATTTTTTAATCGTTCATAATCAATGTTTACCCAGTTATTTTCTTTTCTTATTTATAATATTCTCTTAAATGAATCAAACCGTAATATAGATAAAAGTGCATAATCATGATTAAAAGTGATCATAGAGCTAATTTAGATAGGCATCATTCTAAAGAAGATGAATCTCTAATCTAACTGTAAAAAAATATTTCCAAATCTATTTTGTCATGATGAAATCTGTTATATTTCCATTGAGAAGTCATTAAATTAGGTTTAATGGATAAAAGCCCATTGATAAATTTTTCAACAGAGTTATGATTCTTATATATTTTTTATATTATTCAGATATTTACAATAAAAATCAATTAATTTCTTCTCTTTTATAAATGAACAATGTATTAACTTTAGTGGTACAAAATTTAAAAAAATAATATTCAGAATTAAAATTATATATGATGGTGTTTAAAAATAATTAAAAAATTTTTTATAACCACAATGAACCTTTATAAACTTTTATTATTAGTTAAACTGAACCTTTATAAATATTTTGAACTGCAACCTTGAGTGGCGTATCCAGGATTTTCTTATAGGGGGGGATTTTTTTAAGAAAGTTAATTAATATTAAAATTAAATGATAGTTAATTAATATGAAAATTAAAATTAAATTGAAAATAAATTAATTAATAAAAAGTTATTTAATATGAAAATTAAAATTAAATTGAAAATAAATTAAATTGAAAATAAATTAAATTGAAAATCTCCTTAACTTTATTAATTAAATGTTTTCTTGGTATATTCTTTGTTAACTAAATATTTTCTTGATCTATTTTATAATTTAAGAATTTCCATTAATTATATAATTTTTTGGTCTCTTTATTGATTAAATATTTTTCTCGTATCTTCAATAATTTTTCCAATCGTAAAATCTTCTTACAAAAACCAATTAATGAATAAAAATCCTTTTCCTTTGTTGCCACTGTATTTCTTTTCACAAAAATCAACAAAATACATGGCTAACAACAGGTTCATAATATATATATATATTATAATAATTAATTTTATCATTTTAATACAATTATAAATAATCATTTAAAATATTACAACACGTCCACCCTATTAAGGCTTAGTGTATATAATCTCCTTCCATCTTCTTCTTCTAATAATGTCATCTTGTGTCTTAACATGCAAGTATGATACCTTTGCCATCAAATCTTTCAAAAATGTAAAAATACATATATACTCTTCCCCCTCCCAGCTCTATATATATATAAATTATTCTATTCTAATTTTCATTTGATCATGGTGACGAATACCCTCCACTATTATAAATATTCAATTTATTATAAAACATATTATAAAATTTATTATTAAAACTATGATATAATTTATTATTATTAATATGATTATTTGGTCTCTCGACCTCCTTATACTTCTTAGATTCATAGTCAATTAAGGCAATTAATGGCTAAATGTCCATTTTCCTTGCACTTAAAACAACGACGTTCCTTAAACTCATTAATCTTGTTTAAATTCTCATTTAATGTATTGTCTATTTCCCTTATATTACAAATTGCAGATTTAAAATTTTTAGAATTTTTAATTGGAAAACCTTCACAAAAATTTTTTTCATTAACATAGGATATTACAAGCCTCTTTTTTATTATTTCAAGTTAGGTATATTATATTTAATAAATTTTTTTAAATGTAAAGGTTTTTTTAAATGTAAAGTTGAAATAAAGTGTAATGTCATTTTTTTTTATAAAATTTGCTTTAAAAACTAGCCTCAGCTTAAATTCTCATACAATATAAGTAGAATATAATTTTTTTTATTGAAAATACTAATAGTAGTGTGTTTAAAATATTGACTAGAAAATAGTTAAATTAACAAGTTTTTTTAACTTCTTATCAAATACAAGATTTTTAATTATTTCGTTTGTCGTTGGAACCAAATCTCTATGTATATTTAACAGCTAACCCATTTAGCCGAGATTAAGTATTTCGTAAATATGTTTTAAACCTTCTCAAGTTGGAAAAAGTCCTTTCATTCGTACATGTTGTAATAGGCAAACATGCAAGAATATAAAACAACTTCGAAATATTAGGAAATTGAGCCAAGGTTTCTTTACACCGATTGAGCACATCAATAGCATGCTCAGGTAAAATAGCTAAACGTATAAATATTTATACCACAATTCGAATTCACTGATTAAATTTATTTCAGTATCAATCTCATAGGAATAAAATTTTTCTAAATATTTAATTTTACCAATAGTGGCATTAGAAAATGAAGAAGGATCTTTGGGTAATAAAACTTGAAGACTGCTAAAGACTTGTTTTTTATCTAAAACCCGTACTTTTATTTGCGATAAAAAAGAATCTAAAAAATGGGATAAAAATGGATATTTTATAATATTCTTCAGTTGAGCCAATATTTATTTTCATCTCAATAATGGCCTAGGTGCTAGACGAGGTTTAATTAGTGTTATATCATAAAATTTGCCTTCGATCGTCTAGATATGAAAATATTTATCTACATTCATTCTTATTGTAACTACCTGTTCATGTATATTTTCCGCCAAATCAATAACCTGAACCAAATCTAAATTTGGTTTTTGTAAATTTCTACAAAGTAGTGAGCTAAAAATAATTTATTGATGCAACTAGCAGCAATGATAAACTCTGATTGATCAATTGAATTCAATAATGATATCGCTGCTGACGACACATTACATTTTTTCATGCTCAGCCTTATTTATAAATTATCGTTTGATTTCAATCTTTGACTAAATTTTTTCCATTTTATTAATATTTTTGAATAATATGTTGGAAAATTGATATTCAAATATTTGTAAAATCTTGATTGGTGGGGGGGGGGGGGTAAAATTTTTATTAGCTGAAAATGATATTTATGAAAATAGTCAAATTTGCGATGGGGGGGGGTGAAATTTCCCCCTTCCCCCCATTGGTTAGGCGCCTGGCAACCTTTAATTTTTATATAATTGTCCGTAACCCAACCTAACTGTTATAGATATAGGTTCGGGTTATTTTTACAGTTCTTTTAAACAAATCATTTAAATAGATTAAAATGCCTTTTACATTATAATTTATTAAAGGTCAACGGAAAATCTAAACTTATTTTAAAAAATTATAAATTTATTTGCTTAAAATGAATTTGTTTGTCAAAGATATTGAATAAAAGTATATTATAAAATAATCTTTAAAAATATAATATAAGCTAAATATTAATATTTATTACTTATTTTTTTAATCGTAGTCTTAATAATTAAGGACGCCATGGCTTAGCAAGGATTTATATATTCCTTCAATTTGCAAAATAGTTTAATTTTTTTACATTATTCATTTTGAAAAATAGTTATAAAAAGTAAATATTCACTAATAAAATATGTTTATTCCAAATCGGATTTATTATGGATATGCAATTTACATTTTTTATATCAATGAACAAATTTCCTTTTAGCTTATGATACACAGTGATGGCCTTTTTAAAAATATTATTAAATGTCATTCTTTTAAATCTCCTTCATTTAAAAAATTTAATAATATAGGCCTTAAGTAAAATACTCAAAAAAAATCTGATTTTTTTTTGTATAAAAAATACAACTTTATTTTTTTTAAAAAATTAGCTTACAGGTATTCTTTTTATTAAAAAATATAACATATTTTATATTATTTTATAATATATTTTATTTTATATAATTAATGCAGAGAATCAAATAATATTTAGAAACTTTTAAAATAATATACAAAACATTTTAAATATATTTTTAGTCATTCTATTCATTCGCGAGGAGAAATATATATTCCATTGTATATTCCTCTACTATTGCTTTAAAAAAACTTATAATTTCTCTACCTCCTTCCCATCACTACCAAAGTTTTAAATTCTTGTCCACCCGATGCAGACCAATTTAAGCACACAAAAAAATTGTCAATCATTTTTATTTCGAACAACTCTATTTATACTAAAATAATATATGGGCAGGAAAAAGAAAAAATATTCAAAGCCATGGTGCTGGTATAATTTAAATATATATTAGATTACAACCAATTTTAATATTAAAACATATATAGGTATTGTAATAGAGATTTTGAGGATGAAAAAATACTCCTACAACATCAAAAGGCTAAACATTTTAAATGTCAAGTATGCCATAAGAGATTATTTACTGGACCTGGCCTACAAATACACTGCCTACAGGTTGTATAATGATTTAATTTTTTTATTAATGATACACGTTTTAGGTCCATAAAGAAGATATTGACAAAGTACCAAATTCATTACCACATAGAACCAATATTACTATTGAGATATATGGTATGGAAGGAATACCCGAAGAAGATTTAATATCACATGATGAAAAAAGAGGTTATTAATATAATTTTTTAATATATTGGAACAATATATTACAAGGTGTATATAATGCAAGCCAAAAAAGTGGTGAAAATTCACAAATACCAATTTTGCCTATGTTTCCTGGTATAATAATAGTTTTTACAGTCTTATTTTTTATACAACTTAAAAAATGCAGTTATGCCAGGTTTTAATCCAATTCCTCCACGATTAGTTCCAATTCCATCATCTACAACATTGATTCCACCTCCAATGAAATTGTATGTGAGAGTTATGCATATATTTTATTTTTAACAACTAGATCTATTTGGTTCACAGCTTATTTTATCTTTTAAAGGTTATCTATTCCCCTACAATCAATCAATCAATTACCATCATCTGCTATGTTTAGTAGACCAGATCAGACCATATTTAACTCCCCATCTTCCCAAGTTTTTTTTTAATCAAATTTATTATGAAGAATTTTAACATTTATATTTGTGTATATAAATTTTACTAAAAATGATATTTACATTGTTAAAGGTGTCAATTTCAAAGAAATATATTTTATATATAATAACAAATTGAAAATCATATAATACTAATTTTTCTGATTCATATTTAATAATCTATTGTATAAATTTCATTTTTTTATACAATTATGTTTCCTTTTTGAAAACACAATTATGGAATTGTATTTTTATTTTATTATAGGGTTTTTATAGTGTTTTGATAGAAATTTTTAAAAATTAAAAAATTTTTTTTTTTTAAATTCATTTTATTACTGCCAACTTAACTCATAATTAATTTTTTTAGATTGACAATTTTTTCTAATACACAAATTCAAGTCTAAATTATTGATAAAATTTATAATTAACATACAAATCACTATAAAATAAATACCTTGGAAAATAGCTGTAATCAAAAATATAAATTTTTAGACATTTTAAATTTGATATATAAATTAAATTCTAATAAAAGAATTTAAAGTTGGATATATGTGTCTGCCATACATCAATTTACTTGATTAAAAAATTTAAATTAATAAATAGAATATATTATTAATTAATAAAAATTGATTTTTAATATTTTACAAACTTATAAATTCATCTTTTCTATATTTTTAGATTATTCCTCCCCCACTTATACCTTCAAATTTTTCTATGATTCCCCCAGCTCCTACTTCCCTCTCCAAGCCTATGTTCCCAGCTTATGCCCACACGTCTTCCATGGATTACGAAGCAAAGAATAAAAAGTATGAGATGATTTTTTAAAAAAAAATTATGTATACAAATATTTTTTTTCAAAGAAATTATTACTTCATAAAAAAAATAGATTAATAAATAATTCATACAAAAATATATTGGAAGATTTAAAAAATATTTGATTTTTTTTTGCATGTTTATTTTTATATACGAAAATTACAGAAAATTTCTAGATTTTGACCCTTTTAGGTTTCCGATTTGAAACTTTATATAATGCTGCTTACGTTATGATTTTTATAATACACACCTAAGGAAAAATGAGTCAATTTGTATTATTATATGGTTACTTACAAAATAAATGATTATACTCACATATTATATGCTGACGAAATAGTAGTAATCAATTATATTTTATTTCTGTATGTAAAAAGAAAAATATGCATTTACATATATGTAATGACTACATTATTTATAAAACTTTTAATACATTAAATAATTTTATATCACTATGGGGATTAAATAAATTTTACTTAATTTTTTTTTTGTATTTATTTTTTATAACTTAAAATATTTAAATGCTCGTGGCTATGTGTTATTTTTTGTTTTGTTTTTTGAATTTTAAAAAATCTGATTTTACCGGAACTGTATTCCAGCATGCTTAGGACACCTATCTTATGAATTGTACACAGCCATTAACCTTTGAGTCATTTATAATTTATAAAAAAAATCTATGGAAAAACTAATATAAATTATCTCATTATTTACTGAATTAATTATTATGGCAATAGGCTTGCTGAAATAACTAAACCTTTTAAATTACATTTAAAAGGATAGCAGAAAGTTTTATTTGGAAAAAATTTGAAAGTTCATGGGTAAAATTTATAAGGTAAGTAATCTAAAATGATGATATATATTTCCGATAAAATCTTACGCACTTAAAGTTTATATTTTTTTCTCAAATGTTTAATACACGAACCATGTTTATCTTGTTTATCCAATTCAATACATTACAAATAATTTCCTCCATATTAGGAGTGGGCTAAAAACCCTCCCTAATCATCAGGAGAGATAGAATTAATAAAAACTAACATTATCAATCACCCCACCTCCCCCATTGATCCAACGAATTTTATTTCAGCAATACCAAGAAGAGAATATAAAATAACTGGGAAAAATAATTATTACTATACCCGAGAGAAATGGAATGAAAGTAAAAGATATCGTGAAAGTGTTTTGAAATGTTTTCATCATCTATAATAAATAAATAAAAGCGCGAAACATTTCCCAAAATCATGGAAAGGGATCCTTCGAAAGATTACGTAATTGTTAAAAGAGAGGTCGAAAAAGAAGAAAAAGAAAGAAAAATAATTTGTAGTTTTAAAAGAACAAATATAGGCCAGTTAATCTCCTACCTTAGTACAAAGAAATGAAATGGCGTTCATGATGTAACCTCGATGCTTAATCATTGTATTTCCCTATGACTTACTTTTCCAATTTATTATTATAATATACTGTTCACTATTTGAAGGTTGATTATAGATAGGTCATGTCAGCCAATAAGTTATATCAAATTTAATATTGAAAATATATTTTAAGAGTGCCATAATTATATATTGAAAATTGGGACGAGGAAAAAAAATATCAAAATGCTATATTTGTAAATAGGGTGAATGCAATTTTTTTAAAATTCATTTATTTTGTAAGTAATTTATTGACATATATAATACCTAAACTGACGATTCATTCATTAAAATGCATTTTTAAGCGTCGTTAAAAACAAATCAGCTGGACCCGCCATTTTAGTAACACGTATAGTAATTATTCTCATGTTAAAAACTACTATTAAATTGATAACTTGCTTTCTTATTATCTCGATGATCCAGTAATTCCTTAATAAAGTTTGCATCAGATATAGGAATAAATTAGGCTCTCGTTTAAAATTTTAATAGTGTAACCAAGATGGCGTCTCCAGCATTGATGCACACTATAATGAATGAATCGTCAGTCTAGGTATTATATATGTCATTGAAGTAATTATACAAAAATATAAATCCACATTGACTTATTTTTTTTTTAAAAAAAAATTATTTATTATAAAATTTATATCTTTATATTCTAAAAAAATAATTTTTAAATAGTGTCTATTTCCGTTTCACAGATTTGTGTTGGTTCCATGGCTTCGATTCCAAACTTTATATAATATATATTAATATATAATTTTTTTTTAAAAAAAATGATGCCTATTTCCGGTTCCAAGATATTTTTGTCTTGGTTTAAAATGGCCTTTATTTTTGCCTCACCTCACAGCTGATTAACGTTTCATAATTTTTATGAACACCAATATCTTAATAGTCTCCAAGAAAAACCGTCGCCCCCCCCCCCCCTTACATTTTAAAGTCACAAATACAGCATTGTTCCAATTTTTTTAAAAAAAAACAAATGTTGACGGGTAATCAATTTTGGTATCTTATAAAATGCAAAAAAGGAATTATATTTCAATCTCGAAATATTTAATATTATTATCCTATTTCAATATTTCACGTTAAATCTAAATATCGGTCGGCAATAACTTTGATGATTTAATTATTGTTTATCAATTTTATTATTTTATATTACTAATAATGATATAAAATGTTAGGAAATATGGACATTGAATATTTTTTGAGGACTTTGTGGCTGGACCCTTAAAATTTTGATTATTTTAATTCCGGCCGGCCCATGGGCCTAATGCTGGCCCTTGTGTGTGGGCCCTCTAACTCAAACTAACCAACACATGATTTTTTTCTAGTGGATAAAAATGCTCGATTTTTTCTAATTATATTGATTAGTGCTCAAATATGATATTTTAAAAATATCAGCCAAAAAATAAGCTTAAATAGAAAATCTAGCCTTGTGCATATCTGCACCTTTAATCATTAAGAGGTTAATCAATTCTAAATTTATTTTATAAACCTTTAAAATATACATATTATTGTGACAGTAATAGTAGTAGCCCAGGTGACTCTACGGCTCCCACAATGCACATGGCAAACCTCCCTCCTATTTTGGATTCCCCGCAAAAAGACAGGCCGAAACCTCTTATGCTCAGCTCTTCCGGGTACATTGTCCAAATTATGCATCCATCTTTCGAATATTCGGCGGTATAATGGAAAATCATAAATATATATTTTTTTAAATTGGGTTTATAATATATTATATTTTTATAGCATAACAATTTTGACCCCTCTCTATATTTTTAGCTATTACGAGAGGAGGGTGGCGGGCCATAATTATATAGCAGATTTTTTTGAAATTTTATGCAATTTGGCTTGGATTACAGGCCCGATTCTACGCCTTGGGGTAGGGCACTGCACCTCCCAAAAATTTCAAATTATCACCCCCCCCCCTCCCGTTTTTTTGGTTCCAGTATATTATTTTTTGATAAATTTTTTAAAAATAAGAATGTAATGGGAAAGTAATAACTGTTGTTCAAACAACTCTCGGTTTAAAAAAAAAACTATTCATGTCTGCTGAAATACCTCATAGCGCCAACCGCACCCCATATCGTAATGAGTTAGGAGAAAATATAGTTAATTTGGTGGAAGAAAGAAAATGATCAAGATGCCAATATTCAGAATAAGGTAAATGAGCCCTGAGCTTTCAAAAACAAAAGGGATGGGTTAGATTTTCTAAGTTATTCCTTATTGCGAATACTTTACGACCGATTTAAATCGAGTATCACCAAATAGACCACCATCTAGTCGTGTTAAAAATCCCGATTAGGGTTGACAGAAAGATTTTAAATAAATTTTGGCTAAAATCTTAATCGGGTCGTTTTGAAAAATCGACCCAAATGGGGGTTTTTAAGAGCAATATTGGCAGAAGACAGTCACTAATAAAGGGAGAAGATTTTATAAATACGTACAGGTTTAATAATTAAGCCCTGGTGGTAATAAAATAATATATTTGTCTTAAAATTATAAAGTAATCCTTTATTAATTTAAATAAACGTTTAAAAATTCCAATTTTTAAAGTAAAATGAAATTTCTTTAAAGTTATAAAAGTAAACATTATATAAATAGGATGAACCATCACTTTTCAAATATAAATCAATCTCATACAATTATACAAAAATAAATTATCTAAACGATAATCTAATATTTATCAACATAACATTGTAAATTGTAAAACATTAATTCATAAATTAAGATGTTTTGAGCAAAATCTTCGGTACTTGCTCGATATTTTTTTCTGGATAATATGCCGAGTAGTTATGGATGTACCGATTTTTTATCGGATCGGGCCGATATTTCGGCCGATATCGTAAAACTTTCCTATCCGATAAAAATGGCTTCTTTTTTTTTTAAAAAAAAAAAATTTATTTCAAATTTAATTATGTAAATATTTGAAAAATAAAATTATTTGACTTGCAAAAAAAATTTGTTAAAATGACGTATTTATATATATTCTTATCAATTTTTTTTTTACTACGTTAAATAATTTTATTTACAAATGAATTAAAAAAGTATGGAGATGGAAATGTTTTGAATTAAATTTTGCGCAACACTGTAGATTTATTATTATATATAATATGTAAATAAGTGATTTATATCAATAAAAAAATATTTTATATGCTTTAATTCTTGAATATAAACTGTAACTGAATATTGTAATATTATTTAAGTAACTTTTGTTATTGTCAATGACATATAATAATACTTAGACTGGCGATGCATTCATTTAAAAGTGTAAGACGCCATTTTGATTATCCATATCATTATTAAATTTTAAACGAAATGCCAATTTATGCCTATGTCTGATGCAAACTTTATCAAAGTATTGCCTGATCATCGATATAATAGGGAAGCAAGTTATCAATTTAACAGTAGTTTTTAACATGAGAATAATTACTATATGGGTAAACAAAATGGCCGGCCCAGCTTATTTGCATTCAACGACACTTTCAAACGCATTATAATGAATGCATCGTCAGTCTACATTGGTTATGATCTAGTTAAATTAAAGATGCCATAAAAAGTATATGAGAGTGATGCAAAATCGCTCAATTTTAGACGATTTAAACGGTTGGCTCTATCTTTATCGGCTAAAAAACTAATATTTGCCTAAAGCCCGAAATATTTGCTCGTCATCTAATTAACGAAATCTCGAAAGAAGCTCAGGGAATAATATTTTTTTTCTGGATAAAATTCCGAGTTAATTCTTTTTATGTTTACAAGAATACAAAATAGGTTATGATATCGGATTGGGTCGGTCCACCGATATCAATTTAATATTGGATCGACTTCCAAACAGCGGTATCAGTTACACCCCATAGTTGGCCGTTTTTAAAAATCGGGTGAGCAATTTTGCATATAACCTGATGCATACCCTTTATCGTTTATGTATAATACCATAAGGTCAACAGAAATCTTTATTCTTTTTTTTGTCATTCAATGATAAAAATGAGAAGATGTATATATGTTATGTAATACAAAGTGTGATTTGACATGTGTGGCACATATACATTGAGTGCACATGACAATATCCACATCTTTTCCCCCATCTATAATTTTGGATAAAAAATGTAATCAGAAAAGTTTTTCACGCTGTAATGCAATCTGGCATGCGTTTGCCCCCTGTATTTAAACTTTATTTCATTTTTTTACTGGTGTTCTAAGGAGAGATGTTAATAGCTTAGTGCAAGTAAACTCTTCTTGTCATCTCGATTCACGAATTTTCTAATTTATCAAAGCAACTTCTATAAAAATGGATGAATATTGGCGACTACCATTTTTCCCTCTTATTTTTTTCTATATGTTGATATGAGATTATCACCCAGATCGAATCCATCCACGTGTTTGTTATAAGCGGTGATCATATTTGGGTTGAAAAAATTTTTATTCTAGAAAAATATTATCTCGAAATTACATTGAAACATTAGAAAACGAAGAGATGGTGTGGCATGCCGATACAGCGTTTACCACCGAATTTATCATTCAAACGAACTATCAATATTCTTTTTTGATTTATCGAATCTATAATCATAATTGCATCTTTTTTTAGCTGCAATCTTTATAGATTCAAGTGTTGTAAAATATCTCATTTGTTTTAACTAAAACAAAAGTTTAAATGTGATAAAGAGATTATCAATAGTATGTTATGATAATTTAGTTTTTGTAATGTCTAATAATTATATGATTACATTTCCAATTAATCCATATTCATTATCGCTTTTTCCTTGATATATATATTAAATGAAAATTACGTAACCGTCAGCCAATATCCAATATTTGCATCCGTAATTGGTTTTCCTTTTATGAACATTTTGCAAGAATGTTTTCCTCGGTATGGTATCATCTGTTCATCTATTGTCAAATGATGTTTGAAAATTCCGAATTGTTAAAATTTATTATTCAATATATTAATGTAAGGCCTAACTTTATAAAATCTATCATGTATATCTATTTTAGTATTGTCTGCCAAATGAATATTATATTTCAAATTTCGGAATTATGATTGGGTCATTGTATTCCGGATTATCGGAATAGAAATATCGCTATCATTAGACCAGTACATCCTTTCTTGAGGGAGCTAATGATATCAACTAAATAATAGAATTCCAATGAATCTCTTGATATCTGGGCTGGGATGCCACATATATTAGGTCTATTCATTTGTTTTGCATAAATATTACTTCTTTGATCACAACTAGAGAATATTAAATCTTCATCATCGTCAAAGAAAATATGTTCGATGGGCTTTTACCATGCAAATCGTTTTCAAGTTTTATTATATCTTCCTCTTTTAAAAAGAGTCACCTAGCAATATGAACTATTCTCCAGTTAGCGATGAAAAAGATTTCGACGAAAATGACTTAACAAATAACGAAGTTTTGTCATTCAGATGCTACTGATGGATTAGATATTCATAATTCAATTGATAACGATATTCCAAAACCATCTACTAGAAGTAGCTATTCTGTAATTTCTCGCCATTTAAAATAGAGGAAAACACATATCAATGGGGAAGAGGAATGTAAAAAAACTTAAATACGATTTACATGGTAAAAGTCCATCAGATATATTCGTTTTAATTTTCGACGAAAACTCATATTCCCTCATTGTAGAGCAAAATAGTATTAACTCAAAACAAATGAATAGGCAAAATATAAGTATGACTATCCCAGATTTTAAGAGATTTATTGGAATTCTCTATTATTTACTGGATATGATTCTCTCAAATAGAGAGGATGTATTGGTCTAATATGGTAGCGATATTTCTATTCTAAAAATCAACAATACAAATGACCCAATAATTTGAAATCTAATATTCATTTGGCAGACATACTAAAATGCACATACCAGATAAATTATATAAAGTTAGGTATATTGCAATAATAATTTTCAAAATTAATTCATCGGAGACATTATTTATTCAAAAATTATAGATAAGCAAAGATGTAGATGCAGATATTGTCATAAACACACAAAGATATATGCCAAACCTGTCAACAAATCATATTTAGTTTCAAGGATTTTCATAATATATAAATATTTTTGTTCGTTTTTATTATGAATTACAAAAAAATAATAATAAATTTATATTGTTTTATGATCTTATAGTATATACATAATTTTTAAGTTTTTTATACTCTTAGATGGTAATTGTGGCAGATACGCACCAGGTCAAAAAATTTAGCATTTTTATCAAAGACTTGCAAGTGGTACCATTCTCACTTCCCTGAAATATTATGGCTAAATGTTGGCCAATTTTTTTTTGCTGTTGAAATTTTTGATTATTTTGGATATCGGGCCCCATTGATATAATTCCTATCCATATCGGTATATCTTCTACGTTATATATATATATCTTTATTTTCTTTTACCCAATATTATTTACGAGGTTAGGAAGAGCACAGATCCTTTACTCCCAAATACAGCCGTATGCACCAAAATGATTCCCTAGAGCACAACAAATCGAATGCTACCAATAGCGATTCCAACATTGCCTCATATCTTCCAACGTTTCCCCAAAATCCCGATAGATTTAACGTAGAAAAAAAGGGGCAAAAACCGTTTCCTAATGGAGCCTTACTTCCACCTCCCCCTATGCGTATAATAATTGATAAAATTTATAAAAACGTTTCGTGTCTAAATATTAGATCATAAATGATTCACTCAAAAGTTACCACGAATTTGTGGACAAGTATGCAAAGTATGCTCTCTATGTTTGTATTTTTTTCCGCCAATTCTTGCTAACTTCTAAATGAGGGGTTATCGGATATTAATTTTTAGTTTTATTTATTTTTTCCTCCAATTTATGGAAAAACAAAATTCAAAAAAGGGTTGTTCTTAAATAAGGTAAGATATATCCAAAAAACAGATGACAATCATTAAATGAATGGCACCTAAAAAGATTGAAATTATTGAGAATAACTCTTTTTTTAATAAAAAAATGAAAAGCCCCATTATTAATGAACTCGCCTTCGATCATGAGTAAAACTAATCCCATGCAATCCACATCCCTTTACTCACCACAAAACCAACAACCATTGCCTCCGCCTGCTTTTCACCGGCATCAGAACTTCGATAATTTTGCAAGTCCTAGTCCCAATAAATCCTTGATGGACAAGCCCATGCCATCTTTTTATCAACCTTCCGCGAATCAATACATTGGTGCCAGCAACAACGATAACAATTTAAATAATTTCAATAGCGATTACAATAATTTTCCCAATAATCAATTCAGCTACAATCCCCATAAAAGTTGTAATACCAATAACGAGTTACAGATGCCGCCAATGTTCCAGCCTAATAATAATTGTAACAACAAGAAAAATAATATTGCATAAATATTTATAAATATAGCAATTTTTTTTAGTTTTGAAGCATCATATTTTTCTTAAATACAGAAATTGTAGAGGAGAAAAGGAACATGATTAGGATTAAATTTGAAATTAATTTATATATTTATTTTATTACTATTTTTAGTGCATATGGCAGCGTCGAATCCACCGCAACCATTAATGAATCAATTTATGAATAATCCAAGAAACTACTTTCCCAGATATTAAATATTTATTTCACACGTGTCATTTAAACACCCACTGTTCAACTACGAAAATGGTATACATTGTGTATACCAGAAATAAACAGAATTTACTACTTATTTAACAAGTTAGATATTTATTTTAAGTTTTATAAATTACCATACAAAATAATAAATGATTATTATATTAATTTATAAAATTAATTAAATATTTATAAACAAAAAGCATATCATCCTTATACCACTTCCGAGTACAGGTATTTCGAGAATTTTTTTTAAAAATACATTATTTATATCATTTCATTCTTTTTTTTTGGTTTCTTTTATGAACAACATGCAAACCTTGAGGATTTAAATTAAGTAAGAGTGGCGGGAAAAGTGATTTAAAGTTTTATAATAAACATATCTCACATTATACCTATTGTCGTTATTATAGTTTTTATTTATACTTTATGAGCGAATATTTATTAAAATAAATTATGACTTCATATTTTGTTTATAGCTTTTTTTGTTGTTGATTTTTTTATATAATCGATTCTGATTTATTAAAAAAAAAGATAGTAAACATCTGGATTAGTTTATTCAACCGAGTTTTAATTTTTCGCACTTATTATTTTTTAAAAATAATGACGTATTTTCGGCTAAAGCGCTAATTTTAAACATTTTTGATGACACTTGATATCTTTAGAAACCTATTGGTAGCAAGGAAGACTAAAATTGTTGGACATTTTATTTGGCTAATCAATCACGATTCTCCGAACCTTCTTGGGGGTAATTTGGTATAAAAGCTAAAGTGTAAGTTACTAAGGCATTGTGCAAATTTTAGCATATTTAGCTCTTTTATTTATTTTTAAACATGGCGGTCCATTTAACCACCAATATGGAGTTTCCATTCTCTTCCATGGGGAAAACTTAGAAAACAGGAAATATTTTTTAATTCAATAGATAGCATCATGGACTGAAGATAATTATTTTCTATATCCATTATCTGGTAAAATAAATTATTTTGATTAATCTATTTTTCAGGGTTAAATAGTTGTTGAAATGCCAATAGAAGGTGAAAAAATTACTTTTATAATTATTTTCATTAAATTTTAGTAATAATTTCTAAAATTAAATATTAATTATAATCAGAATTCTAAAAATAAAGTCACGTGATGCTAATAATCCAAGCGAAATCTGTTGAGGCAGAGTGGTAAAGTGATGAAATTTGGCCCTGACTTCAAAATTCAACCAAAAATACACTTAAAACATTATAATATTCAAGCGATTAAATATCTGATTAGGGGAACTTTTATATGCATTTTTATAAATAATTTATAATCATCAGCTGAAAACATGAAACTAATGAAGAAACATGTTACTTTTTAACAACTATTATTTGTTAATTTTTTTATAAAGGTACTAATCACCATCACACGAATATATTAGTATTATTTTTTTAGGGTAGTGATTTCAACCTTAAATAACAAACGTTCTAACCGCGTAAAGACTTCTAAAAGTTTAGAACTGAAGCTAATAACTCACATTTAGTAAGTGCTAGATAGTCTCGTCGCCTCAGGGGATGGATAATATTATTGGATAATATTTTGATATGACGATATGAAATAGTCCAGTTACTTTTGGGCGGTCTTTCTTTATCCGTTGGAAATTTCAATTTAATTAAAAGATTAATTAGTAAATATTTTTTTAAGGACATGACAAATAATATTTTTAAAAAAAATGTTTTAAATGTCATTTTAAATCACACTGCATTAAAGGTTAAAAAAATGAAAACTTTTAATTGAATGTTCAATAAGCGGAAATTTGATAGGTATTCGAAAACCGATTTTCTAAAAGTGGTCGAACTTGCCCCAGATCAGCTGATAGATTTTAAAAATCTATTTTAGAGATCGATATTTTATTAAAATCATAGATTATTATTATTACCATGAATGGGATTAAAGATAAAATTAATAAAGAAATATTGATTTAATAAATCAGTTATTAAATAGTGTCCCTTTGGACCTTACTATGAATTTGTTTTATATTTCGCTTATAACTTATTTGGTTAATGATGCTTATATTACCTTAAGGTATTACCTATCAAATTTGTATTTTGTTTATTTTTCATTTGGATAGACACTACCAAATATATTTATAATATATACTTAAAAAATCGTGATTTTTGGAAAGCCTCTGTGTCCTTGTCGGCATGAGTGTCGCCTATCAATCCGATGGTCATGGGTTCGAATCCCTGCAATGATCATGTTTTTTTCTTAATCTAACTTGGTGGTTCCGTCCTTGGGGGGGGGGGGTGATATATGCGAGGCTGGGCTCGACCACGTGATTTCGTTATAATATATTAAATAATAACGGTTTTATTACATTTCAATAAATTTTGGTCGGTATTAAGAAAATTGCTAAACGTTGACTTGATAGTAAGCATCATTAATCAACTTATTTCGATTTTCTCACTGGTAAAACTGATTGATGAATTAGTAGATACTAATCAGACATTACATATTGGACACCCAGACATTCCGTGATTCTGTAATTTTCTTTCTAGCATGATGCCAATATTGGCATCCTTTTTTTTGTCAATAATTACGTTTTTATCTTAAGCTATCAACCAAACAGGTTGAGGTACTATAATATACTAAATGCTCCCTAATTATTAATATAAAAAGTTAATGCTTCCAGCAGTTGCCCTGAATTCACTCTTAACACACGATATCATACTTTCTTTTTATTTGCTTCATAATTCGACTTTAATAAGTAAAAAGGCTAATATTAACACAAACCGAGTAGTATTGTTTAAAAGTTCGATTCGGTTTTATTTTTATAAATAAGGTTATATCCAAGATAATATTTTGCAAGCTTGGAGATTTTGCTCATAGCTGTTATAAAGGTTTGGAGACATCTATTTGATAAATCTTGAGGCTTACATAATATTATTTTGGTTTAAAATCTTAATTGGGGTTTTTTAATTAAAATCCTACGGTTTAACAACACTAAAACTGAGGGCCTCAACTTAATTGTTCACCTGAAAAAAAGGTTACGAATTGGTGATGCTAACCACTAATTCATTCATAATTTTGTATAATAGTTGAATATATTCCAAATTTCGATGAGAAATAATTAAAAATTGATTTTTTTGTGTTAAAGCATTGGTGAAAAGTGTATCAAGTAAGGCAAAGATATCCAATTAGTCAAGCCCTAATTTAAAAGATTATCTTTGAGTGATAAAAGAAATTATTGTTTTGTTTATCTAACATGATGCCAAAAATGAAGAAAAATATATAAGGTTTTAATGGTTATAAACATAAGCCTCCCATTTTTTGGGTAATTGTGAGAAACCTCATTAATAATCTTCAAATTTAATTTTTAAAAATATATTCCAAAAAAAATCATGTTGAAAAATTTTATTAAAATATTTTCCAATCCCAATATTCCATTGAAATAAAATTCCCACGAACTCCTTCACAGTTGGAAAAACTGCTTAAAGTGTGAGTGAATCAAGTAGATTAATTTCACTTTCTATAATAATTTTTAACTCCAAAGGGGATTTGAATTTATCATATTTCATTTTACTTAGAATATGACTGATTTTTAGAGAATTCCTACATTATCAATAGTTGATAAAATATTTTTAGATGAATCCATTATCTAAATATGTAAAAAAGGATTTTTAAATAATGAATTAGGTTATTATAAAGCTGAAAAATGAGAAGAACTATCCCTTGTATACCTTTTTCAGAAGTAACCTTTTTTAAAGATTTTTAAGATAACAAAGTTATTCTGAAAAATTAATAATATATTAATATATTATTGGTTTAACAATAAACACAACAGTCCTTTCCCCTATATCGGCATCATGGCTAATGTGATAGTATAATGCAAAATATTTATAAGTTATACATTTTCTTAATATATTTTTATTTAAATGTTATGTTTCAATATCTTGTATAAAATGTTTTCAAGTAAATGCCAAAAATTATTTAATATTATACATACCTATAATTGATTTAATATTGATCCAACAGTACCCAATATTTTAAAAATATATTACAAATAATAATTAAATAATTTTAAAAATTAATAAATAAGAATCCATTAGATGGCGTGAAACTTGAAAAATAAATAAAAGAAGCTTTGCTTATTAAATATTTCCTTTTAAAAAAAAGGTAAAGAAATATGTGGAAAAGTTCTTTTTTTCGTAAATTGGATCACTTATTCTGTTTCGGTTTAGAACTTCGGAGCGATGCCCCTGGAAATTTTTATAAACGATTTTTAGAAAATTTTTAGGTTAT
The DNA here is from genome assembly GCF_954871325.1 of Gordionus sp. m RMFG-2023. Lineage (NCBI taxonomy): Eukaryota > Metazoa > Nematomorpha > Gordioida > Chordodea > Parachordodidae > Gordionus > Gordionus sp. m RMFG-2023. The sequence goes on from NC_088775.1 coordinate 4,502,078, forward strand.
GCTAAACGTACAATTTTAGGGTTCTTCGTGGTTATTTTAAAGGATAGGTTTAAAATTGTCTTTAACTTTTGTTAAGTAATGAGAGCCCTTTTTTATTAGAAGTTGTCTAGTCCTTATACATTTTTTAATCGTGATTTCTAGTGTTGTTAAACGGCGCGTTTTGAGGCGATTTTTAAAAATGGCTAACTCAATATTTTAGACTGAAAAATATTGCCTAAGCCTCGGAATTTTGCTAATAGTTGTTTAAATCTTTGTTTCTTTTATAAACAAAATCTTGAGGCTTGTGTAGTATTATTCTGGATGAAAGGTTTAGTTAGCCGTTTTTAAAAATCGGCTCAAAACGAGCCGTTTAACAACTAGTGTTTTCAATTCATTTTTGCCAAGCTAATATAAAATAGTCTTTGAATGTTGTCCGATAGCTCCAAGTAATTTTGTATGAAAGGAAAAAAAGATATAAATTTTCCTAATAGTAAGTAAACCTCAGGCCTGACCCTGGAGTTATTTGTTTCGCAACCTCCCTAAATATTAGATATTTATGACTTTCGATTAATAATCCTTTCGACGTATTGACGTCCTTAATTAAATAAAAAATTATTTATGGATAATAAAATGTATAATTTGATTCGTTTTATTTTACAAAGTAGCAAAAAAGCAACTTTTAAAACTAAATTAGCTATTAGCGTGAAAACAAACTATTGATTTTAAATCGATATTTATATAAGTTAAGAGTATAACTTCAAAAATGATTACAATGCAAAACATTTATCATAAGATGGTGGTGGGCTGAGGCCATATGGTTTAATTTCAGTAATTTTAGGTAAATCCTTAAATTTAGACTTCACGTGCATCTTCAATTTCGTGACACGTTTATTCGAATACGGGTGACATGGAAACAAAAAATAAATTACTATTACTTGTTTCTTAATAAATATCAGAGACATAAAGGCCGGGCCGTATTTTAATTTTTTTAAATACCCTCTCCGAGCCTAAAAATGTTTTTTTTTAAAAAAAAGCCGGACCGAATATTTTAACCAAATATTGTAAATAGCCAATATAATATATGTTAATGTGTTTTTTAACCGGCAATGTGTTATTTTTTTTCAACTTTCAATCATTTATTTTAAGCGCGTTTTTTTTTTTAAATTTAAAAATCTGATTTTACCGGAAACGTATTCCATTATGTTTGATATATACCTACCCTACGAATTTCAGACAATGTTGCCTTGAAAATTTGAACTCGTTATAATTTATATTAGTTTGTCCTAGTGTTGTTAAATTTTATCTAGAATACGCAAGCCTGAAGTTTTTTCTCGTAGATGGGACAAAGGTTTGAACATCTGTTAACGAAATCTCTAAGCTTAAGCAATATTTTTCTAGCTAAGATATCGAGTTAGCCGTTTTTAAAAATCGGCTCAAATCGAGCCGTTTAACAACACTAGTTTTTCCATAGATTTTTCACTTAAATTATAAATGATTCGAAAGTTAACGCTAAAATTATCTACAATTCCTAATATAAGTATTATAAACATGCTGGAATATATTTTCAAATTTAAAAAAAAGCACGCTCAAAAAATGATTTAAAGTTGAAAAAATAAAACATTGCCGCTAACATATATGTATAAATTAAAAGTTTTAAAGTAAATATAATATATTTTTAAGAAAAAACCGGACCAAATTTTTTTTAAAAATCCTGGTCGGGCCTAAAAATATATAAACCCGAGTCGGGCCGAAAATTTTTTAAAATATCTGGGCCGGGCTAGAGGAATAGAATTTCTTTTAAATAATACTTACAAACCATTTTTTTTTGAAATAGTAATATTTATTGTAAATAAATTTTAACATTGATATTGTTATTGCTAGTATTTAATTTATTATGAAAACTTTCAATATTCAAAAAAATTGATACTAAACATATGATGGTATGTTTTCTTATATATTATATAGGTTTAGCTGTAAAAATATTAGGTAAAATAATATTTCTAAAAAAAATGTTTTATGCTAATAATATAGCTAAGAAACTTTAATCTCTTTGTTAGGAACTTACTAATATAGCTATAAAAAAAAATTAAAAAAAAAATATAATCATAAAATATATATGGAACTCTAGTAAAAAGTTACAAGTATGATTTCAACAGATTTTTCCACCAAAAAAATTCGGTTTCGGCACCATTACAATTTTGGACAAGGAGAAAAGGCCTATAATATTTTTTCCACAAAGATTCAGACCGGCGGAGGAGCATTGTTATCGAAAAGGAGTCATTGGCGGTTATATTTGAGCTCATGAAATCTAGAGCATCTGATAGGGCGCAGATTCATTATATATACGGATCACAAACCTTTGATGTATCTATTCAAAAAAGATAACAAGGAATTGATGCTGTCTCCTAGATTGCAGAGGTGGTTGGTATTTGGAAATTTCTGATTAATCATTCGCCAGATGTGTTATCACGATTATGTATCGAGTAAGAAGTGGTAAACAAAGACGAGGATAATTATGATAAAGGAGTAATTAGGAAATTATCTTTCAGGAATGGTCCAGTGACTTGACAAAAAATAAAACAAAGCACGCTAAAGGATGAGGAGTTGAAGAAAATTAAGCAATGTTTAATAGGAGAAAAAATTGGGAAAGGAAAGATAATCTAGAACAAGAAATAACAATTATAGATGGCTGTTTGGTGCGGGGTAATAGAACTATAGTACCGCGAAGATTGAGAGATGTAGTCAGAATGCTGCATGCGGGATATCAAGGGTTAAGCAGAATGAAACAATGGGCTAGAGAATATGTATGATGGCCATCAATGCAAAAGGATATTGGAAGGGTGTGCAGAGTGTTTAACGTGTAATGTTTAATCAAATCTACCAAGAAGGACGAAGTTAATAGCTGAAAAGTAACTACACAGACATATGAACGGATACATTTGGATTTTTTTGAATGGGAGAAGAAGTATTATTTTCTTAAAATGGATGCTTTTTCAAAATGGTTGATTGCTCAAAGGTGTCGAGATTAACGTCAGTTATAGTTATACGATGATTTAAGGAATTTTTGGGAAGTATGGAATGGTGAAGATAATAGCAACTGATGGTGGAACGGCGTTTACAAGTGTAGCGTTTTATGAGATGCACGGTATCGAGCATATCAACGGCTCCAAATCATCCCAGTTCCAATGGTCAGGCCAAGAGAATGGTTGCAGTGATAAAATCGTGGTTGAAAAAGGAAAAGTATGGTGACGGTGAAAGATGGTTATTTCAATTGTTCTACAATAATAGTAGGAATGAAGATGAGTCTCCGGCGGAAAGATTCTTGCGTGTAAGGACATTGTTAATGTTGGATTCGTTAAAAGAAGGAGGAAATGAAAAGGCCGGATACGAAGTAAAGTCTAATAAATTTTGCCTGGGGCAAGAGGTGTATGTTTTGATGTTCAAAGGAAAATTTAAATAAATGATTGGAAAGGTGGTAGTAATAATTGGCAGTACGAAATACAAGGTTAAAGCGGAATAGTATATTGTAGGCATCAGGATCAATTGAGGCCTAGAGAGGAATTTTAAAGGAGGGGAGATGTTGTAATCATGATGATATGAGAGAAGGATATGGTGATATACGAAAGTTTCAAATATAATTTTAAATTGAATTTTTATATAAAAATTATCATATTGGAATTCTGCACGTGGAACCTTATATTCCACGTTTTATTTCTAAAATATTACTATAGTAGAGTTACTGTAAAGAATTTAAATTAAACGTGATTATTAACCGTTATACATTTTGTAATCTATTTTTATTTAAATGTTTTTTAATATCTGTATAAATCGTTTTCAGGTGAAGGCCAAAAATTATCTTATTATACAAACTTATAACTGGTTTAGGTATTCATCCAACAGTACCCATTCTTAAAACATTAATATTTTACAAAGATTAATTGAACAATTTCAAAATTTAGTAAATAAAAATCCATTAGATGGCGTAAAACATAAAAGATTAAATGGAAGCTTTGCTTATAAAATCAAATATTACCTTTAAAAAAAAGGTATACATTTCATACAAACGAAATATATGGATAGGTTTTTTTTTGGAAATTGGATCGTTTATTCATTTTCAGTTTAGAACTAGTTTTATTAAGAAGCTCTTCGGGTCGATTTTTATTATGTAAGCGTAGAGGTTTTTCAATACCCGGGTCAGGCGGGGCCGGATATGTTAAAACCAAATATTGTAAATCGCCATTATTATACATGTTAATGTGTTTTTTTCAACTTTCAATCATTTATTTCGAGCGCCTTTTTTTAAAATCTAATTTTACCGATAATTTATTCCATTATGAGTGGTATACCTACCCTATAAATTTCAGACATGAACTTTTGAACTTAATATAATTTATAAGACATGAACTTTTGAACTTAATATAATTTATATTAGTTATTTTTCACATAAATTATTAATGATCTACAATTCCTAATATAGGTATTCTAAACATGCTGTAATACATAAACGGTAAAATTATATTTTTAAAAAAAAAACTCGCTCGAAAAATGATTTAAAGTTGAAAAAAAATAAATAACATTACCGGTATAAACACATTGTTGTTAATATATATATATATATATATCAAATAAAATGAAATGTTATACTAAGTTTAACTTTGGCAAATTGTTAATTAGCTTATTTATGGATGTAAAATATGATTTTTATTTAAAGTCACGATAAGTGAATAATACTCATAAACTCAAATAGCAAAATAATAATCTGGCTAAAAAAAAATGTGTAAGTATATTTAGGTTAATTTGCATTATTTTGATATTCATCCCAGAAATAATTTTTAAGACAGAAAATAATTTGTTTTGTTTTTAAAAGATGAAAAACTAAAAAAAAAAAAGGCGGGGAAGTGAAGGTTTATTCGGATTATATAAATAAATTTAACAAGTACACATAAATTTGGTTAAATCGATTCAACGCGACATGATAGGTCATAAATTTAAAACTATCACGATTATTTAGCACGTGCAATTGCGAGCAATGAAATGTTTCATGGAATACCACCAATCCTGTTGCCTTTCTTCCATTTCCTGGGCACTTGTACTGCTTGGCAATAGGTTACGAATCCTAAAAAAAACTAATTTGATTCCTAGCAGCAATATTTTGGGTGACTTAAAATTATCCCATAATTTTTAAATAAAATAAATAATATGAAGATAATAAAAATGTGACAAATGAAATTGTCGGATTTATTTTTTCGAAAAGTGGGAGAGTATACTGGACTGTCCACTAATTTGTTTTTCCAATTTTTGTCTTTTCTTATCTTTATATTCGGCTCTCTTCCGTTGATGCTTCTGTTTAGCCATGAGGTCGGGTGCTATACTCGGGTTATTTATGGTCCAAGCGCTTAAGACTGGTCTGGGATTGACCGAGGGGCACAAATCTTTACATTTGGTGGCATTTTTAAAGTTGTCGAGGGACTTTTTAAACGAGTTAGTACCAGTGGAACCCTTATCCCTACCAGTTATAAATTCTATATCGCTGGAGAGAAGAGTGCTACCCGAATTCCCAGATTCCGTTTCCCAATTAGCTTCGTCAGGATCGTCCGCTAAATCAACCACACCATCTGCAGTTGAGATGTCTTTATCAGAATCAGTGTCGTGAATGGTGAGAATAGGAATACTCCTGTTGCTCCTTTCTCCCGTCACAGTTATTTCGTGGTGTGTTACTTCTTTCTGCGACGACGAATCAATCAAGTCAGGTAGGGTAATAATTTGAGATGATGCGGTGGTTGGGCCAAGGCTTAGCGAATCGATTTTGGCATTTAGACTAACATTATTATTATTGTTAATATAACGATTCATTGGGTTATCTTTGTATTTGTACGATACGGGAATATCCGTTAAATTCAAGGATATTGTCATGAGGGATTTATATAGTTCCAAGCATTCTTCCATGTAGATTTTTACGTCTTTCACCTTTATAATACTTTTTAAGATATCATTTGGACATTAAGAGGGAAAGGGGGTTTAAAAAGAAATTTTGTAAAATGAAAACAAAATTTCCCAATCATTATATGTCATATGGGGTGTTTAGCATTCCGAGCAATGTTTAATAAATTAAAACAAAATAAGCATTTTAAAAGAAGTATTTATTTAATTATTTACTCCAAGATAAATAAAACCATCCTGAGATTTTCTTCCCTCCTTTCGAACGTCTCGAGAATGCTGCTAATGAATGCGCGAATATTTCCATTCCGGCTTTAGAAAAGAAAGAGAAAAAATAATAATTACATTTTATTTGTTTCTAATCTCACTTTATTATCAACCACAGGTTTCACAATAGGACCTTTTACAACTAACAATTAAAATTAAACTTCGCAAATTCAAATAAATATATTATTCGTTTCTATAGAGTTTTATAAAATGATAGAATTATGGGTTAATAATAAGTGATCAAATTAAAACATTTTTTATTGGTTACTGGCAATATTATTAATGCCTTTTTAAACAAAAAATATTTTCAAAAATAAGTTTATTACTTAGCAGTTAGAACACTATAATAATTATTTTCACGAACCTGTACAACTTCATCGCGTCACAAAAGGCAAAATATTTGGCCGGTTCGGCCCGCAACGTTTTCCTGCAAGTGGCTAGGAAATGGGGCAAAGATTTGAAACTCTTGATTTTACGAATGTCAGTTTTTGTTGTGCTACTCGTTTTAAAAGGGAATAACAAGGTTTCGGGAGAGATTTTAGAGATCGAAGACACCATATCCATGATATCCTCACGAGAAGAAGAATGGGTGAGGCAAGATGAGTTCTTGGAAGACGATTGTGATTGATTGAGAGTGTTGAGCAACGACAGCAGCATTTGTGGCCCCTGAGTGGAATGAGAATTTTGAGAGGAATGTTCTGTTCCTTTCGTCGTTGGTGGTTGGTTCACTTTACATTTTAATAAATAATGATGTTACATATATCTGAACCTTTATGATCTTGTTATGATTTTTAAAATAATATTAGATTTATCATAAAAAAAATTTCTAAGGATCTAACCAGTTATGTCTACGGACGCTGGTTAGTAATAGTTAGTGTAATGGTTAAAAATCGGCGCTAAATCTATAGGCATGTGCCGAAGAAAATCGTGTATCAATTTTATTTCTGCTTTCTCCAAAATTGAATCATAATTTTCAGGATAAAGAAAAACCCCGAGTCTGAGGTGATAGTTGGTTAAAAATTTAGGATAATCCGTTTTTGAACCGGTTAAAATCAGCGTAAACTAGTTTTTTTAAAAAAAAATGGAATAATTAGAGTACCCAACATATAGGGGAGACCAGGGCTAGTCGGCACAAAGGCTTTGTTGTAGTAGAAGAAAAATTATATATCAATTTTTTATTTTTGATAAATATATATCGATTTTTTTGTATTTTGATATTTAAAAAAAAAGTATATTATTGATTTTGTATTAATACACATTTATTCGCGATTTTTATTGAAAAGGTTAAAATTTTTTTGATTTTAGAAATTATGTAAAAGAATATAAAGAATTTTATTGCATTTCTTCGGATATAAAAAAGATATATTTTTATTGAATTGAAGAAAAAAATAAAATAGTTTTTAAAAAAAAGGAAAATTTGTCATTTTTTGAATCTTACCACATATTTTAGAAAAATAAAATAGTTGTAAAAAAATAGAATTGGTAATTGAGCCATTACCACAGAAGCCATTACCACAGTGGTGCCGTGCATATTTAAAGATACCTACTTTGTAAATAGGTTAGGCGGAAAACCATTGACTACCATTATACAGATTAAAGGCCAAAAAGTATAAAAAAAAATCATGGAGCCGGGGTGTTAACTCCTCTAGGGAGTCACTCATCTCCACCTCCGTTCCATTAACATTAAAATTAATATTTTTTCGAACCAACATTTTCGAATTTCCGACTTCATTCTGAATTTCCTTCTTTCCAAAACCCATTGTTGTCCCACCTGGAACCTTTTCATTTTCAGCTGCTTGGCGGAATTTATATAACAAACGTCTTTCTGCGAACTCTTCGCCTTCCCGGGCTAATAATCTTGCGTCATCAAATATTCTCCGCTGTTGACCCCAGCCCAACGATTTATCCCATCGTTTAACTTATATGAGCTGCTTGTTCCACTTGCACTTTCCTGGGCAGGAGTCACTCATCTCCACCTCCGTTCCATAATAATAATAGTTTTTATTATTTTTGTTGGTGGTAAAAAAAAGAAAGAAATTATTGTGTAGTATCCATTTGTGTAAATTGTTGTTAGTTTTTTTTTTAAATCAAGAGAAAGAAAATTTTGAATTTATGGAGACCTACTACATAAAGACCAATAGAACCATGTTGCAGATTAATTCTTTAGACATGAAGAGTCCACTAGCGGACAAATGGCACAATGCGTGGATTGATCAACAGACTGGAGAAGGAGCCCTGTCGACAACCTCGTATGGTCTAACGTCCTAGCAAGGTAGGGCAACATTACAAGCAAATTACGCGTCAGGGCCGGCAACTATTCAATCGCGGCAAATGGGAATGAGGGAGCTCAGTTTAAACTGTTTCAATTGCGTGGGAAGAGGACATAAAGCCCTGGAATGTGCAAGTGGAACAAGCAGCTCATATACGTTAAACCATGGGATAAATCGTTGGGCTGGGGGCCAACAGTGGAGAGTATTTGATGACGCAAGATTATTAGCCCGGGAAGCCGAAGATTTCGCAGAAAGACGTTTGTTGTATAAATTCCGCCAAGCAGCTGAAAATGAAAAGGTGCCAGGTGGGATAACGATGGGTTTTGGAAAGAAGGAACAGAATGAAGTCGGAAATTCGAAAATGTTGGTTCGAAAAAATATTAATTTTAATGTTAATGGAACGGAGGTGGAGTTGAGTGACTCCCTAGAGGAGTTGATCATTAACGCCCCGGGTCCATGATTTTTTTAAGTTGCGTAAATGTTTTTTTTATAATAAATTAATTTTAAGGAAATTTAGTTTTTTTTGTATTGCGTTTATTTTTTAGCATATACCCTGGAGTTCATCCTTAGAAGGGGGTACATGTTGTAGTAGAAGAAAAATTATATATCGATTTTTTATTTTTGATAAATATATATATCGATTTTTTTGTATTTTGGTATTTAAAAAAAAGAAGTATATTATTGATTTTGTATTAATATACATTTATTCGCGATTTTTATTGAAAAGTTTAGAATTTTTTTGATTTTAGAAATTATGTAAAAGAATATAAAGATTTTTGTATTTCTTCGGATATAAAAAAGAAAAATAAAATAGTTTAAAAAAAAAGGAAAATTTGTCATTTTTTGAATCTTACCACATATTTTAGAAAAATAAAATAGTTGTAAAAAAATAGAATTGGTAATTGAGCTATTACCACAGGCTTGTCGGCAACGGATTTTATTTTAAAACCAGTAACCTTTATAAAGTAAAATTTGGTCTAAAATAAGAATTAAAAGTTTAAACATGACAAAATGGACAATATATGAAAGTTAAAACTCTTATTTTAATATTTAGGAAAGCTTCGGATTGATATGTAAGGTTTAAATATATGTTAAGATTGTATTAGTAATATTACCCCGATTGGGGTTAGTAGAATCGTAGCTTGTCAGCACAATCAATCAATTTTTATATTATTTATTATGGTATTCAAATATATAAAAATTAAAAATATTCTACACAAAAGATTATGAAGACGCCACAAATTGCGATTCTATTAATCATTATCAATCAAAATTTTATTAATAAAATCCTTCTTTTTAAAATTCTTTTCAGAAACATTTTTTTAATATACATAAATCAAACTGAGATTAAATATCAAATAATTTATGATTCTATTTCTAATTTATATTGATGGAAAAAGAAATATATTTACTAGATTATTACAACATAAATTTTATTTTTAGATTTTAAAATTTAACAAATATATATCCATAAGAGGGCGTTAAATGCATAAATATAAAAATATCATATTAGGAAACCTGAATAATTATTGGTTAGCGCTTATTTTTATATTTGGGTGTAAATACATGTGGAAAACCTAAAAATTAAAAAAAAAATGATAGGCTTCTTTGATACTTAATATATGAGTAGATTTAGAGTCGCAAAATAATAGAAAACTTGTAAGGCACATATTGCTGGCGTTATTGATCAAAATCTCTTCATTTTTGTTTTACAGGTAAATAGTAACATGTTAATCGTTATACCAATAATATTGTGATTTGACAGATTGGCGAGCTCAAAACCGACAACTTACTAAATATTCGATTGACCGAATTTTGCTAGTAATATCAATTGAAAAATGTTCATTTGTGTTTTACATATCTATAAATACGTGTAAAACATTATCCCAAAAAATATTTTAAGAAATATTGTGATTTGACCACCGATTGATTAAATACTGCATTGCTGGGCGTTATCCATGGGAAATTCTTTATTTTTGGTTTATACGTGTACATTTAGGTGTTAAGCATTGTCCAAAAAAGTATAATGATTTGACCTCTACTCGACTCATAACCAACCAATTAACAGTCAAACAATAATATTTTCAAAATTTATTTTGGAATAATGTATTAAACATAATATCAGTTATTATTCTAAAAAAAGTAACCTATGACAGGGGATATTTTTTTTATAAGAGATATTCAATTCATACTGGTCAATCGAATATTCAGTAAAAAGGGTTTTAAGTTCTGCAATGGATCAAATCACGATATTTTTATTTTATGGGATAATGTTTTACACGTATTTATATAGATAAATAAAACAAAGATTTCGACTAGCCCCATCGATGATCTGACTAACCACGGATTTGGGGTAACTAGGTTCAAAAAATCACTACTACTAAACCTTTTTTAGAGAAAAAAATATTATATAAAAAAATATAAAAGTGTATATTTATAGTTATGTTCAAAGGTATCGATTGGTATTTTTGCAAGAAAGGTAAAATTTTAATTTCTCTAAATTTCTTGTCTTTCATGATATATTTATAATATGCGGAATATTCCTTAATTTTAAAATTGTAAAAATGTATAATGAATGATATAAATTATTAATCTTAAGAACGGGTTAATTTCCGTGATTTAAATAAAGCGTTTAAAATATTGAGTGTCAATTTTATACCATTATTCAAGATGTTTTCATTAGAATTCCAGCCATTTTCTTGGTAGCTAGTATAGTATTGAGACTGAATGGATTCTATATCGATCACAGAATCGGAAGAACCGGAAGTAGCGCTAAAATAGACGTCGGAATCATCGTCATTTGGAATCGAAATAAACGCTGGCTCCTTCTGGTAATGCGATTTTTTTTGATCTTGAGCAAGGGTTGGAAGTGGTGGGGGAGGGGAGAGAGGGATAAGAATAGTCAGTTAGATACAACAATATTATATAACGTTATAAAAAACGAATGCCAAAATTTTCTATTAATTATCGTTGTAAGGGAGACAGAATAGTTTGTACAACATGCCTTTCCCTGCTGTGCACATAATAAAAGATAATCTAACATTTTTATTCATGAGCCTTTACTTTTATCACGTGTGGCTAAAATTCTGTTATCCTTGAAAAAAATATATCACACTTTTATGTTGTATTAGAATGATAAAGATTCATTATATTTTAAATGATTATTATTTATGGCTGTATTAGAATGATAAAAATTAATTGTATTTTAAATGATTATATAATATATATATATATTACGAACCTGTTGTTAGCCATGTATTTTGTTTATTTTTGTGGAAAAAGAAAAATACAGTGGCAACAAAGGAAAAGCAGATTCATTATTTTATTTTTGTTGAAAAAGAAGAAAATTTTATGATTTATAAATTATTGAAGAGAGATAAATTAATAAAGATTCATAAATTAGAGAAGAGACAAAGAAAATATATAATTAATAAAGGTAAAAATACTTTCAATTTAAGGATACTTTCAATTTAATTTACGTTCATTTTAATTTACTTTCATTTTAATTTACTTTCAGTTTAATTTACTTTCATTTTAATTTACTTTCAATTTAATTTACTTTCATTTTAATTTACTTTCATATTAATGTACTTTCATTTTAATAATGCCGTGTAGTTAATTTTTACATAGGGGTTTATGTGGACACAAACATATTTTTTTTAGGGGGAACATAAGGTCTTATTCAATTAGAATTAATTTTAGATTTTAAAAGTAATAAATATATATCTCTTCCCCCTCCCAGCTCTATGTATAAATTATTCTATTCTAATTTTTGTTTGATCATGGTGACGAATACCCTCCGTCCCATTTTCAAATTTTATACGATTTAATTTTTTTCCTAAATTTTCTATTACTATACCTCTTTCCCATAATTTATCCTTATTATTATAACATCTAGCCCATATTATTTGACCCATATGATATAAAGTACTATTGATTTTATTTGATAAAACCTCTATATCACCTCTTGGTTTTATAAGATCCAATAATACTTTCGCCCTTCTTCCCAAAAACCTTTCAGTTAGAGTAAAACCTCTACTGTTCTTAGAATTATTATAATATAATTGTGCAATCCACACTTATTAAAATAAAAGTACATTAAAATGAAAGTAAATTAAAATGAACGTAAATTAAAATGAACGTAAATTAAAATGAAAATAAATTAAAATGAAAGTAAATTAAATTGAAAGTATCTTTAAATTGAAAGTATCTTTACCTTTATTAATTATATACTTTCTTTGTCTCTTCTCTAATTAATTATATATTTTCTTAGTTTCTTCACTAATTAATGAATCTTTATTAATTATATATTTTCCTTGTCTCTTCAATAATTTACAAATCATAAAATTTTCTTCTTTTTAAACAAAAAGAAATTAATGAAAATCCTTTTCCTTTGTTGCCACTGTATTTTTCTTTTTCCACAAAAATAAACAAAATACATGGCTAACAACAGGTTCGTAATATATATATTATAATCATTTAAAATACAATTAATTTTTATCATTCTAATACAACCATAAATAATAATCATTTAAAATATAATGAATATTTATCATTCTAATACAACACGTCCACCCCATTAAGGTTTAGTGTATATAATCTCCTTCAATCTTCTTCTTCTAATAATGTCATTTCTTCCATATGACTCATGATATACCCAATCTCCAATTCATCTCTCATTTCACCCAATAATTCATCTTCTTCCTTCTGTAGCCATATATCCTTATCTTGAGTCATACCAGGTAATGCCTTTTTCTCCGATCTTATATTCACTTTATTGGAAATTTCTGGACATATATCCTTGGCACCTAAAGGATACCTTTCAAATCGAAACTTCTTAGAATATACTACTGTTTTAATTCCTTGTATTTTTTTCTTTCGATTCCTGAATCTTTTCCTTTGACACTGAATCTTTAAATGTCCCAACTTTCTACAACGAAAACATTGACGTATCCGTCTTAAATCATATGGGTCTAATATTATGGGCTAGATGTTATAATAATAAGGATAAATTATAAGAAAGAGGGATAGTAATAGAAAATTTAGGGAAATTAAATCGTATAAAATTTGAAAATGGGACGGAGGGTATTCGTCACCATGATCAACAAAAATTAGAATAGAATGATTTATACATAGAGCTGGGAGGGGGTAGAGATATATATTTATTTTTGCATTTTAAGATTTGATGGCAAAAGTATCATACTTGCCTTTTAAGACACACATCATGAAAAATGTGATATTACCAATTAATTATTATCCATTGTCGATGAAGTGGGAGGATAAATGGAGGCAACAAATGAATGGAAACACGAGGATAACGTGGGAGAACTGTTGGAAGATGAAGAAGAATGTATGTTGTCGAATGGATTTGATATAAGATGGATGCGTCAATGTTTCCGTTGTAGAAAGTGGGGACATTTAAAGATTCAGTGTCAAGGGAAAAGATTCAGGAATCGAAGGAAAAGAATACAAGGAATTAAAACAGTAGCATATTCTAAGAAGTTTCAATTTGAAAGGTATCCTTTAGGTGTCAAGGATAGATGTCCAGAAATTTTCAATAAAGTGAATATAAGATCGGAGAAAAAGGCATTACCTGGTATGACTCATGATAAGGATATATTGCTACAGAAGGAAGAAGATGAATTATTAAGTGAAATGAGAGATGAATTGGAGATTGGGTATATCATGAGTCATATGAAAGAAATGACATTATTAGAAGAAGATTGAAGGAGATTATATACACTAAGGCTTAATAGGGTGGACGTGTAGTATTAGAATGATAAAGATTCATTATATTTTAAATGATTATTATTTATGGTTGAATTAGAATGATAAAAATTAATTGTATTTTAAATGATTATAATATATATATTACGAACATGTTGTTAGCCATGTATTTTGCTTATTTTTGTGGAAAAAGAAAAATACAGTGGCAACAAAGTAAAAGGAGATTCATTATTTTATTTTTGTTGAAAAAGAAAAATACAGTGGCAACAAAGTAAAAGGAGATTCATTATTTTATTTTTGTTGAAAAAGAAGAAAATTTTATGATTTATAAATTATTGAAGAGACAAAAAATATATATAATTAATAAAGATTCATAAATAAGAGAAGAGACAAAGAAAATATATAATTAATAAAGGTAAAAATACTTTCAATTTAAGAATACTTTCAATTTAATTTACTTTTATTTTAATTTACTTTCAATTTAATTTACTTTCAATTTAATTTACTTTCATATTAATGTACTTTCATTTTATTTTATACCATTTGTCTCTTAAAGTTGGGAAAAATATTTTAATTTTACCTTTGGGGATAATTATGTTTGTCGCCAGACAAATAAGAAAGGGTTTACTCCTATGGAGGAGGGGGTGGGGAATGAAACTTAGTTTGATTTCAAGATTAGGGAAGATGTAATTAGTAAAATAAATTTATTATTGAAAATCGTAGAATATTATTTATTTTCACATAGTTCCAGAATATATGATGGCTTGGATTCTTTTTTGTACCAATTAATGGATATGGTTCATAAAATATCACGACCCCCTTTTCCTAATTATGTTGGATCATTCCATAAACATTCATAATGAAACGCTTAATTGTAGATTAGTTTCATTTCATTTATATTTAAAAACGTATGACCGACCCCCCCCCCCTCCCCCCCCAATAATTGAAAATAAAGATCGAATACTCCGTACCATTAGATCTAAAAAAAATAAATTGTTAACTTACTAAAATATAAAAAGACATTCTGATTTCAAAATGAATTATTTTTTGATTTCCGCTAATGAATAATCCTCTCACCTACAGTTGAAACGAAGATGTTACAAAAGGTTTTAACTTTATATATCAGATGGAAATATACTTTTCTGATATAAAATGAGAATGCTCCATTTTATTATCGAAGGGAACTCTTAATATTCTTAGGCCCTTCTCAGTTCGGTGTGACGGGTAAGCAGACGATATATACAATTGAATGAGTACCCATCCATGCCCAAGTGTTTACTAAATAAAAACTCACAACCATATAATTATAGTTTGATGTATTTTCATAATATTACATTTATTTCAAAAGATAATCATTCCATAATCCAGCAATTGCGATATATATAAAGAGGCCTCCATTACAAATATACAACAAAAATTATATTAATTACAGATTAAATGTAATTTTAATTTTTACCAAAAATCCTGGATATTGTTAAATATGATGGTTAAAGAAGGATTAGTAACATGCGAAGTTTTGTTACACCAAACCAATTTACTATTTAATATCCTACCCCCACCCCCGGCCTACACCGCCAATATTTCCTAAACAAGCAATAAATTAATTACTCACAAGATCCCAGCCAATCGGTTGTTTCCATAGCTGGCGGTTTAGAGCTTACCAATTTTTTCACTTTCTTTCTCCTGGGTATCATTAAATCGTCTCCGCTTTCGTGGGACGTGTGAAGAGCCGGCGGGTAATTTACGAAGGCCGCATTAAAGAATCGCTTGATTTGAGATATGAGTTGCCCAAAATTTGGAGTTATTTTTAGCCTAGGACTAAGCCATTTGGATAAGCCACATTCTCTTTTTTTTAAAAATTTTATAAGTTAAAAAAATATAATGTCGTCAAATATGTTCAAAAGAGTACAAAGTTTAAATTGTGTCCTATATTATTTTCGTTCAGGATTTCAATATTTTCCACGTAAAATAAATCAAATTTTTTAAGACAACAAAAACTGATAGATATAAAATAAATAATATAATCCAATAATAAACAAAGAAAAAATAAATAACTTATTGTTTGCGTGACAAAATCGTTCGTCGCATAATAAGATGGCGCCGAAATCGGCTTTATGTCGAATAACCCGGCCTACGGCTTGATTGACCGCTCGGTCGGCTTCGAGTCTGTACCAAGCATTCCCGTCCAACATCGTGTCCCACCCATCCGCACTTATAAATAATACGTTTAAAATTATGAAAGAAAAATATTTTACTTTCTAAAAGTTAAAATAAAATACATCAATTTAGAATTTTTAAAAAAAACATATGTAAAACAATTACAAATCAAATTTGTAAGAATATGAAAAAACCGTTAGATTTTCAATTTGAACTCTTTAGGTCATAAAACTTAAGGAAATTTTCCTATAAAAAGTTTAGTTTTTTAAGCCTATAGAACTGAAGAATAGCCCAGGACTATAAAACGACTAAGGGTCGCATCTATTAGGATGTAGTAAATGGAATAGTTATTGATTTTGTTGACCTCTAAGAAAGAAAGAAGCTTTTCTTTTCTATATATTATATTACATTATTTTATTACATATCAAAAAAAAATTAACCTACCCCGGATTTTTACTTCAAAAGGCGGGGTACATGATGCTTATTTAGGTTATGTAATTTTTTTATATATAAAATAATATTGGCGGGAAAAAAAGAAATAATTATTGTTGATTTTATCGATATTAATTAATTAATTTTTTTTTGTTTTGGAATCTGAAAAAAAAAATAAAATATTTAAAAAATGTGTAAAATATGAATCTTAGTAAAAAAATCTTAAGTGCTAAAAATTGTGTTCCAATTCCAATAATAAGCTTATTATTATAACGACTAACTCAATATTTTCGCCAGAAATATATTGTCAACTAGACTCAGCTAACAGTTTTCTAAAGCTTTGTGCCATCTGTGATCAAAATATATAGGCTTGCGTAATATTTTTTTTCTAGACAATATATTGAGCTAGCCGTTTTTTAAAAATCGGCTCAAATAGAGCAGATTTAACACCGCTAGTGCAGATTCTTTTGTCACAACCTATAAACAACATTAATTAAATGCTAACTCGTTCGATCTTCGTTCCGTATTACCCCGATACTTTTCGTTCATGAAGTCGATCTTCAAGGTGATCTTGGGGTCAGTTCGAGCGGGGTAAGGTAGACCACATATGAGCACGGCTCTAGCGTAAGAATCGGCGAAGTCAAAACCCTCGCTAAGTTTACCCCGACAGACTCCCATCATGATAGCGGACTTTGATTTTTAATTTTTTCGAAGGAATTTGAAATAATGTTCTTTATAAAAAATAATAAAAAATCTTCAAAGATTTTTTGATATTCCTGACAGAAAATCTTGAAGGAATTTGAAATAATGTTTTTTATAAAAAATAATAAAAAATCCTCAAAGATTTTTTGATATTCCTGAAGAAGAAAAAAATTTCAATTTTTCTTCTCAGAAAATCTTCTTTTTTTTTCTTTCAAACTCTGAAATAATTGACATCTTTGATTTTGGGTCCATGCCCATTAAGATTATAACCAAAAAAAACATTATGTAAGCCCCTAAAGATTTTGTTCGTAGCATGGCAGAAAATGCTTGGACATCTATTTTGCCAAATTTCGATGCTAACATAATATTAATTTTGGCTAAAACCTTAATCGGCCGGTTATAAGAAATCGACACACTAATAGGGCTTTTAAACAACACTACAAGTATTCTCGCTAACTTAAATTTTGATATTGCTAGAGGATATTAATTTAATTTTTTTAAAAAAAATTAAGGGGATTGATTAATAATTTTATTTTTTCATTTTGAATCTATATTTTTTAAAAAAAATTAATATTTTTCCCTTTTTCCATTCATTTCTTCTATTTGATCTTCTTTCCTTTCCTTCCGTCTTTCAAATTATTTTAGAATACATTTCATATCAAATAATATATTCTTAATTCTTCCTCACGTTAGTTTTTGTGTCTTGAACACTTGAGATGGAATCCCCGCCATCTATGGAATCGTAGTAAGATGAAATCTCTTGATTAAGTTTATCTTTAGCTTTTTTTTTGTTGATTTTAAATATTTTTTTTTTAAAAAAATGAAAGAGAGTGGGAGGAGGGGGGGGGGTATTAGAATGAAAAGAAACTTTTAGGTTCTATATAGACGGGTTTAATCTTTTCTAAGGATGTCCAAATACCGCTATCTTTTTTCCAGAATTGAACGCAATGATCCATCTGGAAGTAGGAAGGGAAGAATACCAAGATGCCCCCTTGAATTATTCTAGACAGGTTTAAGATAGTTAAGCCGAGAGAGGAAACGTAATTAGTGCTACTTCTTTATATTTTATTTTTTAAATTTATTTTATAAAATTAAAAAAAAAAATTATCTCCCTTTATCTATTCATTACCACTATTGTTTGGATTAAAAATTTCAAAAAATCGCATTCATTCATTTAGAAAATAATTCGTTTTTTCCATTATTAAAAGAAACCTATTCTTGTAAGATGAATTGAGAGCCGTTCCATCAGGCCCCTTCCCGAGTGCAGAAACAAGGACTTGATCGGCATTTATGATGTGCTCGTTTTCCAACCTCACGTCAAACTTGACATTCATTATGGAGGAAAATGTTGATATTGGAGATAGAGTTCCGCTTGTTAATATCATGCATCTAATGCCTTTTTTGAATAATTCCTGTAAAAAAAGTATATTATTTAAATTCTTTATTTATTTCCCCATTCTCTCCTTATTCCTAATTTTTTTGTAATTCGATAAAATACTTACATTGGTTTCTATTGGCGTAGTTAAAGTATCCGTTTATATGTTTGCGGGGGGGGGGAATAACTGATTGTAATTAGATAATTGTTCTAAAGTAACTTAAACAACTACATTATTTACGAATAACAATTATAAAAAAAATAACTTTTATTGTATGGCTAGGGCTAAAACACCAAAGACTCAGCACTCTCTGGGTGTTCGGTCTAACGGTAGGCACGCTCACACCGCCCAGTTTCACCCACGGAGGATTTTTATCGTAGCGTAAATGAACCTAATTTCGATTTAATTCATAACTTTTAGTGGACTATTGCGATCGCGATTTAACAGCTGAGATTTTTTTTTAAAAAAAATCTGTTCTTGATCAAATTTTTCTTCATTAATATCATCATCTTTTAGATTATTATTATTATGAATTGAAATTAAAGATAAAAATTTGTATTTAATAAATAAAAAATGATCTCATAAAAAAACACATTTTAAAAATCGATCAGCTGTTAAATCGCGATCGCAATCGCGCCGCCATAAATTTAAGGTAAAAAGAGAAAGGATATGAAAGCGCAAAATGAAATTGAAATAAATTATTTGAAAGCGTGGTATAATAATTAATAAATTAAGTGAACTAATTGTAATATAATCAATTAACCTCAAAAAGACATTGTTGTTAAACGGCTAAATCAATATTTTATCCAGAAAAATATTACGCAAATCTGAAGATCTTGCTCATAGAAGGAACAAAGGTCTAGGCATATATTATCAAAATCTCGGGGGGCTTCAGATATTTTTCTGACTAAAATATTGAGTCATCCGTTTTTAGAAATCGGCTCAAAACGAGCCGTTTAACAACACTAATCAAAGGCAATTAATAATATGATTATTTGATGTATTTAGATTGATTTGTGAAAGATATATAAACTGAAGTACAAAATATATCAAGACAGTTAAAAAATATAATAAATTCTTCAATAATAGTTAAATATGTCACCAATAAATTAAATCAAAAGAAAAACAAATATTTTTTTAACCCCTTTTGTCAAACAAAATTAAATATTTTACTTACAAAAATTTGAATAAGCGTAAAAACAGACGATTTTTTTTATAACTTTTAATAATCTATTCCGAAACAAAATACTTCCAAAATAAAAATAATATGGAAGATCGAACTTCAAAAACATTAAATACTACCCCCCCCCCCCTCCAAACTTTTACCAGACATATTTACATTACTTTTATTTAAATTCCATAAAGATAAGATCAAATCTTATAACAAATATAAAGGCAGGTCTATTTTATCCCTCAGCTGGGAAATGTCGCTCGGCTAACCATATAGCTCGTTTTTCCATAAATAATTTTTTTTTGGGGGGGAATGTATAATAAACATGTTCATATGGCAAAAAAAATATTTAAATTTTTCATTATTACTAATAATTGTATAAATCGTTTAATTTTTTTGCATTATATATTTGGTTCATTCCGAGAAAAATAAAATCCCATTAAAATATAAAAATTTTTTTTTAGACATAACAGCAATTTACAAAATATTATCGGTATTCTAAAGAAATATTGGATATTTACGATTGTTTTTTAAATAGCATTTCTTGACTACGATTAAGGCGAAATTTATTAAACACATTCAAAATAATCCTTTTTTCTAAGAGGACTCAGAGGAAAAATATATCAATGATATTTGTTGAACAAGTTATCTGATGATGAATCACATATGAGTGAAAATTTAAAGATCATGAATCCATTATCAATAAAAAAAAATGTTAAAATTTATATTGAACATAATCATGCAAGATCTAATTAGGGAAATGGACCAAGAATCTACAAAATCTTTCATTAGAAGATATTCAAATTTTGATAAAAATTAAATATATTCGATATTCTAAGAAATATTGAATAATTACAATTTTTTATTTATAAACATTTCTTGATTTAAGAAAAATTTATTTAAACACATTCAAAAATTTATGATTTTAAAAATTTTTTAAACGCCATCTAGCGGATAGAATATTATTTTTCTACATTTATAAATATTTTAAAAATAGGGTATAAGTAAATTGAAATTTTTTTAAAAGTATTGAGTCTAAAATCTTTAATAGATAATTTATTATACCTATTCAAACATTTATTTTTACTAATTAATTTGAATTAATATTAGGAAAGTAAAAATCCCACTGGAATAATGATTGAAAAAATATAATACATAAATAAAGGACTTTTTTTTTACAAAATAACAATAATCTTCAATGGCATAAATAGATAATTTCCTGTTAAATTATTATCAATTTTTCTTTTTCATCATTTGATTCTTTTAATATATATATATATATAATACTTTATTTAAAAAACAAATTTTTCTTTTACAAATTACAATTAAAAATATATATTAGAAAACAAATAAATTAAAAATATATATACATTACCGGCCATAAATGATTGCCCACCCTGTATTTTCTTAACATTTTTCTTAAAATAAGACAAATAACACACAATATGAGGTTTATCAAATTTATTTATAAGTTTACATATTATTATATAAAATTACAAAAAATAAAAGACATAGCAATTAAGTAACATCTAAATTTTGGTCTCATCAATATCCACCTTTATTCTCAATAATTGCTGCACAAATTTTTGATAATCTTTCGATGAGATTTTTTAAATATTCGGAAGTGATATTATTCCATTCTCTCTGTAATACCTCCCAAAGGTGCGAATGAGAGGTTAGAGGGCTTTTTCGCGCTTGTCGATCAAGGTGATCCCATAAAGTTCGGATTGAGATCGGGAGACTGGGATGGCCAAGTCATCAACTCGAGAATACCCTGTTGTTGTAGATTTTGTAAATAATCTTTGCATAGCCTGGATATATGCTTTAGGTCATTATCTTATTGAAATAAAAAGTTATTCCCGATCAAACTTTCCTGATGAAATCACATGGTCCTCAATGATTTGCCGGTATCCCTCCTTGTTAAGGATTCCTTTAATTTTGACAATGTCGCCGGTTGCCACGGCACCAAAGATCCCTCACACCTTAATAAACCCTTCCCCGAATTTGATTGTAGGAATTATGCAGTGATCGCTTATTCGCTCTCCAGCTGAGTGGCGGACATATTGAAGATTATTTTTAAGTTTTATGACATACTTATATATATTAATTAAAGCATATATTTCGTCGGCACATGTCCTTGGCCTGCTAGGGGTGGACATGATGTAATTATAAGAATAAATATGTTATTTTTTTAAATTGTGATTATATGATGATTGGATTTTTTTTCTTCTCTTTTTAATTTTTGAATTTTAAATAAATAAAATTAATTTTAACGTTTTTATTAACTCCCATTCTCTGCTCCAGATGAACGTGTGTTTAGCACAGCAAAAGCTGCGTTGAGCATTCAAGCGTACTTGTATATGTGATCAAAATTTTGAAAATCAATTCTTGTTATAAATAAATAAATTATTAACAAAAAAAGGATCTACTCTTACAATATATTTATCTTCGCATAATTTTAATTTTTAATGTATGAAGGAGGAAAAAAAAATTATATATAATATTTTGTAAATTATTTTTAAAGAATAGCGAGTAGCGCGTTACTTGTTTAAAGTAACGGCAACACTTTCAAAAGTAACGAGTATATGTTTTGAAGTAACATTTACAGCACTAATAAATATGTTTGGATGAAATAAATCTTAATAGCTAGAACAACTAACTGAGCCTCGAACTTTGGACAAAATTATTAAAATTTAAAATGTCAGAAATATTCATAATTTTTATTTTTCAAAATGTCTAACTTTTAAACATAAAAAATAAAAAAACCTTAAAATTTTTCATGTTTTCCTTGACCATCTTTTTGAGGTCCCGGTAATGATTCTTGTATTCGTTGTTCATGATAGCTAACCGATCAACGCGAATATCGAATTTTTTCGCCAACAAAGTCTTTAGCCCATTTTTCTGAGAATTCGCACTGCAAATTTTAAATATCGTAAAAAAATTTTTTCCCCATCTCTATACACTATATACGAAATGAATCATTTAATAATTATTTTTCATCCTAATTCATCTCTTGTATTTTTAAAAAATTGTTTTATTTCTAAACTCAGATAAAAAAAAGGGGGGGGGGAGTAAATAATTTAGAAAAACTTGTCATTTTCAGATTTTTTTCTAGGAACTCCCGTGTTATCAATCGACTCCATCTCCTCGCCATTCCGACCTTAGATAAATATTTAAAGATCATATTTATTTATCATTTTTATGATTAAACAAAATAATTGTAAAACTGTTATCTAAATTTTAGTGTCCAGTTTCGTTTCATGGTCATAAAAATATCCGATAAAAATTCGAAATTCCTGCTTTGAAACCGAATTGTTTTTTTCCTGGAATATTTTTTTAGGACCTGATGGGAAGATCATATGTTGGATGCGAGCTAGCAGATAAAAAAATACTTGAAATACCGATAAACTTCGGCGAACTCAACGGCATGGTTCGTGGTAGTAAAAGTAAGTCGAGGTTGGGATAAGATAAATTGTGTGTTCGGAAAAAAAATTTTTTAAATTTTTAAAAATATAATTTTAATGTTTAATGGCTTTGTTTATTTCATCAAGGGCTAGAAAGTGTGACGGCCATTCAAGAACTACGTAATTAGGATCACTTACCAATATATCATTGAATTCTGTTTTATTGTAAAAAAAATAATAAATAGTGAGAGGACTTAAAGGATTCCAGATTTTGTTGGTAGTGTGGTTTGTAACCAGCTATTATTGGTGAAATTTAATGTTGACTGTATTCTTCAATATCGATTAAAATTTTTGTTCATATTTTAAACATATAGATGGAAATAGATATGCACTAGATGATCTGAAGCATAATTGTATTTTGGGAATATTAAAATTTTTTTAAAATTAAATAAAACGCCATACGGGAAGGGAAATACTTGAGAATATTTTCTTTTTGAATAAAGATTTGTCACATTGTGTTATCAAAAAATGTTTGGATACATAAAGATCGATCCCACAACTGGTGATCCGAGAACGAAGATTTTTCCTTTAGCCACACGAGTAAAAAGATCACTATTTGGGGAAGAAAAATTTGCAATTGAGTATATTTCACTTTTTTAAAATAATTTAAACAAATTTAGCTGTTGAAAATTTAAAAAATAATGACGTCTACAGCTTCAGTTATTTGACTGATAGGACCCGATAATGTGGCATCATCCAAATACCAAACATTGAAATCGAGGTTACAATTGGTTTTTCTATATTTTGGATGATGATGCTGTTTATAGCTTAGAAGTGGACAGAGTGGATCCCCTTGTTGAATTCCTTGTGCCGAAAGGATAGTTTGATTGTCATATCGTAATATGGGTAGGGGTACAACAGATTGACTGGATATAGTTAAAATAATCAAGGTAAACTTCTAAGAATCTTTGGATTTTAGAAAATTAGGATTTAAAGTATTGAAGGCATTTTTTTCGATTTGTTTATGAATATAGGTCTAATAAGTTGTATCGTTTTATAAATATGTATAAAATGCGTAAACCAACCTTCAGATGTCTCCGATGAAAGACCGAAAAGGGTCCTAACCAATACGGCCATTTTTTCCAATCCCCCGACATCCGGGGCCCGGCCTATTTCACGTGACGTCAACATACCTAAGGCGTCGGCCGCTTGAGTCACATAGCAAGCTATCCGCTCTAATAGTTCGATAAATGTCCGAGCATCACGTAAGTCCTCCATCATAAAAGCTGGCAACCATTTTTTTTTAAAAAAAAACCTTATAAGAGCAAATAATCTCTTAAATGATTAAATATGTATCCGCTAAAAAAATGGAATATAAATTAATCAAATATCATCTATTTTCCGACCATCTAAATTCGTTATATATCTATGACATTTGGAGATTGAGACAACGATATTCAACTGCTGTGAGCAATTTTATTTAATAGTGTAATATTAAAAATTGCATTAATTTAAAATTATAAAATGCGATATCTTCAAACTGCTAGAAAATATAGATTGGGAGAGCTACCATAGAAATAGTGCGGAAAACAAGTGATCCAATAGATACAATTCTTGTATCAGTTGGAATTTACACGTTTTTTTTTAAAATAAAACTAACCTCGGGATAACAGTTCATCTGCTAGATATTCTATGGATAGAACACTACCGCTCGCGTTGAAGTTTTGGGCAGGTGCTAAAGGGAAAGTATCCATAAGATTTTCTAAGTTAAGGAAACACTCTTTAACTCGACTGTTTTTGTTGTTTTATTAAGAAAATTTAAATGTAAATACAAATTTGGCTTGGTAGTAAATTTTATAGGGAGTTAAAAATAGATTATTCCAATTGAATCGGATTTACTTAAATCTAATTTGAGTATCTTTTAAAAAAAATATGAGTATGAATAAAAGATTACGCTAATTCCACCAAAGTAAATTCACTTCCGGGGGTTTCTTGCCCGCTTACCAGCTCTTTATATGGCTGGTAATGAGTGCCACTACCTTTGCGATTGCGCAATTCATCAATCGCTGAATCTATTTCGACCAATGAACGAGCGATTTCTAATGACGTAATCTCTAAAGAGAAGAAAAAATATTTTCTTTTATAATTATACAATTTTATTACAAAAGAAAGAGAAAAATATGATAATTTATTGAAACCTAGTGAAGCAGCTTCTTCACAAAATTTTTCTAGATTGTGGGCTTCATCGAAGATTAAGATGGCGTCTTGTAACATGGCATTGTCTGCTCGATTATCATTTTTATAAAAAAAGAAAAGAGAAATGGAAATTTATTGTTGTTATAGAAGCACCAATGAGATGAGAATAGATGGAGCAGCTTTCACTGCCTAAATTCCCTTGAATATATTTCTTTTTATAATATAAATCAATTTTTCATGAGAACACAAAATGTTTTATGCTAGAAGCCGCTCTACGTTTTAAAATCGTTTGGGGTTAGATTCTATTTTTTTTTTAAATAAGAGGGGGCATAAACAAAAATAATAAAAAAATATAGATAATTCATAAATAATGATAATTCTTCAATTATATCCTGCAATATTTTTGTATTCCTCTCCCATATGATATTTAAATTCGAATAATTGTTTATATATATTTTTATTATTTCTCAAGAGTATTTTGTTTAATATGTTAGCTAATCCCTATATAAAGTGAGCATTTTATTCAATTCATTTATCCAATCAGCTGTGATTAATCAAATAACATGTTGCAAACTTTAAAAATTTTTTTTGATTGATAATGTAACATGCCTATTGTAATTTCCTCGTATGCAATATCACTCACTTATAGGGACCTAGCTCTAAATATAAATTGCTAAACAAAATATACATTTTTAAAAAAATTAAATTTATATAAATATAATTATTCAAATACAAATATCATATGGGAGGAATAGCAAAAATATTGTATCCAGTCAGCTGTCAGTCAACTAATAAAGCGACACATTAAGATATCAAAATTTTATTGATCGCAAGACAAACATCAAAATTTTTCTCATATTTAAAAACAAAATGATATTGTAGAAATTGAATGGAACTTTCGAACTTTTCATTTTAAGTTATATAGCGTAAAAAGTTTTAAAATATATTTTAGATTTTATAGTCTAGTTATATTTTTTGGAATGTAACGAATAAAGTAACTAGTTATTTTTCTAATGTAACTTTTTAAAAACACTTGCATTTCTATTTGCAATTTACCCGACGCTCATCTTACGACCAATCGATTTTTCAACATGGATCCAAACCCTCCCCGATCCATATAAACCCCTGGCTTGAGGTGGTTAACCAAGAATCGGTCTCTGTTTGGTTCTATGTTCGTAAAATGTCACTTTTTGAAAACCGAACCCTCTTCAAACGGTTAATCAAATTTTAAGTTATTTGTTTTTATTTGCCAGTAACTGCCATATTGAAGTATAATAAAAAAATTAAGTTACAGGTTTAAAGAAGCTTATCTAGTGTTATTGTGTAATTTTTTTTATCTGATCAAAATTTTATTGTTAAAAATAAATAAAAAATAATTTCAAAAATATCTAATCTTATAGTATATTATTTTAGTATTAATTTATTTATAAATAATTATATATAAAAAGACAGGGATCCAAACCGAAACGAATATCTGTTCGGTTCAGGTTCGGATGAAAATAACGGTTCAAGGTTCGGTTCGTAAAAAATAAAAATACCGGTTCAGTTCGAACCTTTAAACCCGGTTTGAACACTTTTGTATTCAAACCTATGTCGAATTATATATAGGGAAGAATATTTTTATTTATTTCACAATTAAAATAAAAAACACACACATAAAACTTCATTTTTATTAATTGCACATTATAAAATAATATTTAAATTATAAATATAACAAATAAATTTCAATGATTTATTTTAATATGAACAATTACTTAAATTGTTCATATTAAGCTGCGCAATTAATATATTTTCTAAATTCGTCTCGCTCAAATTATATCTATAAGGAGATAATATAAATTTAATTGTTGAAAAATATCTTTCCACACTAACTTGGGTAGCCGGCACTGCCAGTATGATATTAGATTTGATATGTCATTTATAATATTATATGTAAATAATTTATATATTGGATATAATTTTTCTCTAGGCATTATAATTTAAAGCTTAAAATATTTAAAAAATGTTGTAAAATGGTAATATAGTAAAGATTAAATTTTTGCAATATACTTGTAATAACTTACACATTATATTTTACTCATAAAATTATGAGACTCGAACGGGTTCAGAGACATATTAGCGGTTCGGTTAGGTTCGGCTAGATATTTTTTAGCGGTTTAAAAAATACCGGTTTTTAGCGGTTTAATGGTTCAGTTCAGGTTTGGATCCCTATAAAAAGATATCGTATTATATATTATTTTGTGCATAATTTTATTTATATTATATTTAATTTTTTTAGGTAACGAGTAACCCGTTACTTGTTTGAATAGTTAGTAACGCGTGTTACTTTTTTCACAGGGTAACAAATAATGGTAACGCGTTCCTTTTTACAGACGTAACGCGTTTCTTTTTTGAAGTAACTTTTACATCACTAATATTTATCAATAAAATTTTTTTTACCAGCGCTATTATTAAAATTGCTTTTTGCATTGTTGACTTTATTCACTTTCAAGATGTTGACAAGATTTCTGCTCCCTGTAACCTTTATCATAATAAAAATAAATGCGTTATTTTGTATTTGAATTAAAGTATTAACAAAATAAAAAGTTACACAAGGAGTACTAAAATACTTACAAATTTTAACAAGAAATTTCGAATATTTACAAGTAATTTCGTCGTTTCAAGGTATATATATATAGCATAGATATAGCAGTTTTTTAAAAAATAGATATAATAGAGTCTCAGGAAGGAATAATTTATTTGAACATATATTCCCTTTAAAAAAAACTTAGAGAAAAATATATAAATGATGGCAATTACATGGGTTACATTTCCCTCCCTTCCATCAAATAGTTCTTAATTTTGTAATTCAGAAGAAATAATATATTAATGTCAATCATATTCTATTATCATTATTTATTTATTTATTGGAGAACTATGGGAACCCGAGAAATATGTGGCCCATAAAATGTAGAGTTTTTATTCCTAACACAAAGTTTGACCCCTAGCAACGTATTTATAAAAAATAAAATAGAACCACCTGCCCATTGCTCTTGGCATCCACGAGGTAATTATAAGGTGTTAATATAAGATCTGCATTTTTAGCGAGTTCCCTGGTGGAGTAATAAGGGCACACTTTATTGGCTGTCCCAAATCTTACGAGATCTTCTATATCTGGAACGGGAGGCAAAATGGCAATATCCTGAAGGACCAGATTGTTCTGATTCATCGATGGCTTTTTCTGGGGTGCTGTTTGCCTTGAGGTGTTAAAGTGATTGGATACATTGTTGTAGAAATGGCAAGTGCGATGGAAAAGCTTAACAGATGATATTAAATTAGAAAAGTGAGGAGAGGAGGGTAAGATAGGATATATATCTAATATAATATAATGTTTAAAAGAAAATTTGAAATACATATATTTAGCAAAACCTTTCCTCTGCACTTTTGAATCTTGATTGCATTATTGCTTTCTTTGGACACTTGAGGATGTATGCATAATTGCTCCCTGGAAGCTAATATTGATGAGTGTATTAAGGAAGCGTATTTCGTTTTTTTCAGTTCATGCATAACCTGATTTAATTGGCTGTGAGTCCGCGATGAATATATGATTTTAGGGAAAGAAATATTGGGATTTGTATCTATGGTACCTAGCATATCTTTTTGAGGGTTAGGGCTCACAGATGTAGATATTTTGGCTTTGTGGTGTTGAAGCCAACCTAAGGATGCACATAAAAGGCACAGCGTTTTTCCTGTCTCCGTGAGTTGGGGAGGGGAGTTATAATTTATTATTTGATTAATAGAAAATCAAATGGTAGCTAAATATTCTTAAAAATCCCTATATACAAGTATTACTAGCAGATGTTATTATTATTATTATATTAAGAGGGATTGCCCCTGATATTATTGGAGGGTCACTTGCTCTAGAAAGCATTTTGTCAAGTCAAAATAAACCATTACAATCATCTGAGTCCCACCATAGGCTCGTTATAAGGAAATATCAAAGCAAAAATCTAACCATTAAAAAAAATACTAATAAACCAAGTTAAAACTGGTTTGTAGTTGATTTAGATTAAAATTAAAATAATATTAATTATTTTAAATATAATATATTTTCCAATTTTTGTTTAAATATAATAGTACAAAATGGCTCAGTTAATTTGTTATTTCTTATTCATATTCTTCCTTTCCTTTCTTTTTTCTCTTCCTTTTTTCCTATAGTTTGGCAAAAATCTTGTTTTATCTCTTTTAAAAATGGGATAAATTGAGCTGCTTAACAAAACTACATTCACCCATAAACATTGCAAATATTTTAAATATTAATAACTTTTGGTGAATAAAAAAATATAAAATACACTTAATCATTTGTGAAAGTTAGTTGGATTTGTTTAAATAGAAAATATTGATTTTTTTATGAAGTGATGCATAAAAATCTATATAAATACCAGATTGGTATCGAATTTTTTTAGTAATATCTGTCAGTGAAAAATTTGTGGATAGGCATAACCCTAGAAATAAGGAAAAAAAATCATATTATTAACCCATCATTACTCTGGTGGGATCCATAGCAACTCAGTCATGCTAGAATTGATATTAAATATAAAAGGTTAATTATTATGATCTAGAATCCTTAGCAACTTCATTAAATAATTACATTTATTTTAGTTTTTAAGATATTGTGTTTCGTGATTACTGGGATATGTGAATTTCACCAGAGTAAATTCACAGGTTTTTTTTAAACCTTGGTTAAGATAGGAAAAAATATTTTTTAATCCATTTTATTTAGATGAATAAATAATAATTTTATGAAATGTCTAGTTTAAATATATAATAATATTTGTTGGACTTATAATTTCAAGTTATATTTTTTTAAAATCCTTTTTTAGAAAATTTTGGCACAAGTTATATCCCAAATATTTTTTATCTAAGAATATTAATTAATATTTTATAATGTTTAAGGTTAGTTCAATCTTATATCCAAGTATAAAAACTAAATAATGAAAATAAATAGATATATTCATTTGAAATCAGGATACCCCACCAGAGCATTTATGTCATTTTTGCTACTGGAATATTGAGGAATTAAGATGGGTTTTATGATAGCTATTATAAAGTAAAAATATTATATTATTTTCTTTGTCCTTCTTATCTGTTTAGAAATTTTTAGATATTTTTTTTTTTTTAAAATGGGTATAAGCCAGTGATATTGGTTAAAATTGAAAGCACCAGCCAATGCCAAGATATACTGAATGAGCCTATATCAATATAAAATTATCATTTTAGAAAACTATTAAGTATTACTTATTTTTATATTAATAAACTAGTATACAAGATATTCATTTCATTTTTGTAAGATATTTGATTGGGGGAGGGGATGTGATATTCATAAAAATATTCAAGTTATTAAAGGGAGAATTTACATGTTTACAAATTTAATATAATTGATTTTAAGTTATATATTTGTTAATGTCGTTTTTATTAGTTATATAAGATAGAAATAAAAAATTCACAAATTATAAATCCAAAACCATATACATATAAATTTATTATGATTTTTTTATGTTAGTGGTTACTACAATTATATAGGTACCTTATTAAATATTATTATTTATATGCTTAAATAATTAATATAAATTTTGTGAAGGTAATAATCTTATTTATTTTGTGATACCCGTTCCTGTAGGGCTTTCTAATAATCCATTTTGGCGATTTTCTAGGCATTGAATAACTTTTTTCATATACTCTATTTGACATTCATAAGGAGTATATGGAAAATCAATTGATATTTTATTAACAACAATTTCTGGCATATTAAAAGTGAATTTATATTTCGCGGTACAATGAACACTGATTTTACTATAAAATGAGATTTGACAGGTTAGGTTTGACATAACAGGGATGTAACCACTATGCAAGTAATATTAATTAAGGACATTTTTTATTGACCTGCGCCAATAATTTAGATCTGCCGATCCAATTTCCTAAGCATTCACTCCTGCCTAGGTTGATACGTGTTCCCTTTTTTAGATTTTTTTAATTAAATTTAAAATATTTTTTTTCATATTTGTTATTTTTTAAGTATATTTTATTTAATATCATCGTTTACATATTATCTTATTTTTAATTTAAAACCTTTTTTTAAATAAAATTATTCATATTTTTTTAAAAATGCATTATATATAATTATTGTTTAAAATTACTTAATTATTTCTATTCTAGCATACATTATTCAATTTATATAATGAATACTGCTGAAAACTCATGTTATTACTTTATTATATTTTTAAAATATATCTTCGAATTAATTTGCAAAATTTAAATAACGATGCTATTGTCGTTATTTAAAAAAACATAATATTTAGAGCATCGAATGATTGTTTTTTAAAATATAAGATAATTATATATTACATATAATTTAGCATGTCAACACTTTATAAATGCTATTCCTAAATATGGATATATTCGTATCTTTTTATTTTATTTATAAAAATAGCATTATAATTATCAAAATTAATTTAATGTTTTATCACAAATTTACTGATTATTCAAATTCTTAGAAAGATGCTCATTAAAATTCCTCTTTTATTCAGCCCATGTCATATATTCGACGAAGAAATCCAGCTAAATGACCAACTTGCCTTTATTTTTGATTTGGAATTAGGATTTTATATGTATAATTTAATGCCAGATTAATCAAACCTAATAATTAATACATTAAAATAAAATTATACCAAATTATATGTTTTTGATTACAATTTTCGTTGCTTTTATATTATTCAATTTTCACAAAAATTAAAACATTTTTTATACATCAAAAATAATAATCCATCCACATTTGAATATTAACTAATTATTTTTATTTTTTCCTTTTAAATATTCAAATATCTCGATACTTGCAACACCCTTTCCCTTAGATACCACCATCTAGGGAACTTGACGCGATTCTTCCATTCAATAATCTCGGTGTCTCATAATGATTTCGGAATAAAGAAAGCTTGGCTCCACTCAGATTAGATTACCCGTGAAAATATATCTTCTGTAAAAAATAATAATTAAACTTGGAGGAATTCAAATTAATAATTTTTTCACACAAAAAATTTTTACAGGCTAGGTAGCCTAAAAGCCAGTTAAAAAAAATTAGGCGAAAATTCTGACAAACCACGGATCGTGATACTTCTCATTCAGCAAAAAATTGGTTTACGAATTAAACAATGCAATGTTTCAAGTTCCAAAAAAAAACAAATACCACGAAAAAAAGTTAAGTTATATATTAATCTTTATTTTTTATATAAATAATTGTATAAAATATATAAAAATATTAATAAACGAATATAACAAAAAAACGAATAAATATTATTATTTTATATATAAAATATTTTAGTCATCAAAAAGAAATAAAGCTTGGAAAACTGATTCCAAGCCATTTAATCTCTTCAACTCCTTCTCATTCTCGGCGATATCTTTAGTCATGTCGAGGATTTCCTGTTCTACAGCAAGCACCTTTAATGGTACACTGTTAGGACCGAGATCGAGAAGTGTCTGCAACTCCGCTATAGCTGCGCTGATTTCGGCAGTAGACTGTATTAATTCGTGAATTTGGGTTCTAATTTATTATCACGTTTTTTTAAAAAAAAATTAGAAATGAATGAATGATCAAGAGAAAAAGGAATATAAATATGATAGTATCATAAATTGTCATTTATTCCCCCCCCCCTTTTTAACTCATTAAAATCATAAGAAATATATTATTATTTTTTTTATTATTACTAATCATCCACTTAATTTATTATAAACCAATAATGTTTTGCGTGAGGGTTTTAGGGTTGGGCAAAAAAAATCCAGGTTTTTTAAATTAAAGAATTTATAACTTTGTAACAATTATTAACATTACTAGTGTTGTTAAAAAGCCCGAATCGGGTCGATTCTTAAAAACGGCCCGATTAAGATTATAACCAAAATAATATTGTGTAAGCCATCTATGTTGCTCATAGATGGCAGAAACTGGTGTTGTTAACCGGCTCGAATCAATATTTTAGCCAGAAAAATATTGCCTAAGCCTCGAGGCTTCGTTAATAGATGTATAAACCTTTGTGCCATCTATGACCAAAATCTTCGGTCTTGCGTAATATTTTACTGGCTAAAATATGGCGTTGCCGTTTTTAAAAAATCGGCTCAAATCAGGATTTTTAAAACACTAAGCATAACCCTCAGTAGAATGAGTATTTCAATCATTTCCATTCTAGGTCTAAGAACTTGAAAAATGTAGGAAAAAAACTAGTTTTCTTATATAATCGCCATTTTTCAAAATTCTTATTGGCGAGTCATTCTTTTATTTATTATGTACTGATTATATTACTCTTTTTTTTATTATAAAGAAACATTAATTGTTAGACTGGCCCGATGGGGTCGTTTTTTAAAAACGGCCTAATTAAGGTTTTAGCCTAAATAATACTGTGAAGGTCTCGAGATTTGGCGAAAAAGAGGTCCAAGCCCTTCTGCCCATCTGTGAGCAAAGGGTCCAGGCATATGTAGTATTATTTTAGTTAAGATCTCAATCGGGTCGTTACTTATAATTTCTTACTTATATTTGAGATTAGAATTGATAAATTTTTATTATGCGATCTAATTGAGTGTTTGTTTGCATTCCGTTATGCAAAACGCTAACAATGCATTTCGAATGGTATCGTTCAAATTGATAAATTTATTAACGTTAATATGAAATGCAAAACTTGTTTGCCTTTTTTTTCGAAAACGCTCATTAAGGTTCGCAATATAAAACACTCACGTCTATTTATAGTGTTAAAAAATTTTGCAAAAATAAAAAATTGTGCAAATATGAGCAATTTTAATTGCTAGTTAAGGCATTTAAGCTAAAACGCATGATAACATGTTATCCAGTTTAAATGTTACATCTTCAAAATAATCAATAAATAGAGAGAGAAAAAAATCAGTTTATCTTAGTAAAATTTCCTTTTAATGAATATACTATATTAGTAACAACCATAATCAACTCCATTCACGTTTTAGAAATTAAAATAAATATTTTATAAATCTTGTTAATTTAAGAGTATTTTTTTTTGTTATAAAAAGAAATAAAGTGAGGAAAGATATTTTTAAAAAATGGTTTATTGCATATTTGATACACATAAATAAAAAATTCCCCCCCCCCCCCCCAGAAAAAAAGAAATGAAAAAGGGTGTTTATAATAGTATAGCCTAGTAATTAGAGATTTTATTAAAAACTGGTTTGCACTGGATTCCTCGTTATCGGTCATAAAGGGTACAATATTCTTGACGGGCAATTTGTTCGATTGAATTTCCAAAGCGTTTATAACCTTTTGGTATATGGGCAGGCATACATCGAACGCGTCGCATATCGGCGTTAAAAGTTCGGCCTTTGTAAATTAAAAAAAAAAGTTATCATTTTTATACCGCAAATCCGTCGCTCATAATAAATTTCTTGTGGTGCAGGCCCGCCTCTTACACAAATATGTATACATCGTTAACCGTGCTATTAGCCGAAAAGAAAATCGCGCTTCTACAATAATAAATTGTTTTGGTATGGGTTAAAAAGTAAGAATCAGCTTTAAAGCGATTTTCAGCTAATAGCGCGGTTAACGATGTAAAAATATTTGACGTAAGGGGTGGGCACATTTATGATGAGCGACCAATTTTTTTTTTTTTAAAAAAAATAATACTCAGCAGACCTAATCTGATTGGATATTGAAATATCGGTTGTTGTCAAACAGCTGGTTTTGAAATATTGCCTAAGCCTCGAGTTTCCCCTAATTGATGTCTAGATGAGCAAAATTTTTATGGCTTGCGTAATATTATTCTGGATAAAAAACTGAGTTCACCGTTTTTAAAAAATCGGCTCAAATCGAGCCGTTTAACAACACCAATCTAGATCATTAATAATAATCGCCTAAAAATTCATCTTGTCTTGAAATGGGAAGAAATGGGTAAAATAATATTGAAAATTAAAAGTATCTGTAAATAGATATAGCTAAAAATTGTATCGTAATAAAATACTAAAACATTTTTATATTATTAATATTTAAACAACTCAGTCTGCTGATAGTAAAAAGTATCCAGCGTAAATTAAAATGAAAAGGAAGAAATAAAATTGCTCCATAACCCATTGAAATATTGGGCTGCAAAAATTGTCACAAAGAATGAGACACTACATAGAAAACCTGTCAAGCAATTGATTTTTTTTAGTGAGTTTCATGGTACCGACAGAACACATTCAAGAATGTTGAGCTGTGACAAACGAGAAGCACTTGCATTTCTTAAAATAAGCCGATATAATCCTATTTTTTAATTACTAATTAAAACATCGATTTAAAATTTCTATTATTTGATATATAAATATATATATATATTTCATTATTTTACTATTAGGTAGTATATTATAAATAACTTAATGACTATGAAATAAATAGCACAAAATAATATTGTTATATTGGATCTGCTGATATTGGTAATTTCCTCAATATCAACGATATTTAATTACTCTTAAAAAATGAGTATCGGTAATAATAGATGAGTTTAGCTTGGTTTGGATGACAGGGTCAAGCTAGGCCAGTGGGATAAACAAATTGTTCAAAACATTTTTTATGAAAGTATTAAAAATATATTTTTTAAAAGCTGATAATTTACAACAAATTAATGTAGTTTTCTTTACCAAGAAAATTAACATGGGACAGGCCAGAACACTTGTATGAAAATATATACTGGCCAAAAAAAAACTCATATTGTATTAATAAATCTGTAAAATACTCTCTTATATTCAAGTAAAATTTTAAATATAAATCGAAAGATAAAAAAAATTGGTTTACCTCTTTATCCATTATTTCTTCCCATCGTTTTAACTCTTTCATCGTTTCGGAGTAATACATTTGTTCGTTCAATTTTTTTTGATCCTCAATATTCCTTTCTCTCAGATCGTTTAATTCTTTCTTTAAGTTTTTTAAAATAATTATCCATTTAATTATTACGAATAAAAAAAAATTTTATTTTTTATTTTTGAGATAAATGTCAGACCAGCAGACGATTACTATTTTGCCGAGTTCAGGGATTATTTAAAAAATTTTTTTTAATTAAAATATATTATATTTATTTTTTTTAATTTTTTATAGAATAATAATGGCGATTTTTAAAATTTTCGGCTTGGTTCTGTCTGGGTAGTGTTGTTAAAAGGCTCAATTTTGAGCCGTTTAAACAACACTATGTCTGGGTATATTTTTTTAAAAAAAAATTAAAATATGGCCCAGTGTACAGGTCTCTGATGAAATCAATTTACATTATTTAATGCGTATGGGTAGTCCCATGACAAATCACCCAGTTTTTTGGGTGACCATTTTAAAAATGGACGAAACTTAATATTAAAAGTTTTAAATAGAATTGTATATTATATTTTTTAAAAAAAGTCGTAATTTTAAATCTCTAAGCTCAAATAGAACCGAAGTTATGGGCCTTCGAAGTCCTATAAGGGCGACATCTTGGTTTTAATAATCTCAAATTATTAGAATCATTTCATGGCCCATTAAAATTATACTTAAAATTAAAATTATTTAGAAAATATTTTCAGTATTGATGAGCTAAATAAAATAAAACTTCTTATTTTCTCTATTAATTTTTATTTAAATATTTAAGTAAAAATATTAATGGTGAAAATATGAATTAAAATTGTATTTAGTTTTTTTTTTAATTTAGGAATTAAAAATCAATCATAAAGAACATTTTAATATGATAATACTCAAATAGGTTTATTGGTAATAGAAATGAGTTTCATTGTTTCAAATTAGGCTCTTCTCAAAATAATTTTTTTTTGTTTTACTGAATATATAATGATGCTGAAGATATTTTTAAAACAATTTTTATATTTTCTTAGGGAGAATTTTGAGGGCTACAAAATGATTTAATTTGTTATTTTAAACCTAATTTTTTTTGAATAACTTGAGATTCTTTAAATGAGGAAGAGATTCTCATTGAACTATGAAGGTCCATAAATTAAGGCTAGAATAAAATGGCTAACTCACTATTTTATTTAGAAAAATATTATAAAAGCCTAAAGATTTTGGTCATAGATGTTACAAAGGTTTGGACATCTATTTGCAAAATCTCAAGACTAAAGCAATATTTTTTTCAATATAATAATGAGTTAGCTATTTTTAAAAATCGGCTAAAATCAATAGGGCTGCACCAATATACATATTTTTCACCGATCCAATCCAATATTTTCAAATATTGTTTCATAACTGATCCGACTGATACTGATCTAATATTTAATTGATTTTTCACCACCCTACTTTGATCTAAATGTAATTAAGAAATCAATATTTTTTATGCAAAAAATCAAATTATGCATTTAATTTAATTTTTTTATTTGTAGAAATAAAAAAAATTATTATAATAATTTAAAATAAATATATATAACATAAAATAATTTAAAAAAAAGAAAAGTAAAAAGATCGGATCGGTTTTCTGCAGGTATTGGCCCGACTCATTAAAGCAGCCATGTTTTCTATTATAAAATGGTCATCCAAAAATCAAGTTATTAATAGTTGATTTGTTAAGAATTGTCTATTAAGTTTAATTATACCATATTATTCTTTATTTCTAATTCATAGGCTTCTTCATTTTGATGTTTTTCATATAATACTTGCAGATATTTAATATATTTTATTTCTTGTTCATCAGATAATTCTTGTTGTTCATCCTAAAATACATATATTTGTCATTTTTCTTTTTGAAATATAACTTCTGTAATAGATTGGCATGAGTATTTTCGTTGGCATGATATTGATGATATATTTGAAGTGCTAAAGGTGTGTGATAATGTTTTAGAATGACTGGTAAAGCTTGAGAAATTAGAGAGGCTATGCATTCTTTTTGTAGATATAATCACTTTGCTTATATTTGTTGAACTGGAACTTGCTAATATTTTTCAAATAAAAAATTAAATCAATATTAAACTTCTAAAACCTAATTGATTATTTTCTGAATTTTGGTTCTTTAACCTTGTTTTAAACAGGTTTTTCTTTGATTTATAATTTAACGCATTAATCTTTGAATTGTTTATTTTTGACGGCATAATTTTTAAATTTATATGAAAGAATGAATGAACAATTTAGGTTAATGCTTATGCTAATCTACAACCGGTTAATACTCTTAATCATTATGCATTTTAGTCTATCTACAACACAAAATATATTAACCCTACAATTATTAATAAAACATTGTCTCCTATTGATTATGTATATTTCAGGATTATATTTTTATTTTAAATTACGATTTTTAAAACCTCTTATTTGAAAAATATAGTTATTTTTAATAAATAGAAAACTTATCATAGCTTTATTTTTTAAATCATATGAATATAAATATTGCACTAATAACAAAGTTAAGATAAAACATTTTTAGATGTATTTTTTGGTATTAGAAATATATAATATTTTAATAAGTTAGGTTTTCAATTTTAACTATTAAGTTATAACATTTTACCTAATATTCAAAACTTTATAAAAATATTTATTAAATCAGTTTTATTGAAAATAAATTATAATCCTGATAATAGTAAACATAAAAATAATTTTTTTTCATAACGATTTTTGGGCTTGTTTTTTTATGGGTATATATTTAATATTTAAATTACTGAAGATTTCTAAGTTTAATATACAATTGTCCATAATTTTTACTGGTAATAGGTATAATAAATTTAGGAGATTTTATTCATCAATTCAAATTACAATTATATAAGAAATTTTAAAATTTTATTTTATCTATTTTATTTCAAAATTATTTTATTTTTACTAAAAATGTAATATATTTTCATGCTTAGATAGCTTGTAAAAATTAATTTATATAAATAAAAAATTAATTTAATAATTTACATAAACGAAAAATCAATTTAATAATTTACATAAACGAAAAATCAATTTAAATAAAACTATTGAGTTTATATTACAAAATAACCCGCAAGGTTAGTATTAAGTTAATAACGAAAAAGAAATATATGAAATAATTAATCAGTTACCCCCATACACTCTTAACTAGAGGATAATATATTATTATTAAATAAAATTTTTAACTGATTATAAATAAAATCAAAATATATTATTATCCAATAAGCAATTTTATATATTGAGCTTAATATTATAATATTAAACTTTAAAATAGATAAAATTTCGAAAATACTATTTTTGATAATAATTGCCTCTATTTACTTAGACCTTTGCGCTGATGGAAAAATTATCTGCTGTAGGTTTCACTTTAGCTATTGGAGTCAGCAGGGCGCAGATTTTTATGCCGTGTTTATATCGGCGGCGGTATGGCGCGTTTTAAATTTTGTATTAACTTATCAATTATATATTCTATTCTAACTTAATTTAAAAAAAAAATTATGAATACTAAAATTAATTATTTATTTGATATACTATTTTTAAAATAAGGTTTATTTTAAATTATATTATATTTATAAGATTATATAAATCATGTATTTAAATTATTTTATTTTAATTTCTAAAGACATTATTTAATGAGCTTTAACTTAGCCCAGCTGTAGAAAATTCAAACTCATTGGTAATTCTTATGGAACATACTATATATTAATTGTTAAAACGAAAATCTAGCTTGCTCTAATCTTCTCGTTTTTCAAGTTAATATATTATTATCCACTTGTTATGATAAAGGATAAAATAACAAACATTTTTTTGTTCCAAATCATTCATGATATCGTTTTGCCGAGGACAAATATATAAATTTTTATCATCTAATTTTTATATTAAATCCGCAGCGTCATAGATATTCGCTTAAAACAACCCCCCCCCCCCCCCACCCTCAAAAAAGGCCAATGCCTACCCTTTTAAAAATTATGCCCAGTTTTGGCGACAATATTCCCGAATTCAATTGTATGTAATTAATTATGATCGTAAACTCATATATTTAAAATAAAATTACTTAAATTATCAAAACTCTACTAATGGCTCTCAAAAAATTATTATCGCAAAAGATTTTTTTTTAGAACATAAATTAAATTAAAAACCGCCAGTTTTAAAATTTTATATTAGGCTTAGTTATAATTTTTGATAGTAGAAAGATGTTGCAAAATCTTTGGATCTACTAATAAATTGGCATTCCCATTATATTTTACTCCACTAGGAAAAAATAAATATAAAAATTTTTTAAAAATTTGTTTATGCCTAGTTAAAAGTTTTTGATAGTAGAAAGATGTTATAAAATATTGCCATTATATTTTATTCCAAAAAGAAAAATATAATTATATAATAATATAACTATTTATCTGCAACTATTGCCCATAAATTATTTCTAAGAAATAATAAAAAATATTATTAGAACTTTTACACATATTTATAATGTCATGTTTTGCCATCTATATGAATTATTTATGCAAGTGATATATTATATAAATAAAACATATCCATGAAGATAATTAAATAATAATATTAATTATCCTATAGGAAACCTAATAAACCAATTAACCTAATCCCAGGTTTAGGGCTTGTTAAAGTAAAAATTTACTTTTACTGGAATCAATCTTTAGAAGAATAAAATATTTAAATAAAATTATAAAAGTATGACTTTAAGCAAGTGTTTGGAATATCTCATCTTATTTTATAAATTCATATACAATTATTTTTGGACGTATATAATGATTTTGACAGGGACTAGCCCTGGAAAGATTATTTTTCCTGGCCTTCGGTCGGATAACGAATTTCATTTTATATGTTATACACTACTGAGATCGGCAAATCGTATTCTGGCGAGTAACTGGCACATGCACTCGTCTATTTTTGAAAAATAATTCTGGTTCTGGATTGGTCCAACCTATTTTTTAAAACAGATTCGGACTGTGCCTGAAAAATTAGGTCCTATGCAAATCACAAATAAACAACTCATCTCAATCACATATTTATTAGCTTTATATCTTTTTTTCTTCTTTTTTTAAATGTATTTTATATCTTAATAAATAATTTTTATATTAATTTGAAATAATATTTAACCAATAAATTTATTTTCAAAATATTAATCTTTTAATCTTTTCTTTTCACTAAAAAAAAGATTTCAAATATAGGATTACCACATCCTGCTTAGTGGAAAAGAGAACATTTTTTTTTATCTATAAATAATTAATTAAAAATGAATTAATTAAATTGATGATTAAGCAGTTATTTAATAAATTGCATTTATAAATCACATCAAACCTTTATAATGATAAATGTTTATTAATAAAAATTAAAGAAATATGGACAAACCTATTAAATAAAATGATATTACATGCTTATAATTGCTTTTATAGATTTAAATTCCGCTATTACCTTCATTTGTTCATTGACTGCTGATTAAAGAAAAAAATATCTCAATGTTTGCAATAGCTGATCTAGGGAAATTGACGCTTGCTTCATCTATTCGCGTATTAAAATATCATAGAAATAATTTCATCTTTGGTGTAGAGAAAGTTCTGTATATCCAACGCACCTCATTTTGTTCAAAATAAACGAGGTAAGGTTGCAAGATTGTTCAAGCAACTTTGACACCTTTAAAGTGACATTTGTCTTAATCAAAAAATCTATAGACTTTTCGAAATGTGACTAATTGCCATTATTTCCACCCATTTCTTCGAGAGATTCTGAAAGATAAACCCATTAAATGCATTGTCTTTATAACATATCATTCAATGCATCTATAAGGTTTTGTCCATTTTTATTATAATTGTTTTAAATATTGTCTGTATTTTTAATGGAAAAATATTTCATTTTTCTTTCGGTTTTTAAATAGTTTGACATTTCAATAACTCATTTAATTTTCTTTTATGAAACGTATACATCAAGGAATAAACAAACCACATATATGCGTTTTTTTTAAATCGTTTATAAAAAAATTTATGATTATTGGTAGATTGTTAATTGAAAGAAAGTATACCATTTTAAGGCTTCATACATTTTAAGAAATGACATAAGGAAATAAAAAAATGAGGTGTATTTTTTGAGTGATAATAAGTTTGTTTCAGAAAAGTTCATGAGACCCGTTTTATCCAATGCTTACATATCATTTATTTTCGAGTATTCTGTAGAATAAAAAAAAAACAATAGGGAGTATAAGAATCTCCCCAAACAAGATATCAATATCTTTTCCTTAACTTTCTTTTTAAAAAACTATTTTTCGTCGTATTTAATTTTACTTTAACTATAAATTTATTGTAATTTTTAATAATTTCCTCTTCCTTATAAGTTTTTTTTTATTTCTACTAAAAAGAATTTAAAAAATAATGACTTACAAGTAGTGTTGTTAAACGGCTCATTTTGAGCCGATTTTTAAAAACGGCTAACTCAATATTTTAGCATAGAAATATTGTCTAAAGCTCCAGATTTCGCTAATAGATATCTAGACCTTTGTGTCATCTAGAAGTAAAAATCTTCAGGTTTGAGTAAAATTTTTCTATATAAAATACACTGCTTACAATTACAAGGTTCTTACTTACCAATTTATTTATAAAAATAATACCTATTATTTATTTTGTATATCCTAAAAAAGTAAAAGGATAAAATAATTAAGGGTGGGAGTGTGAAGAAATAAATAATTTAAAATATTTTTTAAAGTTGAAAAAAATTAATTTTTTTTTATAAAAAATTTATTAGAAAAAAAATTTTGCAGTGAAGAAATATAATAAAGTAATTCCCGAAAGTTTAAATTTGATTTTCAAATGGCATTTTAATTTTTTTTATTTTTTAGATTTTAATACAACTGGTATTTTTTTATTTATTTTAATAATATAAAATTTTAAGGTATAAAATTGTTACATAGCACTATAAAATCTAAATAATACAAATCATTTTTCACCGATAATAACATTTATTGGTGTATATAAAAAAAATAGTTTCTCCAAAAATTTTTTTTAGATAAATAGATTAAAAGAATGATATAATTTTTAAAGCGAATAAAAATCATTAATTTTGAACTTTTGCGCAAATAAACAAAAGTTTTTTTTTTAGTTAAATTTGCACCAAAAATTTTCTTTCAAAGGAAATAAATAAAATAAAAAGCCTATAATTTATAATTTTCTCGCATTTGTCCTAATTGAGACTTTTTTTAAAAAATAATTTCTAATACCATTACCAGTATGTAAAATGTCGAAATGTAAATAAAAAATTATATATTTATGCTGAGCTCATTAAAAAACTTTCAGTTTGATCGTTTGAAGATAAACATGATAGCTTCTATATAAATATAGATCGACTAATAATAAGTGTTTAAATTTTTTTTTTTATCTAATATACATCCCATAACTGCCAAAAGCATAAAATTTAAAAATCGTTTAGATCTTAAGAGATGCCCACAAATGCAGACCAGACACGTAACTTTATTACTTAAAATTCTTTCGATATTTTTGCCTGAATCTTTTAATAGCTTAGCATTTTTAGGTAAAGTATATCTGTAAAAAAAGCAATTTTAATTTTATGAAGTAGTTCATGAGCTATGAAGGGATGTTTGGATCTTGGGGTTTGCATCTTGTAACTTTTCTTTTTAAAAAAATCTGCTTTGGCATTGATCTGATATAATATTATCAAGCACGAATATTATGCTTTTGACAGTTATGCTAGTAGTGGGATGTATTTTATTTATATACAAACTAAAATTTTGATAAAATCCAAACTTGATTGCCGAATATAAAGTTAGTCAAACAATCTAATGTGGTTTCAAATATCAAACCAACTTGCAAAATATTTGAATTTATTATTAAATTACAATAAAATTTTGACAGAATATATACAAAAATTAAAAATAAAATTCCGAAAATCTTATAAACATTTAGGACATAATATTATATATTATTTGTAATTTTTTTTTATTATATTTCAAATAATTATGTATAGGTTATCCACATAAATA
Organism: Gordionus sp. m RMFG-2023; assembly: GCF_954871325.1. Taxonomy (NCBI): domain Eukaryota; kingdom Metazoa; phylum Nematomorpha; class Gordioida; order Chordodea; family Parachordodidae; genus Gordionus; species Gordionus sp. m RMFG-2023. The sequence continues at coordinate 4,546,586 of NC_088775.1, forward strand.
CCAAAGGTAAAATATAAATTTATAATTATAATTTAATTAGTGGTAGAAAGTATCTTGAGGTTTAGAATCCACTAACACTCACTTTACGAATTATTATTCAAAAAAAATATCTAGACATCATAAATGTTTGTAGAACTCAAATGTTTGTGTCACAACGACAAGTTTGTCATTGTGCATCAAAACCTAAATATAAAAATAGAAAACAAATATATATATAAAAAGGAAATTAATAATAATTAGGAATCACGAAATCATAAAATCAACTTTAATTCTTTATTCAAAATTATAATAGTAAAAATCATAAAAAAATAAAAAAAATATAATTAAAAAAGTTAATAATTTTAAAAAAATCAAAAATTATTTGTATCGTAAAAATTTGCCTTTTTATACTCTTTTCAATCTTCTTATAACTAATCATAACTATTCAAATATAATCTTTTTATCACGCGTTATAACAATAAATCCACAAGAATTCTTTATGCAAATTACATATAAAGTACAACAAAATCCAAAAGAAATCTTTATGCAAATTAAATCTAACATTTACAACAGTTTGTAAAAATCGCAAATTAAGTTAATTCAAAATTTGCTAGAAATTATTTGTCTTACAAACATTTTCCAAATTTGATACAAAAAATTCTCAATAGTTAAATATTTCAAAATATTTTTAGCATATATATATATATATATAGTTTAATATCTATTTTAGGATAAATTTAGATACATATCCTAGTGTCTTAAATTTTATAATGGAATTTTGATCAACTTCCCCTTATCTTTTCTTTAGCTTCTCTAAGTATCTTTTAGATTATGCCAATTTTAGTGTGTTTAGTGTCTAATAAATTGAGTATTTCTTCTCATCTATTATAAATACAAATACTAATCTTTGTAGTAAAGCCATATAGCACGGTTCACGAGGTTGATATTAGTATTGCTGTAAAAGCCCGATTTGGATTGATTTTTCAAAACGGCCCGATTAAAGTTTTAGCTAAATAATATTATGCAAGTATCAAGATTTGGCAAAGAGAAGAGAAGAGTGTCCACATATTTCTGCCAAATATGATAGTCTTACATAATGTCATTTTGGTTCTTAATTGAGCCGTTTTTTTAAATCAATCCGAATCGGACTTTTTTAACAACACAAGATATTAGGACTTAACCTGAACCCAAACTATAAGAAACCTATTGTCTATCTCGCTCTACTCAGGTAGCCCTAAGTATTTTTTAGATTTTACCAAATATAGTTGGTTTGGTCTATAATAAAATAAGAATTTCGTTGATATTATGGCTTAACCTGAACGGTGTAGTTTAGTAAAATCTAAAAGAAACTTATTGACTTTCTCGGGTTGCTCAGTATCTTCTAGATTTTACCAAATGTAATGGGTTTGGTGTCTAAAAAAAATAAGTATTTCTTATCTAATATAAATACTAACCCTTATCTTTTTACGACCCTAGGTTAACCACTAATGTGGTCCACAAACTTAATATTATTCCATAACTTGAACTAAGTAGTTTGGTAGAATTTACCTAAAAAATATAGAATATCTAATAATTTAATATTGTCCTGAATAAACTTAGTAAACTTCAAGCTTTTATCATGAACCACATAGCATATAACAATTTATATTCAACTAGACATTAATAAAAATTTACCATTAAAGATATATTACTTAGTCCAAACCTCATTTTCATTAAATTAAAATACGATACTATTTAATGGCTTATAGACACAATTAAACAAATTTGGAGCAAATAATATATATTAAATTTATTGATGCATTTAGTATAGTATAAGGAAAACGACCAATATAGATTGAAACAATTTATATTAATAGTAGAAATTTACAAAAATTAATTATTAATACAAATTAAAATTGATATAATCAATATTTTCTTATAAAAATTATATATTAAGGTGTAAAATTATAATTATATACAGGGGCGTCGCTAGCCTTTACAATCGCAGAGGGCTCAACTAAATTCCCCCCCCCCCCCCCCATAAGAAAATTCTGGATACGCCACTGTACAATAGAGTCATAAAGAAATGCGGGAGTATGAACCTCAAAATTTATAACCTTTTAAATTCAGAAATAAAATTTCTTTTTTTGTTAAATGTTTAATGCGCCCCACCAGTTACAATGTTTAACTATGCCATTGTACTATTGAGCAACATATGTGCCTTAGATCATTATTATTAAATAATACACTAGCTTTCTAATAATATTTTAGTATAGTTAGTTACAGTTATTCTAAGATTTATGGTATGGTATTAACCCTTCATGATGAGAAAGTTGAGAATATGTTGTTGTCAAGTGAAAAATAAATATTTAAACTTTTTGAAAGATTATCGTGAAAATTTATTTGTACAAGTAAATATTGATACTCGCGAGCTTGCATCCGCCTTTACCCGCGGAATATCCTCTAGAAAGTCAGATTAGTCGAATTAAGAAACAATCATTTGACTATAAAAGTAAGGATGCATTCCACTCTTTACAATAAAAAATGAAATATTTTTTTAAAAATGTAATTCATTTATCATATCCATTACAGAACATAAATAAGAACATATACTCTCAATTGAACTGATACCCAATTTGTGTTGATAATAAATCTGTTAATTATAAAATAAACTAAATTTTTTAGATAGACAGAAGGATAACATTTCAATGTTTTCAGCTAATTTCATCAAATCCTATAAACAGAGTCCAATGTTATGCACATTCAAGGTTGGACAAACAAAATTTGTACTTTCCAAAACATGTAAAAAAAAATTTTTTTTAACTTTACAATTCGATATAAATTATGAAAATATAACAATTAAAATTAGACAAATGTTGTTCCTCACTGATGTAAAAAAATCAACATTAGCTTGAATACATGCTATAAGGCTATTTACCCATTCATCGATTGCACGATCAACAATTCCTTAATCAAAACAATTCCATTTCTCTACAAGCCGCTGTTTGAGATGGTCTAGGGTACTGGGTTTGATAATCACGTTCTTAAAGGACCCATCAAAGAATCCATTAAAATAATATCTAACATTACCATCTTATACATCATAAACATATATCTATCTATTTATAATAATATATATAAAAGCCGTGTCACAGTCACAGTGTCACAATTTATAATTTATCTTTAAAAAATCGTCAACTTCTAAAAGCGCTGTGGCCTAATCGGCAAGAGCCACTTACAAAGCTGATGGCTTTGGGTTCGAATCCCAGCAATGCATTTTTTTTGTTAATCTAACTTTGTATACTTTTTTTTTAATTATAGATATTTTCTTATTTTTTTTTAAATTGTTATTATTTATGTAAATTAAATTTTGCCAGATGAGGATTTTGTTTATTGTTATTATGGAAACAGATTTCGGATTTGGATTTATTAAGAATGAATCTTTTTAAATTGGCTTTAAGAAATTGAAAACCAATTATTTAGGAAGAGCATCACAGATTGTTCCATCATCAAGATGCCAAATAATTATATCTAAATCAAATTTAGATTTAAGATAATGGATGTGATAATGAATACCGAAGTAAAATAAACGAGGACGTTATCCCCCTGCTGGATCCTTTTGTTAGAATCTATGACATGTGGGCTGAATAAAGAAGTTTTAATATTATAGTATGTCTCTAGGAATTTTGAATAAGCAAGAAATTTGTGATAAAAACAATTTATTGATAATAGCCATGTTAGGAGGAGGATTTTGGAATACGAATGGCGTGTGAAGCTATGCCTTCTTCATTAACACCAAATCCTAATTGATAAGTATACTTAATAAGTTAAGACCCTGGGTTTTAACCCATGGCAATTATTTTTGCTAATAATCATCTAAATAGCCTATTGCAATGGGGTGGATACCGCCACAGTGTTTGTGAGATAATCAGGTTTGTCCCCATGATTTATTCGAATCTATTATGGCAGGTCTTTTCTTAAAAGAGTATTTAGGAAGGTTTTAAAAGCATTTAAATGATTCTTTGAGAAAAATGTAGATTTTATACGAAGTGAGAGAGCAAAAACCATTACGTCTGGATGTGGAAAATTTCTTAAAAGAATTGATAAATATCATAACTCACAAATCATTTTTTTTACTCTATATTTTTCATAAATATATTTGGCCTTTTTTCTAAAAATTTATAAAAATCTTGGAAGGATGAACAGGGATAATCTATTCCTCTTATTTAACTATTATTCTGATTCATCCATCGTCAAATGAAGGTAAAATGTATTATTTATTCATACGGAGAAAATTCTGATTACCCGTCATACTTGGACGGGCTATCAGCTAGTATATATATATATAAAGGTTTATTCTCCCAACACTTTTATTCCTATGAATTTTTTTTCCTCCGTTTATTTTATTCTTAAGATTTTTGTCTCCAGTCACTTATTTTTTTTCTCCCATTGCCACTTTATTTTTAGGATAATAATTGAATAAATAAATTTTATTTATAATTTAGACAAATGAGAATGACGACCAAAAATAAAAATGAAGGATTTTACCTTCGTCAGCAGATTTCCCAATTTTTTAAGCATTCACTCTTCTCTAGGGTGATTTGTACCCTTTAACATTTTATAAAAAAAATTATTTTTATCCCATTTCTCTTTTATACATACTTATTTTTTAATTCATTTTTTATATATCATTAGATTTTTATATATATACATTTTTAATTATAATTAGTAAATGAAAAATTTGTGAAAATTTGTTACTTAAATAAAATAGATTTATTTTCATTATATCTTTTTTTATTTTATAATCAGTGTATAGATATTATGTTATGATTATTATTTACACCTAAATTTTATATACTATATATATAATATAATATATATGCCTATCCATAGAAAAGGTCAAAAGGCAACTATGAAAATGCTTTTAGATCATTGTTTTCAAACCTAATACATTTTGTAAATTCTTTAAATACAAATTTAAATAGCGAATAATGGATAAATAAATGGATAAACTTGTTGTTCCATTACCTATAAAATTAATACATCATATTTCACAAAAAAAAATCTTTATTCCTATATTATAAGATATAAACAGGATACTTTGTTTAAATAAACGAGCTTAGATTGGAACTCATAAATAAATAAAGTATAATTTATTATTTATATTACGTTATTAAATAATCCATTACCTAATTTCCTGATAGAAAATATATGCATCACACGCGAATGGTAATTTTTATTAAGAAAAACATACACGTCTTTAAAAAAATTATTTTATTTCTTCTCGCTGCCCATTTAATTAGACTCCTCCTAGCATTTAGGCAATATTTGGGGCTCTCTAAAGGCGTCTCTTTAACAAACATATCTTCTCAATATTTAATCCAAAGAAAAAATAAAATCACAAATTTTTCGGTAAATAATCTCGATACAACTGATCTCGAATTTGAACGGTTATTTGACATCCTTAAATCGAAACAAAATGAATTTAATTCAAATCATAATAATGCGGAGATGAAAATTAAAAATCAGCATTATCTCATGAACGCTACATTTTCGGCTATTGTTTTAGTGCAAATCCACGATAGGTGGGAAAGCTTGAAACACCTCGTGGATTCATTGTCGTCAGCTTGGCAAATTGAAAGCACATTGATCATATTTAGCGGCGATTGCTTCTCTACCCTAATCGACAAAATTATCGAAGCTGTCGATTTTGCACCTTACATAAAAATGTATTACCCATTGACTCCAGAGGTTTCTTTTCCAATATATACATATTTTATTTTATTTTTTTTAATTTAAGAATAACGATTTTTTAAAAAATATTTTTTGATGAGGGAGTTTTTTTACTTTTGTTCTTTTTATTCTATTTTCCTGATCGAATACAAAAAAGGTTTTTACCAGCGAGTTTAAGCGTACAATACTAAATTATGTTGCGTCCCACCTCGTTAAAATATCTCCTCCGAAGGTGTTGACACATAAGATATTTTCTGGAATAACGGCATGGGATAATTTGACACGACTCATTGTATCTTGCGACGTGAATCCAGAATCATTACATCATTATAAACAGATTCGTAAATTTTCATTATCCCTTATAAAACTCCATTGGTTATGGAAAATGAACGCGATATTTGACCCCACCGCATTTATACATCTCAAGATAGATAACCTAGAAATATTGTCATCAGACTCATTTTTTCCCAAAATCAAGAAATTCAGATTTACCAGTTTCATGGGGCCTGTCCTCATGTTAGAAGACGACAATGTAGTGTTGCCTGATTTTCTGTATGTCATTCATAAAATTTATAGTATAAAACATTTAAATTTTGGCCGCACAAAAAATAACATCTTACGACAACAAGAATTATATAGTTTAAATTCATTACCGTTGCGAATACCCAGGAGAAAGGGCTCGGTCTTTAAATTGATCAATTCCATGCTATCCCTGGGAATGCACTCAGATTTTAAAATTCTCTCTAAATGTCACACCGAAGACACGTTGTTCGTAGTCATAAACAAAAGACCCTATAATTTTCGAAACATAGGCATGGTTTGGAATAAATACTTATGGCAATCTATCATTCGAAATAACATTAATCGATTTTGTCAATTTTCTGATTACAATTGGGATTGGTCCTTAATCAATATCATCAAAAATATTCCGTTTATCAATGAAAGTACGGGAGTATTTGCGGTAGTTTCTTCACCTCCGCGAGTATTACATCAGGGTTAGTTTTATATTTTTATATGTATATATTCATAGGCCTATTTAAAAACGAATAAAATAGAAGATTATTCGTTATATTCTAATGAATAAACAATTATTCGATTCAATAATAGATTTTTTTAATAATATACAAATAAAATTGAATAATTTTATTGAATTATTTAATTTATTTTCATAATTTCTTTACTCCATTTTAAATATTTATGATATTTTACCCACTTAAAAATAAATTGTCAAATTAATATTTTTTTTGTAAACCTTAATAAAGTTGATTTGTTAAATAGAGCGCTATTTTTTTTATTAAGTAGTGGTGGATAATAGTGCGCTAGAATAATAGCGGTAAGTAGATAAATAGCACACTTCTTTAAAAAATTTGTTATTATAAGTATATATATACCATAAAAGATACGAATTATTTATAATTTTATTTATTTTAAAATTATAATCATTATATTTTTTAATTTTTGATTTGTATTTCCATTTTTAAATCTCTAATTTAGAGTAATATTTAAAACTGACAATAGAGAGAGAATTTAGGAGACAGGGGATAGCGATAATTTTTCACTAGAAAATAATATTCTGGAAATTTCCTTTTTTTACAAATTTACAAAATATTTCGAACTTAATAAAAAAAAATGATTACAAGATTTAAATTTAGATGCATATTTAATGGTAAACAGACTTAGGTTGTATGGGCACACAATGAGAAGGCCTATGAACTAAATAGGAAATAAGGTTGAGAGTTTGGAAGTGATGGGCAAACGTAAAAGAGGAAGGCCAAAATTTCAATGGGGCCTTAAAGTTAGAGCCAATATAAAGAAATATAATAAGATAAAAGAGATTGTATGAATAACATAAAGTGGAGAGAGATGTTGAAGGAGCTTACCACTAGAAAAGGTGAAAGCTAAAGAGAAAAAAAAATATCGAATGATAATATCTTCCAATAAAATAAACAGCTTCCTAAAAAAACATATAAAAGTATTATTCTAAATTTTAATATAACTTATTCCACAGTTTTAAATTTAAAGTGTTCTTACCTGAAATTTTAATGGCGCACTAGAAGAGATTATATCCAAAAAATTGATTAACCCTTCAGAACCATTTTCTCAAAAATTTAACTCATAAAGTCTTCGGGAAATTTTCTTGGTCGATAATTCCTCATTTATAAATCTGATTACATTATCTCCCTGGCGCTAATACATCCTACCGGCAGAAACTGATGGCAAGTATTTTTGGATAATTTCTGAGAAATCAAAGAGATATATTAGATCTATCAGATTCCTATATTTTGCACAATTTTAGTGACTCCTTGTAGAAGGTAAAGTAAAGTATTTATGTTCCGATCTTCCAAATAGCTTCTAAATAGGGTAGTTGGTAATGTTGACTTTATTACCCAACAAAGATGCATTAGTTAATAAAGCCTCTTTGACTCATTATTTAAATATAAGAATACTCAAATAAATATTTTTGATAATTTCTTTTATATCTAAAGTTTTTTTAAAAAAAATACTTCATTGCCACCAAGTGCTATTGTTGAACGATTAATAAATGTATCATTATATTTTACATTTTTTAATCATATTTTTTTGTATCAACATTTTTTTACATGTTTCAATTTAAACTGTTAATTTTATGGAAATAAATTATATAGTATTACAAATAAAATATGTATTATATTATTTTACAAAGTAGAGACTCTTTTAAAAGGTATGCTCCTTTTTCAAAAAATTACGATATAGCGTGTTACTTTTTTTGTTAGATGGTGTTTTGCGGTAGTTTCATTCTAATAAAAATATATTTTAAATAAATGTGATAAATTATTACTTAGGAATCTAATTTTAAAAAATTCCATTAGGTTTTAAATACCTTTGTCATTTGCATGATTCCTGAGTTTTTTGAACATTTTATGTACTTTCACTCCAGGATAAAGTGGGTTGCAGTAAGATCGATTTTAACTATAAAAGCTAATTCTTTATAAATATAATAATATAACCTATAAAATTTTATAAAGAATCTTAATTTATACCAGTAATAATATATTGAATATTCTAATATACATTTGCAGAAAAAGAACAGTTGTAAAAAAAAAAATAACCCTAAATTAAATAGTTAGATAAAAGAAAAATTTTTCCTATTTTTGTATAAGTTCACTCAGTTTCTCTCTCTTTTTGAGGCATAACAGCCCAATTTATTGATGTGAATTTATAAAAAAAGTTTAATCTATCAATATAGTATTTTCGTACGAATTATATTTAATAATATTTTAAAAAAATACATATTGTTCGAACAGATTAAATTCAAATAGTAAATTATTTGATTCGTTATAAAAAATCGATTTCGAATAATGCACTAATCATATTAGTGTTGTTAAACGGCTCGTTTTGAGCTGATTTTTAAAAACGGCTAACACACAATTTCATCCAGAGCAATATTACGCAAGCCTGAAGATTTTCTTTGTAGAAGGAATAAAAGTTTGGACATCTGTTAGCGAAATCTCAAGACTTAGGCAATATTTTTCAGGCTAAAATATTGGGTTAGCCGTTAAAATCGGCTCATATATTTGTTTTTGAATAGGCCTAACTGTATATTATAATTAAAAATCAAAGTGTGCAATATAGAATTCTGTTTTAAATGAAGTAATATTTATTTTGTCATCATACAAGAATGAGACAAATTAATAAAGTCTTAGGACATTTTTTTCACGTAAACATTAGAATTTAAAATTTTTCATTTATTATTAAAAGATGCATCCCGATGATTTTTAGTTAAAACGACGATATCTTATCATTATTAACATATAATGTAAATGACGATTTTGTTTTATTAGGTTATAATGGTGTACATCAGAAATACGATAGGGAAAATTATAAACAACAAAATTTAGAGTCTTTTCAACTGTATCTAAAAAATCAATCTTGCCTCTTCCCCCAAAAAATAAAGTACTTTACCGATAGACTAACATACGGAGCAACTAATGGTTTTGGGAACTGGTCGAAACAAGACCAGGCGCTTTGTTTATCAAAATATATAAGATAATATTTAAAATTATGGCATGTTTATGTGATAATTAATTTAATCTAAATAAAATAGTATAAACCTTTTGATAGGCCTTATCGAAAACGATCATATTTTTTTAACTGATGGAAAGAAACCAGATGTATTTTTTATATGACATATTAGACCTTATTTCCTTTTATAACATAATAAAAATTTGCCGTTAAAAGTGAGGTCATCAAAACTTACAAAATTTATAATTCTCTCAATCTTACAAGCTTTGAATTACAAATACAAATGTATAAAAATGCATTCAGAATATTTTATATTGAGTATATAATTACTATTTTTTAAGATACTATGAAATTGATACAATGAAAAAAGTATATCCACACATAATTTCCAATTATTTGTTCACAAATATATGCAATCAATTCCCACATTCAAATATAGGTAAATTTCTGATGGCTGATTTCGGATCTATCCATCATCAAATAAATGATATCTCTGATTCATTCATCATCAAATTAAGGAGAAAATTCTCTTTCCCTGTTATTCTTAACGGGTTATCTGCTAGTATATTCATTGGCGTATGCAGCGTGGGGGGAGAGCAGAGGGACAAATTCCCCCCCCCCCCCCCCAAAGCCAAAAATGCAGATGCCGGATATATTTTCAAAAATATTATTGTTTATATTAATTTATATTTTTTTATATTCATTCGTATCTCATATTAAATATATATTTAATTAACATTTATTATCACATTCATAAGTTATTTTATCAATTAATTTCGATTTCAAGTTTTCCGGTGTAATATTTACTTATTATTTTCAAATTTTTAGTGACGTAATATTTATCTACCATTTTCATATTTCTAGTCAAATAATAATTATTTCTGAAACTTCTGGTCCAACAGGGAATAAGAAATTGCAACCTTGTCCAACAGTTAGAAGAGCCGATTATTTGCTATTACTGAAATATCACAATGGTGAAAGAAATATATACTCAGAAGCAAGAAAATTATTGGATTCAATGCTTTATTTCTCATTAGAATGTATTATTTAATTATACAACTATTTTAAGTATTACTTTTCAAGAACATGACATTGACTTGATTAAGAAGATGAGAATAGCTGAGAGCATTTTATCAGAACTCAAGGAATTAGGGCTAATGTTGATGAAGAATTTCTTATTTTATTGTTGAGTCAAAAGCAGAGCTATACGTGTTTAATATTTGTCTCCCTCGACTTGTAGCAGCTCATCGTTAAAACATTAATATAGATCAGTAGAAGTATATCTTAGATACAGATACATTTATAACCCAAATAAATGAATTATTAATTCATCATGCAGCACTTACTAATCTGCAAATATTACTTCCACAAAAGCCTTCCCAACCTTTTTCAGATGGTGATAGAAAAAAAAATATTTGTTAGATTTATGATTAAGATGTTAAAGTATCTTATGATGCCTTACTAGATGAATAACTATGCTTATAAGATTAACTATGGTTGATATAGTCCCAAAAAAGCTATGGATGCTCTGCATTATTTCAAACACATTTTAGATAAAATTCCCAATGTATTAAAAGGGTTAACAAACTCATCCCATTAGTAAACTAATAAAAACATTCTCTTTTTTAAGAAGAATAACAGAGGTCTGCAGAAGTACCATTTGCAGGGCACGGCTTGGATTTTTTTAAAGATTTTTTACGGCCAGGCCTAGGTTTTTTTTAAAAATTTTCAGGCCCGGCCTTATAAAAAAAATTTTTTAGGCCTAGCTCGGCTTTTTTTAAAAATATTTTTAAACCCGGCCCGGCTTTTTTTAGAATAAAATTTTCAGGCCCGGCTCGGATTTTTTAAAAATAAATTATATTTATTTTTGATTTTTATAGCTAATAATGACGATATAAAATATAGCTGTTTTAAAAAATAAAGTCCGGCCTGGGTGTTTTTTAAAAATAATTCAGGCCCGGCTTGGGTGTTTTTTTAAAAAAAAATGGGCCCGGCCCGGGTATATTTAAAAAAATTAAATACTGTCCTGCCCAGGGGTCGGGCCTGCAGGTCTCTGAAAAACATACCAAGAAATACAACATCTGTAAGTAGATTGAAAGGTTTGGATCTTTTGAATATTCATAGGCATTTGACGACAAGCAAGGATGAGATAATTGAAAAGTTAGCTCAATCCCAACAAAGATTGGATTTTACATTGTAAATATATAACATTCAAAATACAATTATTCCTAAGAAAATTTTGTGTAAAGGCTCAAAAAATTCAAATTTCTATTTTGGGTCATTTAAGTGATTCTTTACATATAATTTTTTTATAATTCACATTAATTTAAAATTGTGTATTAGGAATAGTTCTAATAAATTTATGCTTGATATTTTTAAAAAACAATAATATTTTTTAAAAAATTTTATTATCCCTCCCCAGACCAATTTCGCGTACGCGCCTGAGTATATTATATTGTGGCATATAGTATTGGATTAATTCCAAATGCAGTAATATTATTTGACATCAATATCAATATATTGTGCTGATAATATTACTGACCTTCAATGACCTAGACCCTCCCACTTAGAGGGATAATTATAATTTTACAATCAAATGATATATCAAATTTTTATTTCTTTAAATCTTTATTACATATGTATTTTTTGAAAATGCTGGTAAATAATAAAATGTAATTCAAATACACACATAATATGAACAAGTGAGGTAATAGCGCTAAACTGCTGCGACAAATATATAATTATCTCATTTAGCCGCGAGCTTGATTCCAACTCTGGGTATTATAGCAATTTTTCACAAAATGTGACAAATTTGATAAATTAGTGTGGCAAAATGAAAAATCTTAAGGCTTACATAATATTGTTGTGGCTATAATCTTAATCGAGCAGTTTTTAACAACACTAGATGAAATCAATATTATTTAATATTCCTATAAATAATACTATTGGATAAATATCAGTATCCTCAATAGTAGGAAGGAGGGGAATAGGCTTGAGTCCCTAAAAAATTTGAAGGGTTCCCTTTATCATATATGAAAATATGTGAGGTGACGATTAGAAAAAAAGAAAAAACAAAGGACAATGGAAAATGAAAGTAGAAAAAAAAATACACATTCATTAACTAATTATTAATTTTTGTTTTTAATTTGAATATTATTTTGTTTTTGGAAATATGGAATAGAAAATTGTACACTAGGATCTGATAATAAAATAATTATATATACTTATTTATTAATATAAATTGATATGTATATTGTTTTTAGGGATATAGGAAATAATAATAAAAATAACAATATTACAAATATATTAATGGTGTCATATCATATACATCAAACCAAGAACTTAGATTAATAGAAGAATATTTTAGAAGGTTAGAAAATTTAAATTATTATAGATATAATTGAAAATATCAGTAACAATATTCATAAGCAAATTAAGTTAAAGAATTTAAGAAATATAATTTAATAAAAATTAAGAATATAGTGGAAGATTTGAATAAATAAAATTTAAATAGAAATATAAAAAATTATTTTAGAAAATTTTGAAGAAATATAAGTTGACATGATATATTTTGAGCTAAATTCGCCCAAAATCTGTATTTAACGAAACGATATTTCAAAATCACGCGATAAATACAAATTGATTTGCGTTTTCAAAAACGGTAATTATGAATGCGATATATTTTACTGTATTTTGTATTTATCGCGTCTAAATCGCAATCGCGCACTATGAATTCAGGGCGATATGGAGTCACAATCAACAGGTGATCAAGATCAATTTTATCAAAAAGGCCCAATTAAATTCAAAACAAAATCTTCTAAAAAGAAGTAATATAAAATAAAATATATTCTTAATAAATTTGATGTTATAGGAAAAATGAAGATATTTTGAAACCTATAAATATTTTCTAAGCCTGAAAATCTTTGCAAAAGTTATCACCACTCACAACAAAACGAAAGCTGAGGAGGTATTTATTTGACAAGAGAAAGTTAGCAAAAATAATTAAAGTTATGTTATTTATAATATAATTTTGCTTAGCTAACTGATTGGTCATTAAAGCAAAAAAGACTCATAGACAAAAAGTTGAAGTAATTTTTTTTAAAAATATAATAAGATTTTATTATGAATTCAACAAATATCTTGATTCTCTTTCAGGATATTAAAATGTACAAGAAGTCAGCTGTACTAAATAATTTGTCTAAGAATATTTTACATCTATATTATAATGTTTATATCATTTATTGATTAATAAAAATGACCCTTAATTTATTATTATAAGCTGAACAAACATTAGAATTTAAGTGGTTTGATTAATTTATATATATATTTTTTTTTTATAAATTTTTTTTGCCATTGCCTCATATAATTGGTTTCATTTATTTAAATATTGGATAAATATTAAAGAAATTCATATTTTCACAATTAAATTTCTGGCAAAGTAAAAAATTACGACAATTATAGATTGTTTTAATATATTTAAACACAATAATAAATTATTTATATAACTTATTGAGATTTGGAAAAATTACTTAATTTTTTCTTTTTTTGACTAAACTACTATGCGCCCCCTGTAAATATACATTATTTTTAAAACATGTTCAGAAAATGGTATTATTTATTTATTTATTTTAAAAAAAATTTAATTAACAAAACATTTTTTTTTGACTAAACTACGCTCCCCCTATCAAAGAAGCTTAATTCATAAAAAAATAAAGCATAATCATAATAAGCTCATTAAAAGGAATCAAAAAATGTTAATATTAAGTTTATAAATTATTTATAACTTATTGAGATTTGGGAAAAACACTTAATTTCTTCTTATTTTGACTAAACTACAAGCCCCCGGTAAATAAATAATACCATTTTCTGAATCTCCTTGAAATGTTATATATGATTCTGTATTCATTTTTTTTTAAAAATAATGTATATTTAATATATTATACTTTTTTAAATTAGTCAACATAAGCATTTGAGATCTGCGAATGATTCATAGTGAAGAGCGATTGTGATTTCGCCGCGATATCGCAGCGACCTATCAGCTGGATCGATCGCAGCTATTTTCATTCAGAGTGCAAAGCATTCAAAATCATCCTCAAATTATAATTTTTTTACAGAATGATCTTGAAGAGGAGAAGATTAAACCCTCTTAATATTAATAAAACAAAAGAGGTCGAATTTTATGTCCTCTTTCATAAATTATTAAAAAATGAGCCTAAATTTTTGAACTATAGGAGAATGACCAAAGTAATTTTATTCTATTTTATCTATAATTCATTTTAATTTAGGAAACCTTTTATTATACACTCAAACATGTAAAACCTTTATTACACATCAAATGTACAAATTTTTTAAAACATCCTATAAGTGTTGAAGAAAAGCTTATGGTTTGTTTAAGGTAAAAATAAAGCAATTTATTATTTAATAATATTTTTTATTTAAGTATTTAGCAACAGGCTGTAGGTATCCTACCTTGGCCTATTCTTTCCATAGCTACAGTCCAGAAAATTGTTAGGACAACATGCCAAGCTATATGGCAATTGTTGGTAAGCCTACATATGCCACCGCCACTCTCTCTGGTTTTGAGAGAATAGCAAAGGTATAATATAGTTTATATTATATTTATGTAAATTATTATTTAAAAGTAGTTTGAGATAAAATGGAATCTACCAAACTGTATAGGTAATGATGGCAAACACTGCAGAATTAGGAAACCACCTCATTCTGGCAGTGGATTTTACAATTATAAACTTTTTCCCTGTGGTTTTAAAGGTTTGTGAATTTGTTTTTTATTTATGCTAATTAAATATTTCCATATTAATTAAACATTGTAATGAAAACTTGATAATTACAAAAATATAATTTTTGAAAAAATATATTATTTAAATATTGTAAAAACAAGGAATTGTGGATGCTAATGGGAAATTCATAACTGTCGATGTTGGAAGTTATGGGAGTGAATCTGATGAAGGTGTTTTTGCCAATTCAAAAATATACAAAATGATAGAAAAGGGAGACATACAATTACCTCCTTCTAAAAGATTGCCGATTTCCAGTCTCCTTTTCCCACATTTTTTTTTGTGGCAGGTGGCGGTTACCCTTTGAAGTCCTAAATTTTAAGGCCTTATAAGGGTATAGTATATATTGACTTAATTATATCATATTTATATAATATATTAAAGCTATTATTTTGGGCATAACTTAATAAATGGCCAGTATTTTAAAGGTCAGGAATTTAAAATTTTATTAGTATTTTTTTTTATTTATATATTAAATTTGTTTACATTATTATTTTAAGGTATCCTTATCCAACAACAAGAGGCCTATAATTATAGGATATCCCGTGCTAGGAAGTCGAATAGGCATAAATGGTTGATTTTTGATCGTCCCAATGAAACAAAACTATCACTTACTGAATATCAGAGACCTGCAGAAGCACTATTTGCTAAATTTTTTAGGCCCGGCCCGTATATTTTTTTAAAAAAATTTTTACGGCCCGGCCCAAAAAAAAATTTCAGGCCCGGCTCGGAATTTTTTAAAATTATATTCGACCTGGTATATACAAAAATTCACCTATGAGGTATTTTACCATATTTTTCAGCGAGTATTATCGCTTATTATTTAAAAAATACGTGTAAAAAGTTAATATTTTGAGAATATTATATTGAATTTATAAAAATGGATATTTTGAGCATATACTATATTTTATATTGCATTTATAAAAATAAAACTAATATTCATAAAAATGGTAATAATATTTTGAGCATATACTATATTTTATATTGCATTTAAAAAATAAAACTAATATTTAATTTATAAAAATGGAAAATATTTTGAGAATATAATATATTGAATTTAATTTACTATTTAATTTATAAAATAAAAATAAATCGCTATTTAGAAAAATGCATGTATATATAATAAATAGTATTTTGAAAATATAATCTAATTTGCACAATATTAATATAATTTATTTTATAATATAAATTTTTAACAAACGAAGATAATTGTATTATATAATATTGTAAAAAAAAATAATGAAAAATGTTGGATTAAAAACTTTCATGACTCAAGGTAAATATAATAAATGCAATAAATATTTGACAGTTTGCAAAGTAAAAAACCAGCATGATTGACGAAACCCTATACTCAAGAAAGATATTAAAAATTCACAAATTATCATGAAGAAAGAGAAGCATATCTACCTTTTCAGGTTGAAGATTACTTCCTTTCTTCAAGAATTCTCCCAATAGTGGAAAAATTCCGCTCACAGCTTGCACTTGAAGCAGGAATTGCCAATTTTGCTAAAATTGAAAATTCGCTTTGATGAGCCGCCCATTACTCTAACAAATTATCCACCTTAAATGTTTCATCTATTTTTTTATTTATGTAATTATAATATTCATCATCGGGTATTGACATATTACCAGAATTACCATCGCCCCATTTGTCATAAAACGATTCAGTTTGTTTAACAAGTCGTAATTTTGGTCGATGGTATTTCATTTACTTCCTGAGCCTCTTGTAATTTAATATAATCTTTTATATATTTTCCGTCATCTTGAGATCTGTCCCTGACAACATACGTAATTGCTTAAATTTGGAACAGAGAAAAAGAGAAATAAAATGATACTTGTGTAAAACAAATTTTTCAATTAAAAAATGCTTTATATTAAGTAAAATCAATTTTATTTCTTCTTTTTCGCTTTGAAAGGTATTACAAACTTCAAGAAGTGATATTCCTTTATTTGATTGTTTTGGTAAAATATATTCTAAAAATTTAGATATGAATTATAAAAAAATATATTAATAATACTTGAATATTGGGGCTTATTTAAGATATTCCTTTATTTGATTGTTTTGGTAAAATATGTTGTAAAAATTTAGATATGAATTATAAAAAAATATATTAATACTTTAATTAAATTTGCAGGAAATTAATAATTAGATCGATCTGTGGGTGTTAGGTAGTGTTAACCATCACCCAATATTATATTAATCATAACTATAATATAATATATTATAACCATTAACTCATAATGTAAAAATTTTATAAAAAATATTAAGGTCCGGCCCGGGTTTAACAATCTTATGCCCGGCCCGGATATATTTAAAAAAAAAATTTTTAGGCCCAGCCCGGCCCACATATGTTTAAAAAAATTTTTTTTAGGCCCAGCCTGGGTATATTTAAAAAATTTAAAATAAGGGCTTAGGGCCGGGCCTGTCGGTCTCTGATAATTATTGATAAGGAAAGATTTATTTCTTTTAATCAAAAAATAAAAACACCCACTGAAAATTTATTTAAGCAAGAATCCATTAAATCAGCAACTAATATTGCAAAGCATAATAGAAATTTATTATGCTTACATTTATAAAAAATCCTATATTATAGATATTTATAAATTTAATCATATCTTATTTTGTATTTTATATAAATATCTTATTTTGTATTTTATATAAATATCTTGTTTTGTTTTTATATATATTATAATAAAAATAAAGTTATTATTAATATAGTCTAAACTTATAAAATATATATGTAGGAATATGTCACAAAAAAGCTACATCTAAATTCATCTATTGAAAATATTTTTCTAAAGCAAGTAAACATAAATTACCAATGTCATTAAACTTTCTCTAAGATAAAGATCATTCTTATTGTTTAATTAATGCAGGAATTTTGGGAATAATTATATCATTCAATGTATTTCAGAATGTTTATTTCAAATAATATTAATACATACAAAATATCTATTTCAAATAACAAAAATATATACAAATTAATTTTAATCAATAATCTTTTATAATATCAAATATTCTAGTTGTTAATTCTTTTTTGTCCTGTTTGGTACAATCATCTAATTTTTCTTTCAACATTAGACATATTCCATATTTAGTTGATTTATTTTTAAGCATTTCCATGGTTATTAATGTTATATCTTCTTTTAATTTTATTAGTTTCCTAAAGTTATCTATTTAAATTTTTAATAAATCAAATAATATAAATTACCTATATCATTATTCTTTCTCTTAGGACATTTATAATATGAACTAGATGATCCAACAGAGGACATAGAGTCTTCAATATAAATAGTATAAATTTTTAGATATTATTAATTACCAGAATCATTACTAAGCTTAAGTGCTGCAGAATCTTTGGGAATAAATATATCTTCTGATATATTCTCACTATCAATGAGATCACCTAAATAATAAATATATTATCAATTAAAATGCTATATTTTACATTCATGTATCTCCCCTGTTATTTCATTTAATATAACATCTCTAGTACATTCCTCTTTATCTAAAGAGGACTTCTGTGACTTAGATGTTATGGTTTCTATTTTCTAAAAAAAAATTAAATTTAAAACATAAATTTTTAACTAAATTCTTTGGTTTTAAATCATCAAAAAAGGTATTCATTGAATTCATTAACAAATAATAAAAAATTAGCAAGTAGCGCTAAATCTTAAATTTTGAGCTATATTCACCAAAATCTGTATTTAACGAAGCATTACAAAATCAAGCGTCCAGTGACGTGAAATATCATTTGCTATTTTATAATGCTAGATTCAAAAATTAAAAAATTAGACAATGAACTTGTGTATGATTTAATAATAAAGGAACATCAAATTGTAAATAAGTATTTATCATAATTTTTATTTAATATTTTATAAGGTTACCTTTAAATGGCTTTTAAAGAATTATGATACAAATCACAAGTTTTTAAATGAGTAATAAATTTAATATTTATCATTCTTTAATTGCATTGTATTCCTTTAAAAAAATATAATTTAGATTTTTGAAGGTATTTTGTCAAAAATATGTAAAATTGATTGGTTCAGAGATTTTTATAACATATATGATATATGGTCATTATAATGATAAGAATCAGGTAATTATTTTATTTATTTGCCTAAACTATTTAAATTTAGTAAAAATAGATTATTAATCAATAAAATATTAATAGATAATTTTTTTTACAAAATAAAAATTCAGTAATGCCTTAATTATTTATTTTTGAATACAATATAAATACATTGTAAAATACTATGCATCATAATAATTAACAATCATGTTATTTATCTGGCTATTTTATTCTTTAATGTACAGTATATCTGCTAAACATATCTCTAAAATATATTTAAACCCATCCTCATTTGCTGGTATGGTATATATATTTATCCCTGTTTGGTCCACAGCATTTATAGAATATTAATTAATGCTCACATTCAAATCAAATTAACTTAAATTGTTGTCAAAAAATATAAGCACTATAAAATATATAGAGGGTTTAATAAAAGTGGATACGGAAAGAAAACAATTTATAGTACATTTATGATTATATTCCATTCAATTAAATTTTAAATATAAAACATCAAAAATCAAAATTGTGCAATAATAACAGCCAAGGATAGGTACAACCCAGTTGCAAATATAATTGATGCTAGTGACAATCTTTTAAATCAAATATAATCACAGATTGATGCATCCTAGTAATATAAATTATTGACATATTTTTGATACCTAATTTAAAAACTAATATATACCAACTTTAAAAGTATGAAAATATTAAAAAAAATGCTAACTTTCAATGTGAGTAAATCTAAAAAATTATAAGTACATACCTACTTTTAAAATGAAAATTGTTAATATTTAATTGCTTTGGTAAATTGAGATCCAACTGAAATTCTTCTATGAATTCCTTATGATATCAAATCTTCAATAGCTTATTATTTTATCTTTAAATAATAGATACATATCTAAAATTGTGTCATGGTTTTTAAAATAGACAGCTGATATTATTCTAATATAATATGATCCTTCACTTATAATTTTATTTTAATACTTTAATCTAATTGTTTCTAATTTTTTAGGCAAAATTTTTTTATAAATAAATTAGAATTATAAAAAGTGATCTTATTTTTGTGTAAAATTATATTTCAGTAAATTTAATGAAGATAAAATAACAAAAGAAATGATTATTACTAGATAATTATTAGGGATTGTATATGAAAAAATGTTATTATCCCTCAAAAAAAGCTTTATTTTGCTTTAATTCTAACATAACTTAAATAAAAAATGAGATAAAATCAAGTAAATAAATTTAAAATAATGTTATTGAATAAAAATATTCATTTCATTTACAACTGTAACGCGAAAAAAAAAATAAGTAATTTCAATGATAATAAAAATATATTTTAGCAATTATCACAAAGCCAATGAATTTTGGAAGGTTTTTTAGAAATTTTTTGACATTTGAAGTGAATGTTGCCTTGTGTTCTTTTGACAATTTTGTATAAGGTTTAAATAACTTTTATGAGAAAAATAAATGTAAATATTTTTTTTTTATAGTTAATATGAGTTATCTGACGATTGCCCATATTTTTGAGTTGAGTATCATCTAATTTTAAATATTAAAACATTTCTATTTTTAAATATTTAATGTAACCTGCATTTATTTTCTCATTGATTATGAAATTTATGAACTCCATTTGAGAATTACTTATAATTGGTGTTCCTAGTTAACATAATTACATAAATTATATTATGGTATATACCTTTTCCTATGTCATCAAATTTAGGTATACTTATAATATCAATATTATATATGTCATCTTTAATTGCCTTTTCTATATTAACATTATAAATATCAAAATATTTCTTTTTACTTATATTTACTTTTTTAAAATAATCCTATTATAGATAAATCAAAATTCCTTGACTTACCTTCTCTTTTCATTTGTGCTGGTAATTTTAGATTAAGAATTTTTTTCATAATTTATATTTTATATGTCTGAGAAGAAATTATTAATTTTTATTTACATAAGAAAATTACCATTAATAATGTCCTGTTTATTTTGTTCCGCTCTTTCTATAATCATATCTAGATCTAATGGAAATAGAAATAGAAATCAAAATGTATTATATTACTTTCCAGAGCTTCCGAAATTTGAATATCTTGTGATTGATTTTTATCTAAATTGAATATTTTTTATAGAACATAAAATTCTTCTTTAAAAAGAACATATGCCTATTTTTTGATTAATTTTTTTGAAACCTTGCATAGATCTGGCTCAATTAGGATAATTTGTGCATATATTTATTTGATGAATTTCTTTGAAACTTTGTTTAGATATGAATGAATTTGGATAATTTGATCATATATAATAAATATTCTATTTTATAGAGCATAAAATTATAGTCAAAAATAACATTTACCTATTTTTTGATGAATTTCTTGAAACTACGCTTAGATCTGTCTGAATTATAATAAGTTTTTTATTGTCGGGAAAAAAAAGGTTGCACACCCTTTACACACTTTTATCTATGCACAAATTATCCAAATTGAGCCAGATCTAAACAAGGCGTCAAAGAAATTCATAAAAAAATAGATAAATGTTCTTTTTAAAGAATTATATGCTTTATAAAAAATATTCAATAATAGATCAAGATCAATCACCAAATATTCAAATATTTGAAGCAATATTTATATTTCAATTAGATCTAGACATGATTATAGACAGAGAGGAACAAAGAAAACATGACAGTATTAATGGTTATTTTCTTATGTAAAAAATTGCCAATTTCTTCTCAGTCAAAGGAAATATACTTTTTTATAAAATTCGTATTTTTATAAAATTCGTAATCTAAAATTACCAGCACGAATGAAAAGGCAAGGTAAGCTAAGGAAGTCTGATATATCTATTAGTGATCTGCATCAGCCTAATTTTTCAAACCTAGCCTGGCCCGAAATTTATTTTAAAAAAGTTTTGCCGGCCCAGCCCTAACCACGAAATTTATTTTTAAAAAATTTACCGGCCCAGCCAAGCCCAAATTTATTTAAATATAGAAATTGATTTTTATAATTACTTAAAATAAAAGACATAAATCAAAAATTTTATTTTATATAAAAAATTCAATATAAAATTGATAAATTTAGATATATTTAATAAAATTTCCAAGGTCCGACCTGGCGCAGAATTTTTTTTAAAAATATTAGGCCCGGCCCAAACCCGATTATTTTAAATACGGGCCCAACTTTGCAGATCTCTAATATCTATAATAGAATTATCTAAAAAAGGGAATATAAGAAAAAAGAAATATTTTGACACTGATAATGTTAATATAGAAAAGACAATTAAAGATGACAGATGTAATATTGGTATTAAAGGTATACTTAAATTTGCTGATGACTAATTTATATTATTATTTTAACTAAGAACACCAATTATAACCAATTCTCAAATGGAATTTATAAATTTCATAATCAATGAGAAAATAAATGCAGGTTACACTTAATATTTAAAAATATCAATGTTTTAATATTTAAAATTAGGTGATGCAAAACTCAAAAATTTGAACAATCATCAGTCAGATATCATAGAAACTTAAAAAAATAAAAATATTATAATACATTTATTTTTCTCGGAAAAGTTATTTAAACCTTATACAACATTGTCAAAAGAACACAAGGCAAGATTCCACTTCAAATGCCAAAAATTTTTTAAAAAAAACCTTACAAAATTCATTGGTTTTGTGATAATTGTTAAATATATTTTATTCACATTTTATATTTAAATTATAAAATGATTGTAATTAGGTTTTTATTCGCTTTACAGTTATAAATTAAAAATAAAAATTTTCAATTAAATTTATTTACTTAATTTTATCTCATTTTTTTATTTAAGTTATGTTAGAATTAAAGCAAAATAAAACTTTTTTTTTAAGGATAATAACATTTTTTTCCTATACAATCTCTAATAATTATTTCTAGTAATTTTAATTTCTTTTGTTATTTTTTTCTTCATTTAAATTTACTGAAATATTATTTTACACAAATATAAGATCACCTTTTAAATTCTAATTTATTTATACTTGCAAGTAATAAATATCAACTTGTATATATATATATATCGTACACTATCCTCATCCCTTATTCAAGGGAGAAGGGAGATCCCCCCTCTACCCAAAAGATTTAAAAAATTTGAAAGAAAAATTAGGCATATGGATAATAATTTTTTTTTTAAATAACGATAATTCAAAATTTTTTGAATTTTTTAAAAAAAGGGTGTTAAAACACAAATATATTTTTTATTAGAAAATTCGAATAATGTCAAAGGACTACAATGAATTGGATATAAAGATCTTTAATAAAATTTTATGAGAGGGAATGCCGTACCCTAAAAGTGCTCACCCTGCCCCACACAAAATTGTGCTATCCTTTCTTCATTTAGCCATCAGAAGCTTGTAAATATAATAAAACTTGTGTTTCTTTTTTAAAATTATTAGGATAAGTGATTAAATTTGATTAAAAAAAGTGTTAAACGCACCCCAATTCTTGGAAATTCTCTGCATGGGACCGGGTTTAAATTTTTATACTGGCCGGGGATTTATTTGAGTATTTATTTTAGCCTTGGTTTGAATTTTTATTTTTTGGATCTTTTTTTTTTTATTCATCCCTGTTTTTTTTATTATTTTGAGTTTTTTAAAAAAAATGAAAAATCACATTTGACCGGAAATATATACCAGCGTGTAATAGAGTTAGATCCTACATTTCGGGCGAAGCGTAATTTACGAAATAAAATAAATGCTAAATTATACAGCTACGCTCTTGTTTACCGACGAATTACGCTCGAATTTGAACCATACGCGTTTACCATAAACTAGCCCTTACCCCACGCACCACGTTATGAATTTCAGAATATTTTATACTAATTAAAACTTTTGAAACTACTACTAAAATTAGTATAGATATTTTTTTTTAATCTTTGCCTTATAAATTTAGAGAAAGAAAAAAAAAACAAAGACGTGAAAGAAAATTTGTTTCTAATTCATAAGGCAGATCACGTGCTGGAATACATTTTCGGCCAAATTACGATTTAAATTTTTTCCCGTTAAGTCGTATTCGGTTAATGAGCTTAAATTGAAATATTCCCATCTCACATATAGTCCATATCCCGATTCGACATTCGCAAATACGCAATATGGATAGATGAAGCAATATATCCCATATTTTTTGTTATATTTTTTTTAAAATAACATACAGGAATATCAAGTGTCATTATTGGATGCCGATCGCTTAAACCACTTACCCGATAATTATGAATTGATATCGAAAGACATTTACGCCTTATCCGACCACGAAATAACGGTTAATCTAATCTTATATATAATGATACTTGGTTAAAAAGTTACTTCCTAATTCCTCCCGGAGTAATAATTTTTCACTTCTATTCATGGATGGACAACACCAGTTATAGCTTATTAATTACATGATTACTTACGAAAGTATGAATTTGCCAATATATTGTGTGGTTTTTAAATCGTTCTTTAGCGGAAGCTAATTTTTTTATATATTAAACTTCTACTAGCTTTTATAAAAAATCGGCTAACTAATTATTAATATGAGTTCCAAGCCAATTAATCAGATGAAAAATCTTTTAACGAAGCGTTTTATATTAATGAGGCAATGAATAAGCGACCTTAATATTTTTACAATAGATTGAAAATTCATTCATTCATTAAAATACATTTAAAAGTCATACTTATGAAATTCGCCATTGAAGGGATTTATAACGAAATGCGTTTTAAATGGCGTTGACTTTCAATGTATGTATACACTTTTTAATAAATGAATCGTCAATCTGGGTTAGTAATTAATGTCACAAAAATCGAGTCAAGGGCTAAAAAAAGAAAGAAGAAAATAATGGCGGAGAGCTTTCAATTTTCCTTAAAATCGGGGGCCACCATTTAAAAAAATAAGAAAAATTAATATTTGGAATTAAATCCTAAGTTGTTACTGCTCTGAATTATCAGCTTTGTGATTACTATTTAACATATTTGTCTCGATAGACTAACTTTAACCCACACCAGACCTTTCCCCATTACGTAATATGTATTGTTTAGTTTTCTGT
Organism: Gordionus sp. m RMFG-2023; assembly: GCF_954871325.1. NCBI lineage: Eukaryota > Metazoa > Nematomorpha > Gordioida > Chordodea > Parachordodidae > Gordionus > Gordionus sp. m RMFG-2023. The sequence goes on from NC_088775.1 coordinate 4,572,196, forward strand.
AGGTTCAAATTAGACAAGTTCATAAAATTTTGAATTTAAGAAACGGCGATCTACCCACATACTTCTTCCATCATTGGAAATTATACGTTTTTTTTTGTTTACAAAAATAAAAAGGATTTCGACACCCTATACATCGTTGATTATCAGCCATCGAAAGCTAAGGAAGAAGATATTATAAAGTAAAATTTTGGTTTTTATTAAGCGTTTAAGTCGATTTGGGTCCACTATCTCGAATATTAAAAAATATCAAAAAGACAAATAAGCTAAAATGGCGACCAATATGGCCCCTAAAGGTTGAATAGAGAGATTTTAAAATATAAAATTAAAACATGGCCGTCAATAAATTTCTATCGGTTATTACAAATGAGACAGATTTTATAATTTATATAATTATTATTAATTTAATAACGAATTATTAGAAATTTTAAATTTAATAAAGTAAATAATATAATTTAAATATTTATAAATTAATTGATATATAAAAAAATTAAATATGATTGTTTCTGTTTGTAGTATTTAATAATGTAATCAATATATTTAAATTTAATATAATAGTTAATGTTATTAATATAGTTAGTATAATATATTTTATATATTAATTTACTTATATATTGAATATAATTTAATATAATTTATTTACATCATATATAAAATTTAATTATAATTATTTATAATATATTTAGATATATAAATATATATTGGTTTATATAATATATTGCTTTATGATTAATTGGTATATGTTAATTACTTAACTTACTAAGAAATCCCTAAATAAATTTTTTATCGTTGGATTCTTATTTATATAATCATCAGATTTCCTCGTATCTTTTAATTTTTTTGAGATTCTATTAGTATATATAAGTTGCCTAACTTAGTAGGAAATCCCTGAATAAATTTTTTCTTTGATTTATCTTATTTATATAATCATCGATTTCCTCACATCTTGAGATTCTATTGTATATATAAGTTGTCTAACTTGTAGAAATCCCTGAATAAATTTTTTATCGTTATTCTTATTTATATAATCATCAGATTTCCTCATATCTATTAATTTTTTGAGATTCTATTAGATATATAATTGCCTAACTTAGTAGGAAATCCCTGAATAAATTTTTTATCTTTGGATTTATACTTATTTATATAATCATCAGATTTCCTCACATCTTTTATTTTTTTGAGATTCTATTAGTATATATAAGTTGTCTAACTTAGTAGGAAATCCCTGAATAAATTTTTTATCGTTGGATTCTTATTTATATAATCATCAGATTTCCTCATATCTATTAATTTTTTTGAGATTCTATTAGTATATATAAGTTACCTAACTTAGTAGGAAATCCCTGAATAAATTTTTTATCTTTGGATTTATACTTATTTATATAATCATCAGATTTCCTCACATCTTTTATTTTTTTGAGATTCTATTAGTATATATAAGTTGCCTAACTTAGTAGGAAATCCCTGAATAAATTTTTTATCGTTGGATTCTTATTTATATAATCATCAGATTTCCTCATATCTATTAATTTTTTTGAGATTCTATTAGTATATATAAGTTGCCTAACTTAGTAGCTGAATAATTTTTTATTTTTGGATTTATATAATCATCAGATTTCCTCATCTTTTATTTTTTGAGATTCTATTAGTATATATAAGTTGTCTAACTTAGTAGGAAATCCCTGAATAAATTTTTTATCTTTGGATTTATACTTATTTATATAATCATCAGATTTCCTCGTATCTTTTATTTTTTTGAGATTCTATTAGTATATATAAGTTGTCTAACTTAGTAGGAAATCCCTGAATAAATTTTTTATCGTTGGATTCTTATTTATATAATCATCAGATTTCCTCATATCTATTAATTTTTTTGAGATTCTATTAGTATATATAAGTTACCTAACTTAGTAGGAAATCCCTGAATAAATTTTTTATCTTTGGATTTATATATTATATAATCATCAGATTTCCTCACATCTTTTATTTTTTTGAGATTCTATTAGTATATATAAGTTGTCTAACTTAGTAGGAAATCCCTGAATAAATTTTTTATCGTTGGATTTATACTTATTTATATAATCATCAGATTTCCTCATATCTTTTAATTTTTTTGAGATTCTATTAGTATATATAAGTTGTCTAACTTAGTAGGAAATCCCTGAATAAATTTTTTATCGTTGGATTCTTATTTATATAATCATCAGATTTCCTCGTATCTTTTAATTTTTTTGAGATTCTATTAGTATATATAAGTTACCTAACTTAGTAGGAAATCCCTGAATAAATTTTTTATCTTTGGATTTATACTTATTTATATAATCATCAGATTTCCTCACATCTTTTATTTTTTTGAGATTCTATTAGTATATATAAGTTGTCTAACTTAGTAGGAAATCCCTGAATAAATTTTTTATCGTTGGATTCTTATTTATATAATCATCAGATTTCCTCATATCTATTAATTTTTTTGAGATTCTATTAGAATATATAAGTTACCTAACTTAGTAGGAAATCCCTGAATAAATTTTTTATCTTTGGATTTATACTTATTTATATAATCATCAGATTTCCTCACATCTTTTATTTTTTTGAGATTCTATTAGTATATATAAGTTGCCTAACTTAGTAGGAAATCCCTGAATAAATTTTTTATCGTTGGATTCTTATTTATATAATCATCAGATTTCCTCATATCTATTAATTTTTTTGAGATTCTATTAGTATATATAAGTTACCTAACTTAGTAGGAAATCCCTGAATAAATTTTTTATCCTAGGATTTATACTTATTACAATGATACACATTTATTAGCATTGAAGGAGAATTTTTATTTTATTAAATAATATTTATTTCACAATACATTATTTATAAGGGTATCATTTAGTATAAATATACGAATAACGAAAAAAAAATAATTGGATAAAAAATGCGCATAAATGCAATTCAAAACGTTAATAAATAAATAAAAAATCACAAAATGTATGTCTTTCTAATACTGATATTTTTATTTATCATAAGTTCTGTTTTAAGCATATTGATCGTGATGAGTGTGTTATATATTTCTTCATCATTATGATCAATATGCTTTTGTGTCATTATAAAATGAGTATTTAAAATTCCCCTCCCTTTACAATCTTTTATATGGCATTTATAATATATTAATTTTTCATTAATGTACAAATACTTATTAGATTATAAAAGGTCATTATTATATTTTGATTTATTATTTTATAAATTGCTTTTTTTGAAAAAAAATAAATCTTGAAAATTGAATAATGATTGATCTTATTAAAAAGAAAATTAATTTTGAATATCATTGCAATTAAATTAATATAATGAATATTATTTATATTGAATTTTACATGGAATTGATGCATAATTGTTTTCACTGACAACAGCCCCTTGGGTGAGAATAAGAATATCTTCTTGAATAGCTTTATAATTGATATAGTAAATGTATTAATCATATTATATTTACATGAAATTGATGCATAATTGTTTTCACTGAAACAGCTTCTTGGGTTAGAATAGGAATATCATCTTGAATAGCTTTATAATTGATATAGTAAATGTATTAATCATATTATATTTACATCGAATTGATGCATAATTATTTTCACGACAACAGCTTCTTGGGTGAGAATAGGAATATCAATGAATAGCTTTATAATTGATATAGTAAATATATTGTTTTTTACATGGTGAATAATTTGTAATATTTTGTAAATAAGATATAATTAATGTATTACTTTGACACCCAATACTTGCATATGAAATGGAAGCTTTAATAAAAAGGTAAATAATGTTAAAGGATGATATGAATTTTGTAAAGATAAATCAAAATGATTTGTAAATTTTTTCCAAGATAAATTAAAAGAATATTTGAGGTTTTACTTTTGCATCCTACAGAAAAATAATTTTCTTGAAGGCAGATTGCATCTATAATATATTAATATAAAATTTATCAATAATTAATATAAAATTTATCAATAATTAATATACTCGTGCCTTCTACATAGTAAATAAATGATATTAACAATCCAGCGTCCAAGGCATGGTTTATTTGTGCATGTAAAGTAAGCAGTAAAGCTATTATAGTCTTTATGCTTTTTTACGTTAGGCATAGCCATCTGAAACAGGTATTAGTGGATTAATTATATTTTGTTAAAAAAAATAGTAATAATTTTCCTTAACTAAGATTATATCTTAATTTCAAATAATTATTACAAAATACTTTTAAAGTAATAATACTTTATTGAATGTATGATATACCTTAAATTTATTTAAGATAATATTTGAAATATTAGTATTGGAGAATATGTACAATATTTTCTAAAGACTGAATGAAGTATTGAGCGGTCTATATTTATGGGCAAGTTGATCAACTAAAATTTAATATTATAATAGAAAATAAAATCTCATAATAATACATATCAGATTTGGTCTGGGTAGAATATGACCCTTTTGATTGATATTAGAATATGCACCTTTATATACTATAAATATATTATTTTGTAATTAGAATAGCTTAAAATATCTCCATGTTATATTAAATTAATAGTTTAAAAAAAATTGGTTACCTTTATACTTCCTATCTATATAAACTCAAAGTATTATGCTGGTTTGATTATTGAAAAATGGTATTTAGCTTGTAAATCCAATTTCACCTTTTTTCACCTTTTCGTAAAGCGACAAAACGTATAAAGTTAATCATAATTCGAGACTACGGGACGATACGGTTTAAGTCGTGTCCAACGCGTCTATTACTTTATTTTGCGTTTAGACCTTGTCCAACGCTTCCATTACTCCGAGGCGATTTTACCTTTTAGCTATGGCACCCTTTTCTGCTGGGCTGTCTTAAGTTTTGTGCTAAATATTATTTTTTTTGAGTAGGTACACAAAAAAAAACAAAAGGATAGATCTGGTTTTACGAAGTTTTTTGATTGACACGGCCTTAGGCATGTCCCGATTCGTCTTAGCTTTTTTAGAATTCTCTATTATCTTTTCCCTAAAATAGTGATTTTTTAGATTTTATATCAAATTTAACCATTTACAAAAACTCCAAAAAATAAATGGTTGTCGATGCTGCTAATTCTGAATATAATTCATAATTAGGAACAACAAAATTTAAGTCGAACTTAGACGCTGCCTTAAGGTTGATTTACATAGTCCAATATACCTAAAACGAATTATTCAAATTTTAACAAAAATAGACTCATAGGCAGTGGCTTAGCTAGGAATTTTCCTTAAAGGGGGTCCACATATAAAAGCCTGGGAGCGAGGGGCCTTCGGCCCTTTTGCCCAGCCTTCGTAGATGACATGTTAGCTTTGGAACCAACTTTTGATTATTATAGGTTATTTTTTTTTACGATTATTACTCACTTTAAATTAAAATTTGCTGGGCATAGCAAAATATTTTAATTTCTTTTGCCATCATTCTCAGAACAATTAATTATTAACAATAATATAATGTTTAGCATTAAAAAAATTAGTATTTTTTATGAATTAGACATGCTAAAATCAGATACTGAAGCTTGGCATTCTGATCTAAGCACCATCATCCCTACAGATCGTCCCAGCAACCCTGTTGAGACATTACAATTAATTATTTAAGGAAACTTTAAACTTAAAAACAAATATCAAAACACTTTTAATAATTTTAGCAACACAAATTATATAACACATTAAAATTATAGATTAAAATAAATGTTATATATAATAAAATTTATATATATAACAAAACATAAATTTTATATAAACTATTGTAAAACAATTTATAAATTACAAAATATAATTTTATGTCAAGTGCTTATTTAAAAAAAATATTTTTATTGCTTTTGATTAAAAAAAAAACTATAAATACTATGTTAAAAAACTTTATATTTTATATATTTAACTTAATTCTTAGTGGCCCTTTCGCCATTTCCTCTTTGACCTCATTTGGACTAAGATTAAGATCTCAATATTTATTTAGAAAAGCCAATCCATTGGTCCTCGCCTGGCCAGAGGTTGCCCTTAAATAACTTTTTCGAGTCAGTGTCGAAAATGACCGCTCATTGGTGCAAGTAGTTATGGGAAGTGTTGCTAATATTATTAAAAGTGTTTTGATATTTGTTCTTAAGTTTAAGTTTCCTTAAATAATTGTAATGCCTCAACAGGGTTACTGGGACGATCTGTAGGGATGATGGTACTTAGATCAGAATACCAAGCTTCAGTATCTGATTTTAGCTGTTAGTATCCACCGATAATGTCGGATTCATAAAAAATACTAATTTTTTTAATGCTAAGCATTATATTATTGTTAATAATTAATTGTTCTGAGGATGATGGCAAAAGAAAATTAAAATATTTTAATATTTTGCTATGCTTAGCAAATTTTAATTTAAAGTTAATAATTGTTTTTAATAATGGTAAAAAAATTATAATAATCAAAAGTTGATTCCAAAGCTAACATGTCATCTATGATTAGCCTAGGTTTCTCAATATTAATTTTAAGTTTCTCACTCAAACTTAAACATCTTTCATATATTGGTAAAAAAATATTGTTGGCATTTACCTTAGCATCTTCATATATTTTAAGAATCCTCTTGGCTTCATTCATTGCTGACACAATGTTGATATTTTCCCTTTGAAGATATCGACGTAAATTTACAGTTTTTAAAAAAATATAATTCATACAAACATTTGATATAATAAAAGGGGTTTCATAAATTGATGAACACAATTTATGATAAAAATCAGCTAAATACAGTTGATCACTTCAAATCTCTACCTATTACAAGTAATATTATCTATTACCTTCAAATATTTATATCATAATTTTAGGTGTATCAAGTATCACATTGAAGAAGAATGATAGTAGTCAAAAAAATATGGCTATATCAATTTAGAATTTAAAGGTTATCTCATGCTTTATTTTAATATTTATTGTGTTATTTTTATAGGAATATCTCAATTAATATTTACACCAAGGGCTAAAAAAAATGGTGATAACAAACAAAGAAATACATTAAGTCACAACAAATTACTATCTAATAAATGTAATCAATTATTTTATAAATATTTATATTAAAATTTTAGATATATCTAAAAAATCTACAGAGAATTTAAATGGAAATGTTAATACCCTAGACTACAATTTACCACTAATCGTAAGTATTTGCAAATTATTATTCAAGCTATCATTTACCTGGGAAAACAGGGAATGCCATTAAGAGGCCACCGAGAAAAGAGTGGTAAATTGGATTATTATGATACATCAGTTAATGAGGCTAACTTCAAAGAGTTGCTCAAATCATATTGTCATCTAGGTGGTGATGAAACCAAGTTGATCTTGATATTTGATAATGTGGCTAATAATGCCATATATATATCTCCCGATATACAAAATGAAATTATAAACATATGTACTAATCTTATTGTTGAAAAATTAATTAAAATTGTTAATAAACTACCTTTTTCTCTGTACTTGCAGATGAAACAAATAATATCTCAAATCAGCAACAAATGTCATTGGTTATCGGAATATTAAACTTGGACACCATAAAAATTAGTGAATTTTTTTTGCAATTTATTCCACTTATTAATGGTACAGGAGAAAATATAGCCAAACAAATAATATCTTTTTTAAAAAACAATAATATTGATATAACTAAAATTATAGGCCAAGGATATATATCAACTAGGTTTCATCACCACCTAGATGACAATATGATTTGAGCAACTCTTTGAAGTTACCTCATTAACTGATGTATCATTATAATCCAATTTAACACTCTTTTCTCGGTGGCCTCTTAATGGCATTCCCTGTCTTCCCAGGTAAATGATAGCTTGAATAATAATTTGCTAATACTTACGAATATTTTTGGCCCCTTTTGCTTTCAAATTTGAGAGTTGCGTGTCAATAGCTGGAATCATACCTTTAGCATTTTGCGTTAAATTGGTTAACATTTTTATTGAGTTCTGATGATAACTGCATTTTTCGTGCGATGAAAATTTCTCTTTTGCATGTTTATATTTGACAAACCCACGCAAAACCAACTCTCCCAACTTTTGACGATTGATCCCACCATATCTAGGACCAAAGATTACACATACTTTACAATATGCTGAATGTGTAAGTTGAGAGTAACTAAGCCATGTATACTGATTTAGCCATTTATGTTGGAATGACAACCTCTTCTTTTTAGAATTTATTTTGAAGGAGGATTCCATATTTTAGAATATGTGTATAATTTCTCTTTAATATGTTGGGTAACAAAATTTGATATATCATAAGGGAAATCTGAATTGGCATAGCAAATCTCTATAATTATAAGACTAAATATTAAAACAAAATTATATATACCTGATGTGGAAGGTAAATTGAAACCTAAAGTATCAAGTTCATTTATATTAATGTCCTCTCCAAGTAATTCAGATATATCTAAAATTATAATGTAACTTATAAAGTAATAAACTATATCACTTTTAGTAGGTGATGATTCTAGATGATCTAGTATAGTTGGTTGTCTATTATCCTTTACTTTTCTGGAATATATGGGTATTGCTAAGATTTTAAATAAATATAATTTAAATAAGACTAATATTAGAACCTAAAGTATCAAGTTCATTCATATTTATGTCCTCTCCAAGTAATTCAGATATATCTAGAATTATAATGTCTCTCATAAAGTAATTAACTATATCACTTGTAGTGGGTGATGATTCTAGATGATCTAGTATTGTTGTTGTCTATTATCCTTTACTTTTCTGGAATATGTGGGTATAGATAAGATTTTAAATAAATATATTTTAAATAAGACTAATACCTGACATGAGTAGTAAATTGTAGTCTAGGGTATTAACATTTCCATTTATTCTCTGTAGATTTTTTTAGATATATCTAAAATTTTAATATAAATATTTATAAAGTAATTGATTACATTTATTAGATAGTAATTTGTTGTGACTTAATGTATTTCTTTGTTTGTTATCACCATTTTTTTTTAGCCCTTGGTGTAAATATTAATCGAGATATTCCTATAAAAATAACACAATAAATATTAAAATAAAGCATTAGATAACCTTTAAATTCTAAATTGATACAGCCTATAATATTTTTTTGACTACTATCATTCTTCTTCAATGTGATACTTGATATACCTAAAATTATGATGTAAATATTTGAAGGTAATAGATAATATTACTTGTAATAAGAGATTTGAAGTGATCAACTGTATTTAGCTGATTTTTATAATATTTTTTAATAGAGTATCTAGGTATCTCTAAATTTTTGCTCTGGGAAGAGGGGGGGTCCACCCCCCCCCCCGTAGCTACGCCACTGCTCATAGGTAATATACTTCTTTACAAAATACTAGAAATTAAAAACAAGAAAAGATTACCCCTTTCTTTTGAAAATGGTAAAATTCTCATATAAAAAAAATTGAATTACTTTTATTTGTACATAATTATACAAATAAAACTATTCAATATAAATGAAAAAAATATTTTTATATCATATAGATGGGGCTTATTTTTTTATTTAATACGTCTAAAAAATGATTTTGACCAATAATTTTTTTTATAGTGATATTTTTAAATTTGTAGATGAATTAATCTATATTTATTTTTTCTTTAATTAGCGGGTTAACCATAATTAATAAATTCAAAGCGTTGCGCTTATTTAACGCTTATCGAAATCGCAGCTGATTCTTTTACGTTTTTTTTTCTTTCAAATTTTATCAGCGTCAATCATCATAACGCTTCGCTTCGTATTTATAAATTATATCTATTTTATTGGCTTGATTTTATAGATAACGCGCCGCTTGAACATAACGCGTTTACCATTGATGAGGCCTTATTAGCAAAAAATTTGATTCTAAGTGTAGAGATACGATGGAAATTATATTATTTTTTGGTGCATGTTCAGACGGGTTCGGTTTAAATGTTAAAAATCATTGCTCTGTATAATGTTTATACCAGGTATGGTAATGAGGAAAAATGGAAATCGGTTACTTCCTTTTATTTTGGGGTTCACTCTTTTTTTTACGAAATAAATATGTTTTTTTTACTTGATATTCCTCTTTTTGGGTTTTCTTGAAAAATATTACGACAACAAAACAAACTTTTTCCAAACAAAAAAAAAACTCGCTTTTATTTTCCAAAATCTTCAATATTTTATAATAGTCACAAAATAATAATGATAATCGCAATAACAAAATTAAAATAAACAAATTTTTACAAATAAATAATTTAATAATCACATCGTTATGATAAACAAATTTTAAAAATAATTAAATAATTAACAATTAAATCTATCACAATGATTTTCTATAATTAATTACACTAACATTTAAAATTGCTACAGGAATATACTACGCATTGTATATCAGTTTTTTTTGAAAATATTGCCCGAAGATGGAATAGAGAAACATTCGTTTAATTTTTTTTTATTTTTTAAAAAAAACATTTTAATAATAAAATTAGTATTAAAAATTATCTCCTTTATATAACTCCTTATTTTTCTTTTAGCAAATCCTTTATTAGAGATGAGAAGATTATTTATACCAACGAATCGCAAATGATACCTTCCTCGCCCGCAGAAACAAACTTGACGCATAATGTCAACAAGGAGGTTTGGAACTTTATTAAATATCATATTTCGTACGATTTTTTTTTTAAAACTTATTTTGTTAGTGGGGAACGAGACTCTATCCTTTTATTTTAAACCGAAGTCAGCCCATTGTTTAAAAAAAAATTAACCCACAATCGCCATTTTATTTAAAGATTTTGTTTAACGAGCATTCCTTCCCCCCTCCTCCCAATTTTTAAAGAATTATTTTATTGGAAAGTATTATGAAATAAAAAAAAATAATCTTTTTAATATAATGTAAGTTTGCTGTCGGATTAATCCACCAGGAAAATATTTAAATTCACTCGCTCTTCCACCAATTTAAAAAAAATAAGTTTTAAACCGCCCGCTCATTCGCCCATCGTTTAAAATTTGTAACCGAACCCTACATCTCAGCCCGTATAATGAGCGGTCGGTCTAAAGACCCACCCGTTGCAGGCACATCTAGCTTGGGCCTCAGTGAAAATCACTAAAAACAGCAAATATTTTGTTGATAATTGTGTTTATTATAAAAACAATGGCTAACCTTTAATTTATTTTTATAAAAGAAACCAAATCATCTTGCCACAGATTCAGCAAAAAACGACAATGATACGATGTCCCAAGCTAACGAATCACCTATATTTGGTTTTTTAAATATATATTTTCTTAAATCGGAGGCTTATTTTTTTTTTTGTTTCACGTTAGCCCCAACCCTAAAATAAAATGTTTTTTTTTATTATTATTAAATTACTATAATGTTTAATAATTCCAAATAAATTTTTAATCTTGTTTTCCTTCATATTTCCATTTTTTTTTGACAAGATAAAGAACCCGAAAACAATTTCAAGCACTCGCGGCAAACTATTCCCAACAAGGACAAGACGAAAAAGAAAAGCGCGCCAAAGAATAAATCAACAAAAGGCTCAAATAAATCTCAAAAAGCGATTGTCGCTCACCCAACTTTCAGTTCTTCCGACGGCGAAGAAATACTTCCAAGTAATATATATAAGGAACATTACAAATCCGATTTTTTACATTATTTTTTTATAAATTGTTGTATTTTTGGACTTGTTGAAATCTGTTTGAATTATGGGCCCAACTCAAAGAAAATTATTTTTTAATCATACGACACCTGTCAGTAGTGTTGTTAAACGGCTCGTTTTGAGCCACGGCTAACTCATTATTCCATCTTGAAAAATATTATGCAAACCTGAAGATTTTGCTCATTGAAGCAACAAAGGTCTAGACATATATAAACGAAATCTCGAGGCTTAGGCATAATTTTTCTGGCTAATATATAGTTAGCCGTTTTAAAAAATCGCAAAACGAGCCGTTTAACAACACTACCTGTCAGTGTTGGCAAATTATATTGAATAAAATGATTAAAAGCCATTTTAAATACTTTACCCTAACCCATATCTCTCTATCCCGAACACCTAATCCTACATACTAGTTTAACCTTAAATATATGATAAACCTAAATTTAAAAAAAAAATCCAGTTGTGAATTCCCCGAGTTGGATTATCGGCTATCTGTTAGCCATAGTGTTATCATATGGCTCAATTTTTTAAAAATGGCTAACTCAATATTTTAGACAAAAAAAGTTATGCGAGTCCTCGGGACTTCGTTAATGTTCTTCCACCTATGAGTAAAATCTCCATGCTTGCGTAATATTCGTGGCTAAAATATTGGCTTAACCGTTTTAAATCGAGCCATTTATCAACACTTAGTGAGGCATGAGAAACATAACATTGAAAAATATAATTTGAGGTTATATATGTATTTTATTTTATTAAAAATATATATATTTTAAAAATAAGGACAAATATAAAAATTTTATTAAATTCTTTAAAAAAAACATAAATGATCAAAATGCTTGAAAAATAAGAAGTTTTAATGATAAGTTTAGCCATCATAAGGAAGTAGCCATGAATCTTTGAAATTTAACCGGATTACCTCAAAGCAGGGATCCAAACCGAACCGTTAAAACCTGTATTTTTTATCGAACTTAAACCGCTAAAATTTTTTTAGCTGAATCGAACCGCTAAAATGCCTCTGAACCGGTTCGAGCCTCATGATTTTATACATATAAAATAATATGTAAGTTATTATTAGCATATTGAAAAATTTCAATTATATTTGATTTATTTTAAAGATTATCATCAATCACATTTGATTGATAAGTGTCGGTCCTAATTTTATAAACTTAAGTATATTGTCATTTTACATTTTTTAAATATTTTAAGCTTATAAATTATAATGCTTAGAGAAAAATTAAACCCAAAATATTGTTATAAATCACATATCAAATCTGATATCGTATTGACAAGCCGGCAAGTTATTCAAATTTAAACTATCTCCTTATAGATGTAATTTGAGTGAGACGAATTTTGAAAATATATTAATTGTGCGGCTTAATAAAAATAAATTTAAGTATAAAAAGTTAAATATTGTTCATATTAAAATTAATCATTGATATTTATTTTTATATTTATAAATTAAATATTATTTTATGATGTGCAATTAATAAATGAAGGTTTTATACAGGGATGCGAACTAGGCAAAATTTTTGTACCGGTTCGGTTTAAGGCTAAAAAAAATAGGTGGGTACTGTTCAGGGAAATATTTTTGAACCCGGGGTTGGTTTCGGGTTTAAAAAATTTTGAATTAATAAAAAAAAATATTCTATATTTAAATCATAATTAATCTAGAATAAATTTGGTATAAAAATTTTTTTTATAGGCAAAATATAGTTAAAAATACAAAGCATAGTCATGTATATATTTATTAAAAAATTTTATTTAGTTGTATTTCTTTAAATTAACAATATCCAATATAATAATTTTTTACTTTGACTTGTTCACTTTCATTTCCCTCTAATTAATAATATTTGAAAATAAGTTAAAAATTAAAAAAAAAATGGCGTAAATGAATTTAATTGTTTAAAATTTATTAACACTTCACTTAATTGGAAATTTGAAAATATTATAAAATGTCAAGTAAATTATTAATATTTGTATTTACAATTATACAAATATCATATATTAATAACAATACACTAAACCCAGTTGGACCTGGGTTCAAATAAAATTCCCGGTTCGGTTCAGGGTTTTGAAAATTTTATAAACGGGGTTCATGTTCAGATTATTTTCCTAAAAACCTGGGTTTTCATCTCCGCGTTTGGGTTCGGTTCGAACCCCTGGTTTTATACATGTGTTTTTTAAATTAATGATAAAATAAAAAAATATTTTTCCTATACATAATTCGAATGTAGGTTTGAATACAAAAGTGTTCAAACCGGTTTTTAGAGGTTCGAGCGGAACCGATATTTTATTTTTATACGAACCTGAAACGATATTCATTTCGTTTTAAATCCCTGCCTCAAAGCTTATTTTTTTTTGTAATTTTAAATGATCTCAAAATTGTGGATTTAGGGCTTCTTTGACTTATAAGTTTGAAAAGAGATTAGGCCTGAAAGAACATGAAGCTACTAAAGCAACGACACAGAGCAGCTTACAAACCTTCGTTCATTGCTTATGGAGGAATCTGGCTAAAATGGCTAGAGGCCAATTCTAGCAAAGCCATCAGGGGCATCACTAGCCTTGAGACAACCCCATAATTTTTTTATATAATATATATAAAAACCAAATTAGTTAAATTTATGTTAGCAAACAATAAATTATTTCACTTCAAAAACAATCTCATTAATCAAAATAAAAATCGATATAAGATATATTATAACATCTTACTTCCGACACATATCTATCATTTTTTTAACCGATATTTTCATAAAAAAAAATACTTATGAAATAATTCAAATTAAATAACTAAACAAAAATAAAATTACCTAAAAAAATATACGGATAGATTACCTATGAGTTAATGCACGTAAACGTTAGTCATAATTATAAATTTATATATTTTCGTTCCCTCGAAAGATAAAGAGATCGATGATTCGCCGAATATGGATCAAGTTCCGGCAAAAACGTCACCAATCAAAGAACGCAAACGAGAATTAATATCAAAAACATACGTTAATGATAAAGGATATTTGGGTAATATATATTTTTTTTTATCATTTCGGTATATAGCGTTAATTTTAAAGTTATAAAATTAATAAAATAAATTTTTTTAAAAAAAAAATCAGTAACGGAAAAGGTTTGGGAATCTCATGTAGGAACAAAAGAAAGTCCCGATATAAGCAAAAAAGATGAAAATATTTTACCACCAATCGAAAATAAGAATTCGACCAAGCACGTGATTAGCGATAAAAAGAAAATCGCTACGAGCTCGTCCAAACCGAGTGCCAAAAAACAAGCCTCTATGACCGATTTTTTTTCAAGAAAGAAATAATCGCAACTGCGAAAATTATATAAAAATTTCGTGATTAGATTAAATTTTAATATATATTTTTCTAAATTTATTTATAATAAATATATATTTGAGAATATGCGACACATCCGAATAAATTCATTACGTGACATTTAGTTTTATCTAAAAAAAAAATGAGAATTGTGTATTTTGCCATTTTGTAAAGTGTGTAACATCAATATAAAATGTATAAAAAAAATATTACATATAAAATATAATTTTTTTTAAAAAAAATATAAATATATATAATTTAAAAATTTGTAAAAAAACACCGGAATTATTTATTGTCTTATAAATGATTGAGATTATATCACATGGTTAGGTAAAGTATTCTAGACGGATCCCTGAAACTAAGTATTTATACTAAAAAGATATTAAGGTATAAAAAAAATGATTTAGTCAAGCATTCAATAAGTATATTTTATTTTAAAACAGAGAGGTAAAATATTTGAGTTTTTTAAAGATCGAATAATCCAATCCAATCATTTCAGCTTCGAGCAATGTTTCGGGTAGATTCGTATTAAGGGTCTCTGGAAGCAATAAGGCTAGAAATCCGGCTAAAGTAGTGATAGCACCCATTATTATGGTCGGCAATAACACCCATTTCTATAGATTTTTTTTAAAAAAGTAAATCGATAATTAGATTAGTGATGATCATGGGAATGGTTTTGAGGTTAATGATAGGACTGTCTCAAATTTTACAAGCCGATTAAACACTGAATAGTTGTTGATAAAAATTGTAACTACCCCCCCCCCCCCCTACCAATTTCAGGAAATATATTCCAGCATGTTTCGAATACCTATCTTATGAATTGTAAGCAATTTTGTCGTTAATCATGTTAAAAAATCCATAGAAAAACGAATATAAATTATATTAAGTTCAACAATTCATTGTGAAATTTTCTAAGATTGATAGGGTAGGCATCCCAAGCATGATGGAATACGTTTCCGGTAAAATCAGATACTTATTTAAAATTGGAAAAAAAATAACACATTGCCGATCAGAGTTGTTAAAAGATACTTTTTGCTAGATACAGATACATCGTCTAAAATAATATCTAGATACCGATATTTTAATCAAAAATCTATCTAGATACAGATACCACATTTTTATATCTAGATACAGGATCTAGATCCTTTAACAACTCTGATAATTATAAAATAAAAAAACATAATTTATAACATTTTTACTCTGATTTGATCTAAATTAAATGAGTTGAGTAAAAAAAAAAATCATTATTTGAATTGGATATTCCTATTTTTTTTTGTCTTCGTGAATATCTCAGAATCTTTCTTTCTATTGCAAATATCGAGCCAATACTTATTACACCCTTACTAACCCACCTAGTGACGTCACTGTATGAGATGAATAACTTTTCCTAATTTTAAAAACTGGTTCCACATTGGCTACTAAATAAAAAAATTTTTTATCTTTGTATTTAATTTCTTAAAAAAAGCCAATAGAATTATAAACCTGAAAAATATAATTTAATTTGTGAAAATAATTTCCATTATTATATTTATTTTATATTAATGTGATTAAATTAACAGCAAATTTGTTTTATTATTCATGGGCGTAATTTAAAGTATTGGCTAAGCTAAGACTTGTGCCTATCGTAGTAACATAACGAAAAAGTTTAGATAGAATTTTAAGCAGGCTATGTTAAAACCTTTTTCATAGTGGTAATTTAATAATTCGGTAGAAATCCAAATAGAAGATCCTTGTTTTGAGTCTTTTTATGCAAAAAAAAACAAGTAATCATTTGAATTTCATAAATCAAATAATAAAAAAAAGGGTAATATTAATTTATTGCTTTTTTATTCAATATATTGGTATGATGTGATTTTTCCTTTAACCCAAATCCCTCCGGTTAATGAACCGGCAGTACCGAGCGAATAGTGATTTTATATTTTAAAATAATTTTTTTTTAAAGATACTGGTATATATCAGAAACGAAACTAGCTTAAATTTTTTTTAATAACATAATTTTTAAATGGAAAGCCATTTTGATTTGATATTAGATTATATTTATTTATGGTAGGGCAATAATGATATTCAAAGAAACAAATTATTAATAATATGCTATTTTTGTTGTATATTATATCTTATATTTGATAATAATTTCTTATGGTAGGTGATGAATCCAACAATATATCTAGATCAGTCAATACAAATGTAGAGATACATATTTTCATACAATTATTTCTTAATAGATTATGATTATTTAATTTTTTTGCAATATAGTTATACTTAAAATCAGAAAATATGATATTTATATTTAATAATAATTCTAGGTGATAAATCCAATATGTCTGGGTTCATACAATAATTTCTTAAGAATAGGCCATTTTTCTTATAATTTTTTTTGATTATAGATTATATTTTCTTGCAATGTAGATATTTCATTTATTTTTTGCAATATAGATTATATTTATAATGAGGTAATAAGATATTTTATATTTTAATAATAATTCTAGATTTTGGACAGGTTTTAATTCATTCGAGAAATTAAAGACTGTTATCTATAACTATGAAAGTAAGGTGAGTGCTAATTATTATATATATACATCGGTTAGATGCTCTAAAAAATTTCACTTAGCAAATGAAAATTCAATATGTTTACAAAAGAATATGTTTTATCTGTAAACAAGGTGGTATTTTTAAAAGTAAGTGTGAAAAGGCCCATAGAAATATAAAAAGTTTAAGACAAATTTGCACCAGTAATTTTGCTGTCAAATTGATTAAAAGAGATCAAAATCAATTGATGGTTACTCTTTTTCATGGAACACATAACCATGAATTAGGTAATTATATATTTTGTTATTTGAAACTATATATAAATAATTTCATAAGATGAAAAATTAATAAGCTAATATTAAATATTCCATAAATCACATAGACTCATTGGACACCTCTCTATATATTATAATCATAAGTATAGCTGAAAATAGGCAAATCCCACTACAACCCCCCCCCCCCCCCCAATTATTTTTCAAGTGATCATAAATTTTACATTAGAAATACACGACCTGAAAATGTATGTAATATTATAGAGAAAATTTATTAGCTTTAGTGGAAATTAGAAATATTTGAAAATTTAATATCTACATATTATATAAGCCCTTTCTCAACAGCATAAATTTAGTTATTTTAGATAGCAACCTATTTAAAAGGATATTCAAACAACGTAAATTAAACGCTAAAGAAAAAGAGCATATAATAGTCGGACTAAAATATGATGGCAATATTTCAAAAATTCAAGAAAGAAAGAAAGATATTCAAAAATTAGGTAAATTAACAACAAAAAGAGACCTGTATGATTTAAAAAAAATACATGATTCCAATGAATTTTCAACCCTTATTACAACAATAAAAAAAGATAATCCAAGTAATATTATAGAAGTATTAGTGAAAAATGGCAATTTTAAAGCTTTTTATTTCCAAACTCCTAGAATGAGGGAATACTTTTGACTTCTACCCAGAAATTTTATTAATTGATGCCATTTATTCTTAAATAAATATCTATTGCCAGTGTTTACCTTGCATATGGGTTGTTAAATCAGAAAGTAATTCAATAGTAAAAATGATGTGCGATATTTTTAAAAATTACAATTCAAAACATGATAAAATTCGATGCATTATATCTGATAAGGACTTTGCAGACAGGCATGCCTACAAAGATTCCGTTCTGGGGGCATCATCAGAGATCTGCTTATTCCATGTTTTTCGGGCATTTAACCGAGAAATAACAGTTAACAAAAGAAATATTTCAAAAGAACAAGTAAAAATAGTTAAAAACCTCTTAAGGTCTTTGGTTTATGCCAAGTCTCCTGAAAAATATTTTATACAATATCAAAATTTATTGCAATTAAATATTGAATCAATTACCAAGTATTATAATAATAACTGGCACACAATAAAAGAAGAATTTTGTATGGCCTGGACAGGCCAAACAACTAATTTTTTAATTTTTACAAATAATCGTACTGAAGGTATGAATAGAATTCTTAAAAAGTGTTATTAAAAAATATTCCTCGCTTCTAAATTTCTATAACAATTTAATGATTTACATTAATATGAATGATCAGGAAAATGATCTTCGCAATATAATGGGTTTAAATAGACCATCAAATTTTAAATTGGATTTGAATGAAAGGAAATACGAATCCTTACTAACTAGTTACGCACTTATAGTTGTATATAATGAGCTAAAATTATCAAATATATTAATTAGGAATCATACAGATGAAGATTCTACCAATTTGTTTCATATGTAGGGGCGACAAATAGTTGCATAGACCTTAAATCAATGTAACTGTGGAACACACAAAATCGTTATTGCTTTCCCTGTAGGCATATCTTTTTATTTACCACAGATCCTCGTAATGAATGATGGCGTAGAAATTATTTCACTCCCCTTAATTGGGGAAATTAGTATCATAGAAAATTGTGAGAATAAATAATATTATGTGCAATTAGTGATATTGATTCACAAAGAAACACAAAAATACACGAATTACCTAACAAAATCATAACAACCAAAACTCAAAAGTTCAAATATTTTCATGAACTGGCCCCCTAAATATCAACATTTGCATCCAAATTGCCAATAAATCAATATAATAAATATTATGATTTTTTTCACGAATATTTTTTGTTATAGATTCATTACCAAAGAATAATAGAGTCGCAGTAAGTCAGTTGGTTAAGTTGCAACCTGTTTCTTGCAAATTTAACCAATCACGTTCAAAATATGGCATCCTTTCCAAAGCAATTTAGCTAGTTATATACAATTTTAAGAGCGTAACTAGTTAGTAAGGATTCATATTTCCTTTCATTCTAATCCAATTTAAAATTTGATGGTCTATTTAAACCCATTATAGTGCGAAGATCATTTTCCTGATCATTCATATCAATGCAAATCATTAAATTGTTATAGTAATTTAAAAGAGAATAATATTTTTTGATAACACTTTTAAGAATTCTGTTCATACCTTCCGGTGCGATTATTTATATAAATAAAAAAAAAATTCGTTGTTTGACCTGTCCAGGCCATACAAAATTCTTCTTTTATTGAGTGCCATTTATTATTATAATAATTGCTAATTGATTCAAGATTTAATTGCAATAAGTTTTCATATTGTATAAAATATTTTGCAGGAGACTTGGCATAAACCATAGACCTTAAGAGCTTTTTAACAAGTTTTACTTGATTTTTTGATATATTTCTTTTGTTCACTGTAATTTCTCAGTTAAATGCCCGAAAAATATGGAATAAGCAGATCTCTGATGATGCCCCCAGAACGGAATCTTTGTAGGCATGCCTGTCTGCAAAGTCCTTATCGGATATATTGCATCGAATTTTATCATGTTTTGTATCGTAATTTTTAAAAATAGCACACATCATTTTTACTATTGAATAACTTTCCGATTTAACAAACCCATATGCAAACTAATCTTGTTTGCATATCCCCATCTATAACAAACAAGGTAAACACATGCAATAGATATTTATTTAAAGAATAAATGGCATCAATTAATAAAATTTCTGGGTAGAAGTCAAAATATTCCCTCATTTTAGGAGTTTGGAAATAAAAAGCTTTAAAATTGCCATTTTCCACCACAATACTTCTATAATATTACTTGGATTTTCTTTTTTATTGTTGTAATAAGGGTTGAATCATGTATTTTTTTAAATCACATACAGGTCTCTTTTTGTTGTTAATTTAACTAATTTTTGCATATCCGATTGAATTTTTGAAATATTGCCATCATATTTTAGTCAGACTATTATATACTCCTTTTCTTTAGCGTTCAATTTACGTTGTTTGAATATCCTTTTAAATAGGTTGCTATCTAAAATAACTAAATTTATGCTGATGAGAAAGGGCTTATATAATATGTAGATATTAAATTGTCAAATATTTCTAATTTCCACCAAAGCCAATAAATTTTCCATTTTCTCTATAATATTACATACATTTTCAAATCGTGTATTTCTAATGTAAAATTTATGATCACTTGAAAAATAATTGGGAGGGGGGGGGGTTGTAGTGGGATTTGCCTATTCTCAGCTATACTTATGATTATAATATATAGAGGTGTCCAATGAGTCTCAAAGACAATCATATGTGATTTATGGAATATTTAATATTAGCTTATTTATTTTTGATCTCATAAAATATATTTATATAGAGTTCAAATAACAAAATAATTACCTAATTCATGGTTATGTGTTCCATAAAAATAATCAATCATCAATTGATTTTGACCTTCAATTTGACAATAAAATTACTGGTGCAATTTTGTCATAAACCATTTGTATTTCTGCCCTTTCCGTTACTCTTAAAAATACCACCTTGTTTACAGATAAAACATATTCCTTTATAAACATATTGGTTTTTCATTTGCTCTGTACAATTTTTTAGAGCATCTGACCGATGTATATAATAATTACCACTCACCTTTCTTACATAGTTATAGATAGCACTCTCTAATTTCTCGATTGATCAAAACCTGCCCCAAAATAGTGTTGTTAAACGGCACATTTTGAGCAGATTATTTAAAACGGCTAACTAAATATTTTAGCCTGAAAAATATTGGCCAAGTCTAGAGATTTCAATAATAATATGTATAGACCTTTATTCCTTTTATGAGTAAAATCTTTCAGCTTGCGTAACATTTTTGTGGATGAAATATTGAGTTAGCCGTTTTAAATGGGCTCGAAACGAGCCCTTTAACAACACTACTCCAAAATCTAGAATTAATATTAAATAAATATGAATTTACCCATTATAACTATAATCTATATTGCAAAAAAATTGAATGAATATAAACTATATTGCAAAAAAGCTTATTATTAACAATAGTATGAATTACCCCAATATTTATATCAACTGACCCAGACATATTGGATTTATCACCTACCATCTAGAATTCTTATTAAATATAGAATATCTATTGCCCGATTATAAGTATAATATATTGCAAAAAATTAAATATGCATAATCTATCAAGAAATAATTTCATGAAAATTGTATCTCCACATTTGTATTGACTGGTCTAGATATATTATTTGATTCATCACCTAACCATATAAAATTATAATCAAATATAAGATACGATATACAACAGAAATAGCATATTATTAATAATTTGTATTCTTAAATATCATAATTGCCTGACCATAAATATCATCTAATACTTTATCAAAATGGCTTTCGATTTATAAATTACGTAACTACAATAAATCTAAGCTAGTTTCGTTTCTTCATTTCGTTAAAAATTAATTATTTAAAAATATACATTTTGGTAGTACCTATCAAAATAAAAATTGTAAAATCCCGATTCGCTCGGTACTGCCTTTGGTAGTTAGCCTCATCAACTATCCCCTCCTTCCCACTTTTTTAAAACAAAGAGGTATTTTTTTAATTTCCTATTTTAAACTTTCGTATTCGTATGTCAGATTTTATCTCTAAATACCGGTTAAATCATTTTATTTTGCGAATGATCTAATTATTTTTGGATGATGCTAGGATAGTGATTAAAAGGCACACCAGAAATGGGGTTACAGTTAATATGTCGCTATCGAAAATTATGTCTAGCAAGTGTAACTTATTAATTAAGCTCTCACGGTATATGTAATAAAAGGAACCGCGACGGTAAATATTCTGGAAACGGTTAACGTCAAGGCCATCCCAGTTCCCCTGAGTTCGGTAGGGTATATCTCGGAAGCGTACAGGTATATTATGGCAAAAGACGTTGTTATACCTATTTTACCTATTAGCGCTAGCACCAGAACGAGTAATTTGGAGGCTTGAAGATAAAAAAAAAGATATATATATTGTTATAAATATTTTTACTGGTAGGTAGAGGTAAGCGATGCCCAGCCCTGTACTTGGCCCATAGACTGGGTAACGTCTGATGATTTTTTGTTTGGGTCTAGGCCGGTGCAAATAAAATAACAGACTGAGCAAAATTATTGATGAATTAATATTTGACAGATATTGATATTCCATAAAGTGTAGCGTTTTTAATTCCACTCCCCAATATCAAAAATAATGTGTTTATTTTTGGTGTTCAACTATATAACAAGTTTCGGGTTAGGTCTTGTGTTTTAGAAAACTGAACCCAACAACCTTGGACTAAAATTTGGCCCAGTCGGGCTAAAGCCAAATTCAAAAGGGGCTAGGCCTAAAAATTTTGCCATTTGTTTTGCCATTTGCAGACCCCTAACGTCCAGGTCGAAAAGCCTGGGTTCGGTTCGACCTCGAGTATAAAAAGGTTCAGTTCTACTCTGGTTCTTTATAAAGATTTTGTTTCGTTCCATATTTTCAGTTTCCTGTTTCAGTTTAGAAGATTTTGAGACTTTTTGTGTTTTAAGGTTGACATTTATAAAAAAAATTAATCATAATATGTTTTTCAAATATAATAAAGTTAATATAAAAAAATAATAAAAAATCAAGGAAAAAGAATTTTATATGAATAAAACATGAATAAGAGATAAATAAAAAATAATGTTTACATAACATAAATTTGTAAAACTAAATTTATTCTTAATGACATATATTTCCAATATTTGTGATTAAAATTTCGTCTGTTGTGTCTTAATGTCAGTTAGTGCCACGTCAACATACCAAACTGAATTCGGCGTTTTTTTAATAAGCAAAATTGTCTACAATTAGCACTGTTCCCTCCTACAACAAATCTTCATTTAAGCGTTTTCCTCTATTTTTCTACCAATAAAGTAGTGATGAGGTGAAGTATACAATCAGAAGCGTAACATAGGGTGAACCATGCCAATGGCAATACAGAATCCACAGAAGATATCCGACATTGGAATCCAAAGTGCAACTACCATTCAAAATAAATATTATATATCTTCTTCAAGTTTCGTAAGGTTTTTTGTGTTTAAAGGCTGCTTCAAATTAGAACTCACATCTCTAAGTATTGTTTTTCCTTTTATAGTATCTCATAATTCCTTAATACAATAACCGTTATAACTATAACAGCGCCACTGCAAGGTTATATATATATAAACATAAAAATCGTTATTGCGTGACTTCTATTTAAGCTATAAACGTCGGACAAATTTTATTTGATAGCTAATACTTTAAGAAACATGTGTGCGGAATGTTTAATCAGGGGATATAAATATACTTTGCTAAAAGCAAAATATACTAGTGATTCTTATAATTTTTTGGATAAAACACGGTTATATGTCTTACCAAGAACATATTCTAAAAGATGAACATAGGTAAGAAATTAAAATTATGTATAAAAATACATTTTCATTTCTAATTTCAAGGCTGTGTGCCCTAATTAGGGTCCGAAATTTAAAACTATATAAACAAGAATTTAATTGGAACTGATTTTCTGTGAGGGTTCAAATCTGCCGATGGTCCATATTACCCCGGGCTTGATGTATGTCCATAAATTGGTCATTGTGTGGTATATGGTTTTAAAATGTCCACACAAACAATTTTTAAAATTCCGAACTGGGGTACACGGCTTTGCCAAATTTAAGGTTCGATATAACTAATCGTTCCTAAAGTATTATAGGTAGAGAGCTAGACTTTTTTCCATTTTGTAGGCGAGAGGTAAGACTACATACTGATCCTATGTAAAGTCTGAAATAAAAATGAGGTAAATAAAGTATAAACGGAAAGGGAGCGAGAAAGGACCCCTCCCCCTCCATAAATATGAGCGTTGAAAAAGATCTCTCCAAAGGCCGCAGCATCACAAGGGCACACGTGCTTGATTTTTAGGCATATTAATAGTCAGATGTCACACGTGTCTAACAGTAAGTTCTATCGGAAAATATATATAAGGCAAATCGTTTTTTTAAAATATTTTATCTAATAATTATACTGGAAAAGACTAAATTGGTAGCCAAAACGCTGATTCCAGACACCAACATACACGCGGCAAAAGGAAAGCGTCTACCTATTTTATCCAACGTAAACCAAAGGAATATGTAACCGGGCAGCTCGGCTAAGGATGCCAGCAAGAAATTAAGGTGAATATTGTCGAGGAAGGATACGTAATTTTGGATACCAACGTAGGACACGACGTTCGCTATCCTAATTTTTTTATCATAATTAAAAACTTTATGTTTTGGCTTTATTATTTGAGTATTAACTTTTCCATTATTTTTAAAATATAAAATTTGTAAAATTCTATGGCACTGAAAGAGAGTATGATACTGAGGTGGAGTTAGTTTGAAACTCCTAGTTCTGATCAAAAGTTGCAATTATTATAATGGGAGCCATGGACAGTGGTGGGCGACGCATTGGCGGTGAGACTAGAGGATGGGAAAGATAGACGTGGTGTGTGTAGATTGAAGGTGCAGATTGATCAGATATCAGGGTTCTTAGCGAGGATGATAGGAATGTGATTGGACTTGATATTAATCATCACAATCCAGTTTTAGTTTATATTAAATCGGTCATTAATATAAATATTCAAAAGTAACTAAAAGAAAACAAACGGGGAAAAAGGCAGGTTACTAAAAATAAATGTTAAAATCTGCAGTGTGTATTAACTGCTTGCGCTTTGCCTTTACCAATGCTTGGAACAATAGGAACAAAGTTCAACTGAATGATAATAAAACTAAACCAAAAACCAGTAAAACCTTTTTATAAGATCAAATTTGAGAACTTTTTCCTTTTGCCAATGCTTGGACTAGGCCTATTCAAAAATAATTCGAATATTCGATTCGAATAATTCGAATCTAATCGAATAATTACGAATACGAATAATAAATTATTTGTTTTATCTGAATACGAATAATCATTTATTCGATTCGAATAAACGAATATTCGAATAAAACGAATTATTCGTAATATTTAATAAATTGTTTAATAAATCTAACATTTGTCATAGGATGAATGGGAGGATCTTATAAAAATTAAAGCTATACTATTGCCTTTATATGAATCTACAAATAAGGTATGTGGGATCCTACTTATAATTTGGTTATACCTTATTATATTTTAATTCTTGAACATCTAAAAAATGAAAAACCTGGTTTCCATAAATCCTTTAAAATAGTTTCAATGTTTTTTTTCTTTTAAGCTTTCACCTTTTCTGGTGGTAAGCTCCTTCACTTATCCCTTCACTTATCTATTATAATATTAATATTGCTATCTATTTTTATCTTTGTATTTCTGATCGATTTCATTTGTATCGATCACCAGTGTATCATTTTTGAGGCCAAAGTATCTTGAACTCCCACCGGTGTATGAAATCAGTATCGACCAGATATCCTACCTGAGTATTCCCAACACGGAGTTATCAAATCGACAGATATCCCAATCCTGATCTCCCAATATTTGTATTTCTGATCGATTTCATTTGTATCGATCACCGGTGTATCACGAGGCCAAAGTATCTTGATCTCCCCCACCGGGCATCAAATCAATATCGACCAGATCAAATCGACAGATAACCCAATCCTGATCTCTCCCACTGGTATCAATATCGATGGATATCCCACCGGAGTATCGTTATCAAGTCCATTTGTAACTTGGTAGACAGACTTGAGCTTGAACGGCCCCCGAGGTCACCATCATCCTAGCATCATATCATATGTCTAAAGTCATACACCATCGAAGAAAAACCCGAAAATTTTTGCTCCTTCCCAGGATTGAACCCGGGACTTTCGGTTTACAAGCCTTCATCACACGCCACTGCACCACCCCGGCGATAACAATAGTTTCAATGTAGCAGTGATAAATTGTTGGGCTATTATAATTTAACTGCCGATGATGCAATAATAACCACAATAGATCCCAGGCTTAAAGTAGAATATTTTAAATCAATATCTGTTGATTATGATATTGATATATCCAAGTTAAAAATTTAAAGAGATTTACAATAGATATACAGGTATTTAATTTACCCCCATTTAAATATGATTTTATTTTATAAGCTCATAGTTATAACTGTCAAACAAATAAGGATAAAATTCAACAAAACAGGCTATACATTGTTTTTAAACAAAATAATATTCAACTGTGTGAAATAGATTTTTATCTGAGTGAACCAAGAGCAAAGAGTGATACTGACCCGTTAATGTGGTGGAAGGCAAATGCATATCGGATCCCCATACTCTCGAAAATGGCAAGGGATTATCTATCTATACAAGGAACATCAACTGCTTGTGAAAGGATTTTCTCAGTTGGAACTAATTTATTATCAAAAAACCGCATGTCATATAAGGAAGAAAATATAAGAAAAACTCTTTGCCTTAAAAATTGGCTTAAATTATAAATTAAATTAATAATATATATTTTAATTTTGTTTATAACTTGATTATTTATTTATTATCAGATTATTGATTACTAGGGATGTACCGATATTTTATATCGGATCGGGCCGATATTTCGCCCATTTTAAAATATCGGTTATCGGCAAATATTATAAAATTTTCCGATCCGATATAAAATGGCGCTTTTAACAAAATTTAAAAAAAGTTATATCTAAAAATCCATTTATTTTTATAAATAAAATCGGAATATATTTTTATGCTTAATTATTTTAATAGTAATAATTAGTTAATAAACATTCTGCAATATAGTTATTTTTTTTCGCATTCTGTTTAAAAAAGTTTTCATTAATCTCTTCAGAATCTGTTTTTAGTGATACTAGTGATATTAACAGTCCCCATCACCGCAGACCGATCTCTGATAAATTGGAAATTTTGGTATTTCTAAAAAGAAATCTTCGATAAATTAATTTTATATATTAATTTCAAATTTCAATATATTTGTTTATTACTAATTATGTAAATAGATTAATGTTATTACTTATTATATAAATAATTGCAATTGAATTGAATATAAACTATAACTGATAATTATAATATATTTAAATGACATATGTTATGGTATAGTAAAATTATAGATGTTGTACTAATAAAAAGAATATTAAAAATTAAAACCGGTATCTTTACAGAATACAAAATTAGATATGATATCGGATCGGTTATCGGCCGATATCAATAAAATATCTGGAATATCGGATCGGATCGGCCTCCAAAAAGTGGTATCGGTACACCCCTATTAATTACATATAATTATAATTTTTTCTGTTTAAAATCAAATTTGTAATAAAAAAATTTGTCAATATATTTGAGTATGATTTATTTTATTAAAAAAATTAATTCGAATTATTCGAATCGAATACAAATAGTAGATTTTATTATTCGTACGAACTCAAATAGTAAATTATTCGATTCGTTGCACTATTCGATTCGAATTCGTTTTTGAATAGGCCTAGCTTGGACCTATAGGAACAAGGTTTAACATTAAAATGTCATTAATATACTTAAAATCCTATAAAAGAACTTTTCTATTAATCAAACTAAATTCTTCCCCCCTTTGCCAATGGAGGCACAAGGTTTAACATTTGAATGATATTAATTCAATATAAAATCCTATAAAAAAACTTTTCTATAAAATCAAACTGAATCACCAACTCAACTTAAACCCTTAAAAAAGAAATTTTCTATAAAATCCAATAGAACCCCCCCTCCCCCAATACTGTCGATGACACTTATTATAATGTCTACAAATAATATTGATCAAAACAGTCCCAAAAAATCCCCTAGCACTGCCACATCCTGCTCTTCTCCTTCCATATGATCGAATCTAACACAAGAAAATTTACTAGTTTATAATTTAACTTAGTTATAAAAAAAAACAGTAATCTAAACCATAAAAGAGTATCGGCTAGTGTTTAGATAAAAACACTATACCGGTCATGGTTCAGTTTCAGAATAATATTCGAACCTTTGAAATCTGGTTCAAACATTTAGAAGTTTGATTTAAGATATAAGAAATAATAACGGTCAATAATTCGGCTATCTGGTAAAGAGTTTATCATTTGCGCCTGCGCAATAATTTTCTTTTATCCACCACCCCCCTAAAAATATAGATAAAAAATTTTTTCAAACATTTCTCAATCAAAATTTAGAGGAAAGTTTACCAAGCAAAGGTGATGATAAACGTCTTGTTCCTCATATTAGGATGGGAAAGCAAATCCCTTATACTCAGCTGTTTAACTTTGAGCTCCGTTTCTCCTACAAAATCATCATGATGTTTGATTTCTTGGCTACCATTTTCTACGCTCGGTTTATTCGAAATATCTGTTAGGGAAAACGCGAAATTGGTCAAGGAAACCGATGAATCGTTACTCGGCAATAAATCGCGTTTGAATTGTTCGGGGATATCTGCCTTTCGATGATCAGTGTTAGGTTCGTCATCTTTCTAAATGCGATTGTTTATGTATGTGTGTTATTGTATATTAACAATAAATTTATTAGATTAGAAGTCATGCAAGAAATTCTCCAAGTCCGTTAGGACCTATGACCTGACGATTCAATCAAATAAAATGCAATTTTGTGTGTCGATCATTACAAATCAGCTGATGACACGCCATTTAATGTAAATTGTTTCATAGGGGAAAACCAAAATGGCGTGGAACCCTATGATTTGTATTGTTTAAATGAACGAATATCGCCTAAGTATTTTCATAGGTTATTGAATTGAGCTAAGATAGATTGGGGCTGGCTGGACTGGACCATTTTTTTTTATTTCGTTTTCCATATAAAAAAATACCATACTTCTTTTCCTGAAGTCCAATATATCTTTTGAGTTAGCACCTATTTCTAAAATAAAATTGACCTTAACCCAGGGTGTATTTAAATAATCGATTTTTTTGAATATTTAAATCTGATTTTTTTTAAAGGGTGTAAAATTATAAACGATAACCAAATATCATGATAGGATATTATTTTATAGCCAGTGAATTATGAATTAAAATTCAGAAATTAAGATACCTTAATATTTACAATAAAAATCGACAAAAACCAAGAGTCTGAAAAAATGCCCATTTGAAAAAATGGGAATGACTAAAATACGCGTCCCCGAAAACTACGCGTCCCCAGTCAAAACGACTATTTTCTATTATTTTTAATAGGAAATCTTATTAAGCTTTATAAGATAAGTTAGAAAATGTTTTTTTTAATTTAAAAAAAATACGGTAACTATATAAAATTTACAAAAATTTATTTTTTTAAAAAATAAACTACGCGTCCCCGGTCAAAATACAGTTTTTTTTAAAAAATCAAAACGGATTCATATTTAGCTTATTAAAAGAATACAGAATATGTAAATATTATATTTTAAACTATTTTATAACTTAGTGATTTTTTCAAAAAACACTTTTTTTTTCAAAAACACTACGCGTCCCCGGTCATTTTTAAAAAATAAAAGCAGATTCATGTTTAGCTTTTTAAGGAGATTCAGAAAATGGTATTAATAAAAAAAAATTAAAAAAAAAATTTTTTAAAAATATTTTTTTTTGGCTAAACTACGCCTCCCTACGCGTCCCCGGTCAAAATACAGTTTTTTTTAAAAAATCAAAACAGATTCAAATTTAGCTCATTAAAAGAATACAGAATATGTAAATATTATATTTTAAACTATTTTATAACTTAGTGATTTTTTCAAAAAACACTACGCGTCCCCGGTCAAAAAACCGTTTTTTTAAAAAATAAAAGCAGATTCATGTTTAGCTTTTTTAAGGAGATTCAGAAAATGGTATTAATAAAAAAAAATTAAAAAAAAAATTTTTTTTAAATATTTTTTTTTGGCTAAACTACGCGTCCCTACGCGTCCCCGGTCAAAATACAGTTTTTTTAAAAAAATCAAAACAGATTCATATTTAGCTCATTAAAAGAATACAGAATATGTAAATATTATATTTTTAACTATTTTATAACTTAGTGATTTTTTCAAAAAACACTTTTTTCGAAAACAATACGCGTCCCCGGTCAAAAAACTATTTTTTTAAAAAAATAAAAGCAGATTCATGTTTAGCTTTTCAAGGAGATTCAGAAAATGGTATTAATAAAAAAAATTTAAAAAAAAAATTTTTTTTTGGCTAAACTACGCGTCCCTACGCGTCCCCGGTCAAAATTAATACCATTTTCTGAATCTCCTTGAAAAGCTAAACATGAATCTGCTTTTATTTTTAAAAAAAACGGTTTTTTGACCGGGGACGCGTAGTGTTTTCGAAAAAAGTGTTTTTTGAAAAAATCACTAAGTTATAAAATAGTTTAAAATATAATATTTACATAATCTGTATTCTTTTAATGAGCTAAATATGAATCTGTTTTGATTTTTTTAAAAAAACTGTATTTTGACCGGGGACGCGTAGTTTAGCCAAAAAAAAAATTTTTTTTTATTAATACCATTTTCTGAATCTCCTTGAAAAGCTAAACATGAATCTGCTTTTATTTTTTTAAAAAAACAGTTTTTTGACCGGGGACGCGTAGTGTTTTCGAAAAAAAGTGTTTTTTGAAAAAATCACTAAGTTATAAAATAGTTTAAAATATAATATTTACATATTCTGTACTCTTTTAATGAGCTAAATATGAATCTGTTTTGATTTTTTTAAAAAAACTGTATTTTGACCGGGGACGCGTAGTTTATTTTTTAAAAAAATAAATTTTTGTAAATTTTATATAATTACCGTATTTTTTTTAAATTAAAAAAAACATTTTCTAACTTATCTTATAAAGCTTAATAAGATTTCCTATTAAAAATAATAGAAAATAGTCGTTTTGACTGGGGACGCGTATTTTAGTCATTCCCGAAAAAATCCATGAAAGATTTTTTGCTGATAAAAATTCAAATAATATTTGGGAATTTTAGGTAAAATTTGATCAAAAAATATTTTAGTTTGAAACACATTTCAAAATTCTAATAAAAATGAATATTTTTTTAATTTAATAAGATAGCATACGTAATTAGGTGTTCTAATATTGTTTTTAATAAAATAGCAAATAATCAACAACATATATAAGCATTAACACCTTCATTATTTCCTTGATATCTCAAAAAAAAATATAAGGATCTTAAAATTTGAACTAACTGGTACCTTAGTTTGTATACAAAATTTACCCCAAATCCAAAGGGATTAGGAATATCCTAATAGATATGACATGGAATGACATATAAAAAAGTGTTTTATATAATTTTTTTTTTTAAGAAGGATCTCTTTACCAATTTTGAAATGAGGAAATTGTGAGGGATGGATACTTTGTTAACCTTGGCAGTTATTTGAATAATCTTTTCGGCTCTCTGATATTTTTTCTTGACTATCAACCATCGAATTGATTCTGGTAAAAACCTGATTATATTAAACAGTAATTGTAGTATAGTAATTTCAGTTTTTAGCTGGCCTAAAATTGAATAAACCTAGTTTTTAACCAAAAGATATCACCTCTCTTGGACTTTAAAAAAAATACACAACTCATTTATATAAAAAAAAGCAGTTATAAAAACATGGAAACTATCAAACAAATTAAATTAAGTGTGGCGATGATAGACATAAGTATAAATATGATCAGATCTAATTTTTTGCACTCTATTACAGTTCTAAAGTGCAAAATGTGGATAAAACAAATGCCATTTACAACAATTTTGTTTCTCAGTAATAAAATTAATGATTAAATGCTAAAATTATAAGATATAAAAAAAAATCTAGGAAAAAATTAAAAATTATATATAAATATTTATTCTTACCACCAATAAATATAGAAAGCAATAAATGGTATGTCCACAATAAGTGTCAATATTTTCCAATCCCTAACAAAGTAAGCTATTGTGGCAAATATAACCACACCACAGGCATAAGTAAAGCACATTAGAATGGTGATAAAGGCTCTCTTAGTTGGTCCCACTAATTCAATTGCTTAAAATATAGTTATAATTAATATGAGGAAATGGAATATCGAAGCATGAAAAAATTATTAATAAATAAAGCTTAAATATACTATAATTTGTTTTATAACTAATTTTTTAAAAACCCAATATAATTTCTCAAAAAAGTATATAACTAGGTTTACGTGATGTCAATTTATATAATTTACTTACATGACACAAATGGAATATCAAATATTGATGCAATTGTTAATCCTATTGCAAATTGACATATTATAAACATGTAGATATTTGATGAGTAAATTATGAGGATCCCAAATAATAGTTCTATTGTTAAGCAGGAAAAAAAACCTGCCCTACGACCCCAACTAACCATATTTAATATAAATGATTATTATTTAATAATTAATTACATATCAATAATGTGACCAAACAATAAATGACCACATAAACTTCCAAAATAAAACATTGATATAGTAAACTGAGTAATCCATGTTCTATCACAAACCATGTGAAACTATATACGAGGCTTATAAATAATGTAATCCTTTTTTATTAGTTTTTACTTTAGATGCAGCTGTAGATTTAAAAACATTTGTTTCAAATTCCCATTCAATGCATTTGAGATTAATTCGCTCATTAAACTGGTTTTGATAAGTGGCGCTGCAATTATTAATAGAAATGAGAGACAAGTTAGAATTATTAAAGTCTAATTTGTCATAGCTTGAAAATTTTATACATTTATGTTCTGGAATAGCTATCTGAAAAATGTATAAAAATCCAAAAAACGAGCATGGTAACGTAGCTGGTAAACAGATAAATGTTATTAATAACTTTTGGTAACGACCAAAGCTTCCTAATTCTGGTAAAATATCATCAAAATCTAACATTTCCGATTTTTATTTAAAAAATCCGCACTATCTCAAGGTCGATCTCCCGTAGTCTCGAATTATGATTAACTTTATACGTTTTGTCGCTTTACGAAAAGGTGAAAAAAGGTGAAATTGGATTTATTAGATAAATACCATTTTTCAATAATCAACCCAGCATAATACTTTGAGTTTATATAAATAGGAAGTATAAAAGTAACCAATTTTTTTAAAACTATTAATTAAATATGACATGCAGATATTTTATGCTATTCTAATTACATATACATTATATTTAGAGCAATGACATATAATATACCTAGACTGTCGATTCATTCATTAAAATGCATTTTTAAGCGTCGTTAAAAGCAAATCAGCTGGACCCGCCATTTTGGTAACAAAATTTTAAACGAGAGCCTAATTTATTACTATATCTGAAATTTTTCCTATGATACTTAACAAAGAATTTAAATCTACATCCATCTGCATTAATGGTACCATCAAGGATCCTATCCCACAAATATTCCAAGGCTATTCTCCCAAGAAGATATATATTTAGCAGACCAAATTCAAATAATTTAGAATTATATGACTAAATTATTAAAATTTATATTTTAAACATTTTTTTATACATAGAATATAAAGTATCTAATAAAGTTCCCTTACTTATCATTTGTTTTTCTTAAGACACAATATAATTGTTTTTCGTTTCTATTCTATTCTTAAAATATCTAATAAGGTAGATATATATAAATCATTGCTTAAATTTATGTTTATCTTAATATGAGACTTTACTTGCCCTTTTAATATTTCGAATCATACAAGGTGATAAACTGAATCATCAGGATTTTTATTATAAATATTCATATTGTTTGGCTTAAACATCTAAACATAAGTTAATTTTTTAAAGAATAGCTAAAAATTTACATTATGATATTAAATAAAAAAGTAAAATATAACTTAGAAATCCAGAATATTAGGCATCCTCTCCAATATTTTTCTTAAATAATAAATGTAAAGTTCTCTCAATTTTAAAGTTGTGATCCTGAATCTTAAAAATAGAGGTATTTCTTTTTTTTTAATATAAAGTAAATGTTTAATCTTCAGATTCTCAATAATATATATATTATAAAAAATATGTTATATTATTAAAGAAATACAATATGAATTTAATATTTTAATCAGTTGTGCTAATTGGATCATATTGATTTAATAGATATATCTTAGGATAAATTATGTATTGCAAATAAAAAATTATTTTTCCTTATATTATATTATCCAGTTTATTTTATCAATAAAAAAAATATAGATTAAATAAATTAAAACATTTCTAAGACTTCAGATAAATTTAGCTTAATCTTACCTTTTTATTTTTTGAAGAATTTTATAACTTAAAATTATGAGATTATTAATCTTATGATGAAAATCAATAATTGTTTATTATAAATTAATAAATAGAAATAATATTCATGAATTACAAAAAGGATTTATAGATATTATTTATATTTAAATATATATAGTTACAATATATATCTTTTGGTCAGCTTCTGACGAATGTTGGTATTTTCATTTTTATTTTGTTTATCTGCAAAATGATAAAATCTTATGTTTATGTAACGTTCAACTATTAATCTAATTAATTTTTGATAATGGCTAGATGTTTCTTCTTGATCTAGCATGTGATCAACCAGATTATCAAAAATATTTGTTTCTATCAGTTTTGAAATCACAAAAGATACTATTCGTTTAAATATACAAGGCCTTTTAATTTGATTATTATGTTCAAATGTACGGAAACCACTTTCAGCATATTGGCATAATCTAGATACATCTCTGGAAGGAATTATTAATCCCTGATTGTTTTTAACTTTAATTAAATTATAGCTCTCTTGATCTTTACAATTTTTAACAATCATTGCAGAAATACATATATAACACTTTACCTTATTTTTGGATATAAGTTTATGTTTGCGATGTTATCAACGAATGGCGATAATTTTTGGATATCTGGAACATCTATAAAAGAAAAATCTATAGCTTGTATATTGTCATCATCATTATCATTATCTTGATAATCTCTACAAAAAAGATTTGTATTATCGAGTGGAATACAATTACCTGTGCATAAGGCTCCCATCTTTGCTATCATAACGCCTCTTATAGCTGATCGTAATTGATAGGCAGAAGGGTTATTATTAAAACTTCCTCTGCTTCGTAAACAGCTAAAGAGCTCTAGATGATCTTGAGATGTTTTGTAGGTTAAAAGATATCTAAAATATGAAAAGCAATAAATATACAAAATATATATAATGCTAAATAAAATACTTGAGTTTGGAGTTAGGTCCTAATAATAATTCCCTCCCAATTCCCAAAATGCTTTTCATTGACAAGATTAAGCCTATAATGTAGACTTTTTTTTTGATCTATAAACGTATTTTCCACTTTCAAACCTTAAGGATTTTAAAGTTGTAATGCTCATCTCAAAAAAAATTTCATAATAAGAAAGTGAATTTGTAGTTAGTGGTTTTTTAAACCCTTTAGCAACTATGTTCCGTGTATTTAATAAGTCAAACATTCTATAAAAATATTATTTAAAATATTAATATATTTTAATATTGATTCTTAATAAAGTCAACTGTGCTCTCACAATTTTCAAACCCATCAATCTTTAGCTCTTTGCCAAAAGAATACCTTTTGCCACTGAGCTACTAAAAATTTGTACAGCAAGTTTAACCTTTAAAAAAATATATAAGTATTGTAGTATTTTTAATTGTACTTTCATTTTTTGTTTGTGATAGTCAATATGAGATTTATTAATTTTATTAGCAGCACGAAGTCCTTCTTTATCTTGTAAATTGTGAAGATTAGCTATATATTTCCAATTTATTATCTATTAATTTATAAAAATATATATTTTAATAGTAATTTAATTACTGATCCATTATTATAAATTAAAATTTTTTTATCACTGAGAAGATTTCTCAACAACTTAAAAAGAATACGTCCAACATAATGTAAACTTTTTCATCAAAATTTAATGCATGAGTAAAATAGGGCATGCATAGATCAGGATCTATAGATGCACCAAGTAGTTGGTACATTTTTATATTAGCCGCCAAACCATCACATACTATAACTTTACAGGAAGTGCCTGTATCGGTTTTCTCGATGCTTCTTTTGATAGAATTAAAAGATTTCAATCTGATTCGAAAGTAAAATTATTCACCACATTAAGCCTTGATGAAATGTCCATTCGTCATATTGTACAATGGGACAAAAAGGAGTACCATGGACATGTTGATTTGGGCAATGAAATCAAACCATCTGATTCTCTTCCTAAAGCCAAACAGGCTCTTTTTCTTATGGCAACATGTCTTAATGGAACATGGAAAATTCCCATAGAATACTTCTTAGTATCAAATACTACTGGAGATTTGCTTGCTAATATAGTCACTAATGCTCTTCATTTATTACATGATACAGGCACTTCCTGTAAAGTTATAGTATGTGATGGTTTGGCGGCTAATATAAAAATGTACCAACTACTTGGTGCATCTATAGATCCTGATCTATGCATACCCTATTTTACTCATGCATTAAATTTTGATGAAAAAGTCTACATTATGTTGGACGTATTCCTTTTAAGTTGTTGAGAAATCTTCTCAGTGATAAAAAAATTTTAATTTATAATAATGGATCAGTAATTAAATTACTATTAAAATATATATTTTTATAAATTAATAGATAATAAATTGGAAATATATAGCTAATCTTCACAATTTACAAGATATAGAAGGACTTCGTGCTGCTAATAAAATTAATAAATCTCATATTGACTATCACAAACAAAAATTGAAAATACAATTAAAAATACTACAATACTTATATTTTTTTATAAGGTTAAATTGCTGTACAAGTTTTTAGTAGCTCAGTGGCAAAAGGTATTCTTTTGGAACAAGAGCTAAAGATTGATGGGTTTGAAAATTGTGAGAGCACAGTTGACTTTATTAAAATGATTGATCAGTATTAAAATATATTAATATTTTTATAGAATGTTTGACTTTTTAAATACACGGAACATAGTTGCTAAAGGGTTTAAAAAACCACTAACTACAAATTCACTTTCTTATTATGAAAATTTTTTTGAGATGAGCATTACAACTTTAAAATCCTTAAGGTTTGAAAGTGGAAAATACATTTATAGATCAAAAAAAAAGTCTACATTATAGGCTTAATCTTGTCAATGAAAAGCATTTTGGGAATTGGGAGGGAATTATTATTAGGACCTAACCCCAAACTCAAGTATTTTATTTAGCATTATATATATTTTGTATATTTATTGCTTTTCATATTTTAGATATTTTTAAACCTACAAAACATCTCAAGATCATCTAGAGCTCTTCTTTAGCTGTTTACAAAGCAGAGGAGGTTTTAATAATAACCCTTCTGCCTATCAATTACGATCAGCTATAAGAGGCGTTATGATAGCAAAGATGGGAGCCTTATGCACAGGTAATTGTATTCCACTCGATAATACAAATCTTTTTTGTGGAGATTATCAAGATAATGATAATGATGACAATATACAAGCTATAGATTTTTCTTTTATAGATGTTCCAGATATCCAAAAATTATCGCCATTTGTTGATAACATCGCAAACGTAATCTTATATCCAAAAATAAGGTAAAGTGTTATATATGTATTTCTGCAATGATTGTTAAAAATTGTAAAGATCAAGAGAGCTATAATTTAATTAAAGTTAAAAACAAACAGGGATTAATAATTCCTTCCAGAGATGTATCTAGATTATGCCAATATGCTGAAAGTGGTTTCCGTACATTTGAACATAATAATCAAATTAAAAGGCCTTGTATATTTAAACGAATAGTATCTTTTGTGATTTCAAAACTGATAGAAACAAATATTTTTGATAATCTGGTTGATCACATGCTAGATCAAGAAGAAACATCTAGCCATTATCAAAAATTAATTAGATTAATAGTTGAACGTTACATAAACATAAGATTTTATCATTTTGCAGATAAACAAAATAAAAATACCAACATTCGTCAGAAGCTGACCAAAACCATTCTATTTAAAGGACAATAAATATATCTATATAATCTTTTTTAATTTAAATGATATTAGATATATATTGTAACTATATATATTTAAATATAAATAATATCTATATATATTTAAATATAAATAATATCTATAAATCCTATTTGTAATTCATGAATATTATTTCTATTTATTAATTTATAATAAACAATTATTGATTTTCATCATAAGATTAATAATCTCATAATTTTAAGTTATAAAATTCTTCAAAAAATAAAAAGGTAAGATTAAGCTAAATTTATCTGAAGTCTTAGAAATGTTTTAATTTATTTAATCTATATTTTTTTTATTGATAAAATAAACTGGATAATATAATATAAGGAAAAATAATTTTTTATTTGCCATAATTTATCCTAAGATATATCTATTAAATCAATATGATCCAATTAGCACAACTGATTAAAATATTAAATTCATATTGTATTTCTTTAATAATGTAACATATTTTTTATAATATATATATTATTGAGAATCTGAAGATTAAACATTTACTTTATAATAAAAAAAGGAAATACCTGTATTTTTAAGATTCAGGATCACAACTTTAAAATTGAGAGAACTTTACATTTATTATTTAAGAAAAATATTGGAGAGGATGCCTAATATTCTGGATTTCTAAGTTATATTTTACTTTTTTATTAATATCATAATGTAAATTTTTAGCTATTCTTTAAAAAATTAACTTATGTTTAGATGTTTAAGCCAAACAATATGAATATTTATAATAAAAATCCTGATGATTCAGTTTATCACCTTGTATGATTCGAAATATTAAAAGGGCAAGTAAAGTCTCATATTAAGATAAACATAAATTTAAGCAATGATTTATATATATCTACCTTATTAGATATTTTAAGAATAGAATAGAAACGAAAAACAATTATATTGTGTCTTAAGAAAAACAAATGATAAGTAAGGGAACTTTATTAGATACTTTATATTCTATGTATAAAAAAATGTTTAAAATATAAATTTTAATAATTTAGTCATATAATTCTAAATTATTTGAATTTGGTCTGCTAAATATATATCTTCTTGGGAGAATAGCCTTGGAATATTTGTGGGATAGGATCCTTGATGGTACCATTAATGCAGATGGATGTAGATTTAAATTCTTTGTTAAGTATCATAGGAAAAATTTCAGATATAGTAATAAATTAGGCTCTCGTTTAAAATTTTAATAATGATTTCTATTACCAAAATGTCGGCTCCAGCTGATTTACTTTTAAAGGCGCTTAAAAATGCATTAATGAATGAATCGTCAGTCTAGGTATATTATATGTCATTGATTTAGAGAGTATATAAAGATGCACATTCTATTATCAATCAGAAGGGTCATATATCCTACCCTTACCAAATATAATTTTTATATATAAATTAATTTAATATTAAATACATTTATTAAATATTTAAATTATATTATTTACTTTATTAAATTATATATATTATCAATTATATATTTAAATTTCTAATAATTTGTTATATCAATTAATTTAATATTAATTATATAAATTATCAAACCTGCCTCATTTGTAATTACCGATTGAAATTTATTGGAGGCCATGTTTTAATTTAATATTAATATTTTAAATTCTCTCGCTTCAATGTATATGTCATTGTTTTTTATATATAAAATTATTTACAAAATGAACTGATATAACAAAAACGAAAAAATACTTTTAGTTCGAAGGTTGTATTAAACGAATTTAAGCTTAGATTATTTTCCAAGATCTTAATAAATAATGTGCCAATTGTCACCTATAAGACTGTTATTAATATATGCAACTATTAAATATAAATATATTTTCAATCCATGCTATACCTATCAATAATCTTTTTCAATAAAAACTTGCCAATTTAATGTACACATTTTTTTAAGAATGATGAATAGGAAATATGTATCTATTGGCCTTGTATTTCTGATTCAAGCGTGTTACACTTATTTTTTATTTTTATCAAGATACATTAGTCATTGTATTTTTTATGCCGAGATCATGTAAAATAATAAAATAAAAAATTTCCTTAAATATTATAATATTACTTTTTATTTATAAAAAATTTGGTTAACTAACAGGTGTTTACAATCATTTATCCATAAAATTGGAATAGTATTGAAAATATTTGAAATATAATGAGTTTTCAATGGACATTGGTCGCCGGGTTTTTATATATTGAGATTGCTCTCGTGACTCTTTTTTTGATGCCATGGATAAAACCTAGAAGGTAACATTCCTTATTCTAAATTATATATCTGTTAAATAATTCAATTTATAGATGCAAAGGTGTGTATAATTTTTTATTAGAAACATGTTACCTAAAAAAAATACTATATTTAGCATATCATTTTTATGATTATATTCCTCATTTTGAAATTATATCTTTTGTGATTAATTTTTAACTTAGTGAAGTGAAGCAAATTTAATTTTTTTTATCCAGCCCTCAGCCATAGATTACCATTATTTACTAATAAGGAATTTATATCCTTAGCAGTATACTCTACCTTTGATAGAAATCTAACATATACTATACAAAATTTTTCAATTATGTTTAGTCTTTACTTAGGCATATCATAAACTATAAGTGTAATAGCCAATTTTTAGAGTCAAACAACGCGAGCTCATTTTTTTCTATAAAATATTATATTTATCTTAAAAATTACGTTTGAATTCACATTTGTTTGCCAAAAAATAATATAAATTTTGCTTCTCTGTATAATTTTTTTTCCAAAGTAGATTAAAATTTTTAAAATCATAATTACTAGTGGGTAATATCTTTATCAGTCTATTATACTATACTTTTTAATTTAATTAATTATTATTTGTACCTGCTCCCAAATTTCTTCAGATTATTACTTAATATTTTATTTTTATATAATTATTTTTAGATGGCAAAAGATATTCAAATCGCGATTGTTGAAAGCTTTGAACTTACATTCCCAATTATATTTTAGTGGATTTATTATCATCTTAATCCTCCTTTTTTCAGGTTCACTTAATCAATATTAATAATACATTGTGTTCCTCTACACATGCTTAATTATCAGTTAATTTTTGCTAGGTAAATGATTTTTTAATATTAAATTATGATATCCAGCACTGTTCTGCCGAATATTAAAAGGGCTCGCTAAAAATAATTAGCTAATTTTAATTTCCTTTATTACTTTTTGTTCATAAATATACACTTTATAGCTCAGTTTCCTTTGTAAATTTTAATATATTTAATAATAATATTAATATTTCACATATTTTTTTAGAAAAAAATATTCATATATTTATTTTCAAAGCTATCAATAATCATTACATATGCATTTAATTGCTTCACTTTTAATTTTAAGTGAAACCTATTTTAAAATTCAATTTTTTATTAAAATTCATATACAAATATGATAAAATATTATTATTTAAAAATTAACTTTATAATATAGAGAATATAATATATATTTTTTTTAAAAAAATGTTTTTTTTCTTCTTTTTATAAAAATATACATTTGTATCAATCTTCTTTTTTTTTTAATTTGTAAGCTCTCTGTATGTGGGGAATACTTTAAATATTAATCTCGCAATGTAAAGCTTATTTTAAAAATAAACGTCAATATTTAACTACTAAACAAATATTCTGCCAACATATGTCAAACAAAATAAATTGTTGACGCCTTTCA
This sequence comes from Gordionus sp. m RMFG-2023, assembly GCF_954871325.1. NCBI lineage: Eukaryota > Metazoa > Nematomorpha > Gordioida > Chordodea > Parachordodidae > Gordionus > Gordionus sp. m RMFG-2023. The sequence continues at coordinate 4,614,546 of NC_088775.1, forward strand.
ACAACAAAATTATTTTTATAAAGGGCTTAATCATGCTCATTTTAGCTCAACTCAGATGTTATACTATAATTAGGGATCGGAACAAAGGCGTTTCCGTGTTCCGTTCCCTTTCTAGCCCATATAAATAGTATCACTTTTCGATACCCTTCCAAGGCGTTTTTTTCCACGCCCCTCCCCTGCTCATAATAAATAAAATCGACCAAATTTTCTTTTATATAAAGACGCTGTTAGAGAATCCTATAAATACCAAACCACTGTGGGCATCGATCCAACTATCGCTGGCGTGGGGTCGGAAAATCAGCTGAGAATGAAGCTATTTCGAGCTCAACGAAATTTCTACATCTCCGGGTTCGCCCTTTTTCTTTGGCTGTAAGTTTTTTTTAGACAATTATTTTATAAATTATCTATTAATATCACAAAATTTTATAGTATAAATCACGACGTGCTAGTAATTTTTTTTAAGATTTTGACAGATATTTTAGTTTAAAAGGGCCTGGGGTATGTTGATTCCTCGAAATTTGTAAGAGGAAGCTCAGCCTCTTCGATTATTTGATCTAGTGCCGGAGGTTCTGTTTCCGGTTTCAAACTTTGACTAGTTTTTTTAACAGAGGATATTCTTCCAAAATAAAATTCTTCTTACCAATTTGTTACATACATAAAATTAATAATTTTAGACACTATATTTAGTGTTCCGTAATGGGATAAAAAAATCTCCCCTGAACCTAAAACGTAGGCAACGGATGGTTTACCATAGATTATTCAAAAAAATATTTACATTAGAACTTCTAATGACTCAATATTGATGAATAACCAAGAGCCCTTCCCGTAAAATACATGGGAACCTGAACCAAAACCGGGTTTGAAATTTTCTAGTATCCGGTTTGGAAATTTGAGGGACCAAAATCGGGTTTAACCACTCAAACCCGGGGTATTTTGGGTGTTTAAAAATCTCGCTCCTAATGTTCGAGCTGACCAAATTCTCGCAAGTTCAAGAAAATAATTTCCGAATCAAAATTTGGTTCAGAACCCTTGCTTTCTGCTCCAAGTTCCACACTATAGAATGCCAATTTGATTGATCTTATTATATTTTAGTAAAATTAGTTGGTCAAACCTTTTATATGCTTCAATTTAGTAATAATGTACAACATTTTAACATTGTACAGTATCATGCTAAACTTAAAAGTATAGTATATATATAACCCTGAAACGAAATATTTGTTATTCGAAATTCGATTCATATTTTACGAATACGGATAACACAATTATTCGGTTCGAAATTTCGAATCGAATATGAATAATGAGGGAAAATATTCGTCGAATAGTAAACCTTTTTTATTCGATTCGAATTATTTGTATTATTCAAAATTATTCGAAATTATTTGTTTATATAAATATTTCATAATTTTTCATATTTTATTTTTTGCGTTAATATTCGTAAATCGTAAGTAAATAATTAAAAAAAAGAAGAAGTAATTAAATTTTCCTAGTGGATATCATTTCGTTTTACTTTATTTTATTTCCTATTTTTTATATATATATATAAAGGGAAACGCCCCAACAAAGTAAATTAAAAAAAATATAATTATTTTTAATTTTGATGATCAGATTTAAAAAATTCCAGCTAAATAAAGAATTCCCAATAATGCCTTGAATTCTGTTACATCAACTTCTTCAGTAGAACTTTCATATAGGTCAGTATAGTTTTTGTTTGGTATGATAAATAATCTCTTCAACCATTTTAGCATTTTCTGGAGTGCTTCTCATATTCTTTTACTCCTGGCGGATGAATAACTAAAATTTTGTTGACGAGTTCTTTTTCTTTGATTAGGGAAATCCTTTTTCCCATTTAGCTAACCCTTTTTTTAAGCTAATTTTAAAGAGAAATATACTATGATACCGAAATAATATTTTCTTCATCATCTAATTCTGATTGTGTATCATGATTCACTCTACAAAAAAACGAATCGTATCGTATATTAATCATATTCGGATTTTCGGATCGAATAATTGCGCTATTCGTATTCATATAAATAATATAATCATTATTCGATTCGATTCGATTCGAAAATTTTTCTGAAGCTTATAAAAAAAATAAATTATTTTTTTGCAAGAAAAAATTACAAATGTATTTGCATCTGTATTATTAATAATGTGATTGAACTGTAATTAATAAAATAATTATCAGTATCATTGGAATAAGTATAATATTATTTTATTATGTATTTAATTTAACCTGAACGTGATAATTAAGCACCAAGCCCCATAATGTTATATACGAACACACTGAAAATGATAAAATATGAATGATGTTGATTTTAGTATTGGATAAAAATAAAACAGGATGGAAAGAAATTTACAAACTAGACATGTTTTTCGAATAAATATTTAAAATTTATTTTTAAAAATATAAAAAATAATCAATTACTGTCTTTCAAAATTATTATTTATATAATAAAAACGTTAAAATGCTAAAAAGTAATTGTGCCGGAGAAATTAAAAAATTGCGGTAGATTTTTGCGGGAGATTTCCAATTGCGGTAGTTTTGCTGGAGTGAGATGTTTGCGTGTAAACTAAAAAATTTCGGGAGTCTCCCGTTGATGGGGGGAGACATGGCAACCCTGATTATGAATCGGTTACGCGTTATCAAATTGAAATTGATGACAATGACTAGTCAGAACAAGATGTGTATGCTCAATCTACTGCAAACCATAATAATCCCTTCTGGTCCAAGAAATACTTAACAACCAGCATTAGAATTTGATAAAATATCAGGTCCAATATCATCCTTTAAAACGAACCCATTGTGTCCATCAGATATATATATATATAATTTATTAATGATTCTCTAATAAATACAATTACATTCAATACAAATTTGTATGCCCAACAAAAAAAATAGATATCAACCAACTACTCCCACAGAAAGAGAAAAAATAGACCATTTAAAGTCTTTATATGAAATTTCGCTAAGGTGGCGAAAATAGTGGCTTGCCAATATTTCTTTGGCTGTTAGATGAGGCTATTATCAATTCATTCATAATCTACGATATTCTTACAGACAATGAACTCTCCTCATCGAAAGAAATTCCGAAGACAAATAATTGCTAGCCAATTGGCACACAAAAATATCGATAGGGATGATAATATTCAGAATGATAATAACTATATATCAATGCAAAAAAATAAATAATAATCCTTATATCCTTCTAGAAATAAGGCTAAAAAAAACTCAGCTATCAACCTCTGACAGGAACCTCCCGGTGGTCGTGCAAATCATGCAACGTTCCACTATGTTTAAATAAAAAATAGAAACTGTTTCGATAGGTTGTCAATGTTATGAATTTGTAACCACCATTGAGCGCCGCCATTTTACTAAATATCGTGTTGCATCATATTAATTTTATGAGGGAACTTAAAGTGTTAAAGTAGGTAGGATAGGTGTCACCACAGATATGTTCGGTAAAATCGAAAAAGGGTCTTGTATAATATTTATTAAAGTCGTCAAATTATCCTGGTAAAAAAAAATAAATAAAGTGTTGTTAAACGGCTCATTAACTCGATATTTTAGCCAAAGAAATATTGCCGAAGGTTCCAGATTTCGCTAATAGATGTCTAGATCTTTGTGCCATCTATGATAAAAATCTCCAGGCTTGAGTAATATTTTTCTGGATAAAATATTGAGTTAGCTGTTTTTAAAAATCGGCTAAAAATCGAGCCATTTAACAAGACTACTCAGTTGTCTTTCAGATACCATCATACATCCGAATCACAACTTCGTCAATTCCCTTCGACCATTATATAAGGGCTATTCCATCTTATGGATGTGTCTAACTTGGGGATAGTAAGAGAGAGAGCACGCACACACATCTCATAATATTTGTCTTTATAAAAGAATTGCGATTAGCCCTTAAATGATTGTTCTTAATGTTAACAAGCATCTGCTTTCTTGAGTATTTCTTGTATACTACTAATCTAAAGTGCATAATCAACTTTACAGCGCCCTACCGATGAATCATTTTTAGGGGTTGACCTGCCACTTTACATTGTACCAATTTACTGATTCACATTCTGGTGAAAATGTATATTTGGGAGTTTTCTACTAAAATTATAATATCTATATTAGTAACATAGAAATTACTTGTGATGATGTAAGTTTAAATTCAACTTTCAAAAAAAAAAAATTCTTTGTTATAAAACACCCAACTTGTAAAATTTTACATGCGCGATGTTTTGCGCACACCTACTCAATTTAAGTGGTACAAGAAATACTATAGGAAAGTAGACATTGTCAAAATTAAGAAAAATCGTTATGGCTATTTCATAATTCTTCTGTAAAGACAAATATTATGAAGAATGTATGGTATACATTACGTTCCCCGATGAAATATCTAAAAATTAAAATTAGACACCTCCATAATATGGAATAGCTCTTATATAATGCTCGAAAGTGCTAGAGCCATTGACGAAGTTGTGACTCGGATATATGATGATATATCTGATATTAGAAGAAGGACTACTGAGTGATTACCCAGTATGATTGAACGGCTTTAATAAATTATTTTTTATTAAACCGAACATATTTGTGGTGACACGTATCCTACTCTAAATCTTGCCATCCCCTTTTTATGTTTCTTTAATGAAACATTTAAATTCACATGACCGCGATTTCATAAACAGTATTATCGGCAGTGCTAATGACAAAAATAGGGAATTATTATAACCTAACAAATATTGAAACCATAATATCAACCATATTTAGATCCTAGACTAAGAGTTATTTTATGATCAGTTACCTGCTTCAAAAGTAAAATATATATTATCGATACAACAACAATTAAACCGATAGTATAATTTTATAGAATTTTTAAACAAAATATCACCTCATCTCATAAATATATGAGATTGAAACATATCTTAATGAATTAAGAATCACTTCTAATAAGAGTCAGCTAGAATGGTGGGGATTGCATGGGGATCGTTTTCCCGGGTCGCCGAGAATGGCAGCTGATATATTGTCCATTCAGGGATCTTCGGCTTTATGTGAGCGGTTATTCTCAATAGGGACAAATATGATAATGAAGAATAGAATTATCTTAGAAGGAAGAAACCATTAGAAAGACTTTATGCTTGAAAAACTGGTTATCGTCAAATTCGATTCTACCATAATTATATATTTTTTTAATGTATTATATTAATGATGTTTTTAAAATGAGATCATTGTACCTTTTTAGAAAATTTGAATAAAATTTGAATATTAGATTGAAGAAATAATTTAGGTATCAATATTAAGCAATTTCTAATTCTAAAAATCGGGTCTTTTTGGCCAATTAGTTATGAATAATAGAATTATTCGAATCAAATACGAATAATAGAATTATTCGATTCGTTGTAAACTCATGTATATATTAATTTAATTATGCCTTATATTTTTTTTTAAGTTCTAAATGGCTATGCGATAAGTTTAAAACGATTGCCCTTTCAAGGGGTGGAATTCTGTTATATAGCAATTATTTTTTGACAATATATATATGATATAATTTATAATGTCGTGCACAGGGTTTTGAGGCGCCTGATAACACTCATCACTTATCAAGCATACCTGGAAGCCACTACAGAATCTTCGATGAAGCAGGCTCTAAGTGCCACGCAAGCGGCTAACAAGCTCATATCCGAGAGACCTAATAGAAGGAAAATGGTTTTTTTTTTAATTAAAAGAATTTATTTTATTTTGTAGATATACCATTTTTTTTATAAAAAATTATAATTTCAAAAGGGTCCTCGATGTTATGTCGGAATCCTTTTAAATTTTTTTGTTTTGTTTTTACATCATTCAGTCAATACATACAAGCCAATAAAAATCGAATAGAAATAATTCGCAATCAGATGTTTTTTGAAGTATCATTCGGTCAAATGATTAGTCTCCATTTTTTGCATTTCTCGCCATTATTTAACAAAAATATTATTTGTTTTTTTAAAACATGTACCTTTTTTTTTATTTATCAAAAAAAATTATTTGAATTCTTATATCTTTATCGTTCAGGATAAATTCTCAACTTGATTTCGATCAAGGTCAGATTAGAAACTCTACTCTATACTTTTTTTACGATGATTATTATATATATCACAAATTCTCCAATTTTCAAGGATGCCATATCTAAATTGAAATTCTAATTTCCTTTAACTCCTCCCCCTTCTATCCTCCGCCAATCATGGTCCAGGATTTCTAAAATCCTTTTTTACCCTATCTTGATTGATCATTATCTTTTTATTCTCTAAATTTTTCGTATGGTATAATTTAAAAAAAAATTAGATGGGAGGTGACGACGATAGCGGAGAGGAGGAATTGGACGACGCGGAAGCCGAAATGATGAGAATCAAGGATGAGCTAGATAATACTAAAAGAGGTTTTTTTTAAAAAAATAAAATAAATTCAAAATATATCAATTTAACCATTTTTCAACCTGTAAAAGAAATCATTTTTAAAAAACCAGTTTCCTTAACTCCTCGAGGTTTTTCAAAATATTTTTGAGAATACGAAATTTTTCAGGATTTGATTTTTAAAAGTTACTCAATATCCTTTGGCAAAAACTTCTTTTTTTTTTACAAAAAAATTTTGCTTTAAACTTGATTACAAATTTGTCAACTTATCATTTTTAAAAATAAAAACAACTTAACTTCGTGGAAAGCGAATGATATTTTTTAAATGTTTAAAAGGTAAAGATGTTATATAATATATTTTTTGCAAAAAATTTTACAATATTTATAAAATTAGTAAATAAACCCACTCTATTTTTGTCATAAAATGCAGGAAAAAATAATGAAGTTAGTTAACATGATAGAGAGAGGGTGTATGGGATGGCGGGTGTAGGAGGAAATGGAGGCAGAGTTGTCGAGCTCGAATTCAAGTTCAGGAATTTAAAATTGTTTGGTTGGACATTTTGAGACCACGGGTGAAACACAGATCGATTTGTGGGCAACCCATCGAACCTATGGCATTATGAACCCGGGGCTGGTTCGGTCATCTTTTAGAAAATCGGTTTCGATTAAGTCCCCGTTATCAAAATAACCGCTAATAGGGTTTAGAATTTCTGAACCCGAATTCGGGTTCACAACCCTGAATGGAGGAATACGATGGTAAATTGGGAAAGGTTGAGGGAGGAAGAAAGATAGTCAGAGGATCCTTATAAAAAAAATACATATTTCTAAAGGGGAATTGCTAGATTTTAGCATTCTAATTGGTTGTTGGGAGAAACCATTCAAATAAAATCACCTGATTTATCCGAATTCCTATTTCGGTTTTATGCCCAAATCGCTAATTTTTCAGTTTCTCCTTTTTTTTAATCGTTAGAAACCTCGAAACATCCGGTTTAAGTTGGCCGAATATCTTCCCAATAACCCCCCCCCCCGATGGAGTTCCATTTGGCCGCCTTCTTAAGGTTGGCACTACGATCTAGAAAAATTTGCTGAAATTATATTAAGGAAAGACTATACACTGAAGTTAATTTACCACGCGCCATTACATAATAGTTTATTAAAGATCGTTTTATCACCATCGTATATATTATTTCTTGCAGAACTCGAGATAACATCTGGCGACTTGGAAGTCATGAAAAAGCAAGCCCAATCGGTCAACACCGAATACGATAGATTACTGACGGAACACGCTCAATTACAAGTTAATTTACATAGTATTTATACTACGTGTACCTTTTTTTCTAAGTTTTTTTGAGATTTATAATTTTATAATTAGAGGGGTGAGCGGCCAAGACCCTATCCGGGTTCGGTGGGTATTTGATATTCGAACGGATATCAGTCGATGTCGGTTCTGTTTAATTGACATCAACTCGGATTGGTCTCTAGAAAGTTGTATCGGTTTGTACATCGGGATTAATTTGTATTTTATGCGTGATATTTATTTTAAAAAAATAAATAAATTTAGAAAAAAATTGAAAGAAAGGATTCTGGCAACAAGAAGAGTAATTAAAGTTTTCGCATAACAAAAACTCTTATCATTCTTATATTCATTTCGCAATTGAATATTTTACATTAATAGCATTAATTTTCTTCATTATTATAATATTTAAAAAAAATATATATATTACGTGTCAGATAATTATTTATTATTTTTTTGAAATTAGCTTAAAATATTGTGATTTTGTATTTTTAATGGGTATCATATAATTTTGCTGTCCATAATTATTTTAAAAGATTATTAGTTGTATTATATATTATATTTTTAAATATTAAACCAATTAATATAATTGTAAAACGAAATAAATCTTATTAAATAAAATGTACAAAAATTAATGTGAAGAATAGCTCAAACCACCTGAAAGAATTTTTTTTTAATTGGATGAAATAGTGAGTTAGAATTACAGGTTAGCGAGATATAGGTTAGGGAGCATTTAATAAAATTTCATCATATTTTAAAAAATAACCTGTTAAATCTGCAGGTTACGTTATTATAAATAGACTAATAATCTAATAGAAATTTAAATAAATCAACGGTCTTAAAGGCAATTTCATTGGACCTAGATCAGAAATAGTCGCTTCTGATAATTTAGTTGTTATGGCGCAAAGTGCAATATATAAATCCACTCTTATAATAAATATTTTAATGAATGTTAGGCTACATCATAGGAAGCAACAGACGCTTGCGAATAAAATGGCCCAATTTTAATTGCTTTGTTAGGAAAGCCTTAGATTTGAAACGATATATAGATTGGCATTTGAATAAAATTATTTACTAGTTAAAATAATTAAAAACGCCCTCAAAAAATACTGTTATCAGTGAATAAATTTATACCACAATTAGACGGGGTTAATAAGACAATTATTCGAGAGAGACCTTTGTAGACTTGGGGTGAGGTAGTGTGATTGATGACACGTGACCCATAATCTGGACGAAGGGTCCTAAACGTTGTCGCGTTTTATTAATTACTTTGTTGTTGAATCAGAACACCTGATCACGTTTAGAAAAATTTCGTCTCATTTTGAGAAGTAAATCAAAAATTTAAGTTTATCACTTTATTAAATTCCTTATAAAAGTTATATATATATATTTTTTTGTTTTTTCTCAAGATTAAGCTGCTATATAAGTGTGTCGTTTTGGGATATAGAATTCACTGGGATTTGGAATATCTCAGTTTCAAAACAACGTCACCCTTTCGCCGATATCTTTCTTTCCTTTCTTTCTCTCTTTCCTTATTTCAAGAGAGGAATATTAAACTGGTTTATAAAATGCGTTACATTTCAAAGTTGGCACAAGATTAACAGATGTTTTTTTGGTGCACCGACACGACCAGCTAGGAACGTTATCAGCACTTAAAAAAATATGTTATCAAAAAACAAAAATAAATATTTACAAATCGTAGTAAAGTATCCGATTTTAACGCACATTTAAATTATCGTCGATATTCCAAGGTGTCTATACATTAAAAAAAAAATTAGCTCCCAATTCTGAAATTACACCCATTTATGTATATTTGTGCTAACCTATCCTGGTTTGACATACCCCACCCCCTTTTTCCTGAGGCTACAATATAATAACTGCATTTCTTCCATTTGGGATTATTAGTCGATTCACTTTAACCAATATTTTTCTTTAATTTTATGGACGGCTTCATTTTTTTTTACACATCTGTGGGAGCCTTATTGCAATAGAGTAATCACTCTATTATTTGTCAATGTTAGAAAAGAAGTCGCGGAGGGATTTAGAATTTTAATTTACTGTATATTTTCACAAATGAATACTTTATAGAATTAATTATAAAAAAACGTGTTCAAAACAATTAACGATGTCTTTTTAACGATTAATTTTTTAAATTATTATATTATATATTTTTAATTTAAGATATTATAAATATTCTATTACAAAAAAATATAATTTGAATCAATAATTGTATAAGGTTATATTAATGAAAGTAATCGCAAATATAAAATATATATTTCTTTTTTAATAAAAAAATAATATAATAATTTTCATAAATATTATACGGATAAATGATGTGAGGTATTATGTATTTTTTTTATTTTAACTATCGACAAAATTTTATACGCCAAATGCAGTTCTCGAGAATATTTCCCAGAGTCCAAAATTCGCGGGTATTTTACATTTCCGGCCTAAATTCCGTTATATAAGAGTCAAAAAATAATCCGCCCTTTTAGAACACATCTTGACCCTGGAATATTGGGTGAATCTATTTTGTAACGCCAACCATTTGGTCGCGTTCAGACGTTTATAATACGTATCGCGGACGTCGTTAATATCATTATACGCGAATCTTTTGTATTTTCGATATTTGCCCATTCTGCCATCTATTTTAATGTAATCTATCATTTCGCCGCAATTAATGTGGGCTCGCAAAGAAAAATTGGAAATCGATTTTCGTATAGTCGAGTATTTGGGGCAGATTGGGTAGCCTTTTAAAGATTCTGCATATTTTTTTGGAATTGTAGCTCTAATCTCTTTGATGGACGTTTTCGAATTTGACCAATAGAAATTGGGTACGTGGTTACTGTACACGGAATTTAAGGTATGCCTGACCCTCATTTTGATTTGATTTATTCGCTGCGCATCATCTTCGTGCCGACATTTAAACTCTTCATCTTGGTTAGAGAATCCATTTCGATTATAAGCATCATACGATAATTCGCGAACATTGTACGCGCACATACATTTATTATCTTTTTTATGATGATTTTGTAAATATTCGCCATCGTTATCGTTTATCAAGCTTATTCGGCAACTATCACCGTTGTTGTAACCAGACATTTTATCATGATTTAGTTTAGAACTTTGACTCAGCGACTTGTTGAAATTTTTTATACAAAATAGCATAGCTGATTGAAGTTGAGGATGCTTTTGGATGCTTTTGCACGTTTTTTGATAGAGATTCGCGTTTAGAGAGTACAAAGAGCTAAAAATGAATTTGAAAAACTTGGACCAACTCCTCAAAGTTTTGGTATTGAACACCCATATTCCAGCAAAAATTCCGGAGAAGAGGGAGAAAAAGAGGATTAAACTGAGATGGTGAAATCCACCGGAGTTATTTATATACGTCACGAGTTTTAGATTTAATTTCCCGATATCTTGATTGCTAGTTGATGATATATCTAATGTTTTGTAGTATAATTTTTCGGTCGGGAAAGTTACTATGATAATATAGTCATATTTCAGAATTTTAGCGTCACGCTGGTGGTCCTCGGTTTTATTCAATATTTGTTTGATCGTTTTAATGATGGTCATATTATCGTGAATATTTGTCGTTGCTTTAATGATAAAACAGCTGTTATTGAATTTATCTCGCCACGTTGCGCTTGGAGGAGAATCGCCTACCTTTCTATCGTTTCTACCAGTCGTATGATTGCACGTGCCATTATTCGAGATAATAAACCGTAAATCATCATTTTTACTAGCAAATTTTTTATTAAACGGAGTAATGATGGAGTCTGCGCACTCAAGGTCAATGTCACATTTCGTAATATTATTTTCGAGTTTCTCGAAGTCAAGGGCAGCATTCGTAGGTAACAAGGTTACGTTAAAATTTTCCGGCATATTTTTGTCGATTCGAGCTGCCCAAAAATAATCGTGAAATATTACGTTGATGACCAATACTATCTTGAACAAAAGGTAGAGAACGGCGAATAGGGAAGTCTTGAAGCTTAACCGCTCAAGTTTGAGAGCATTAGAATGCGATATTTTGATAACTTTTTTGAGTCTTTGTATCGACACGATTCCCATGAATATGAATACGGATCCTATGACCAAGCTGACCAGAGTGGGCATCAGATACAGCATATTATAAAATGTCCTGTCATCGCGATCGCTGTCAACCCTAATGTTTAGCGTTCTTAAAAGAACAACTGGAAAATCGTCTCTAAGAGTACAATAAAATAAACACGGTAATTGTGATCCATCTCGCAGAACGTTTATATTCTCTTCGAAATTTCCTAGCCCTGGTTTTAAAACAAAGAAATGTTCGCATACATCGATAACTGAGAGATTGGCGTTTAATAAATTTAATTCTAGTTTCGGCGTATAATTATCAAGTTCCGGTATTTTATTTTTATTCTGGTTCAATATTTTCGTAATACCGGTTACGTCTTCGCCATTCCTATCTGGTGTGAGCAACAACAACGCGATGGTAAATATCGCGGGAGTTATCCAACACACCAAATGAAACAATAGATTGAGGTTACGAATAGCCTCGTGGCCCCATTTTTTGACCGCGGCTAGAAACCAAGATATCGTTAATACGACCCACCAGAGCGAGGCTGCGCCTTCGAAGTAATACAGCAACACCAATAGAGTGGTGCTGGAATTTATTTGGAGACAGGATACGTTTGAACCGTTTTTGTTGCTGAGGGTGGCATGTAGATTGGTCGAGAACGAACCCTGGGAAGCGAGCCACGTTGCTCTATCGGAAGAGCTAAAGATCGCGCTGTCTACCTGACCCATAACTGACCACGATGAGTTTATCGGGGATGACATGAACATAAATTTTCGGATCAAATACGCGATCGAATAAACCCAGTAACAACCGGAGTAGTAGATTATAGGCTTCTCTGGGTACTTGAATCGGGAGGTGTCCAAGCAATAAGTGAATATGAGTAGAATGGTCACGAAAAAGCATAAAATCGCTAGCAAAGTCATCCATATTTCGTATAGCAAACGCTCATTTTTGCGATCGTCACTTTTGAAATGCAAGAGGATTACCCTTACTTTGATTAACGATATGGTGGATTCATTTACAGTTTGATTAGAACCTTTTAATTTTTTTATTAAAAAAATTATATGAAAATAAAATTAAAAATGATATTATTGTATTTATTAATATCTGCCACAATAGACAATTAAAGGAAGGGGATGCCAGCGTTGCCCGTCCCGCCCCCCGTGCAGATCCCCGTCCGAGCACGCTTGACTTTGCGTTTTACAGTTAGCGCGAATTTGCGGCGAAGTATACAACCATATGCTGTATTTTTATACATTTCGCCGCTAATTCAAGCTAACTATGTATGCAAGGATGAAAGCTATCCTTTAAAAATAATTTCGGTTCGGACCAGGTATGTCTTAAATTTTTAAATATGATATTCGATATATTTAGGTCGGGTTTTTCGGGACAAATGAGAAAAAAAAATTGTTCGCTAATCCAGCCGGGTCGGATAAATTTAAAAAAAAAAAATTTCGGGCCGGTTTTGAAAAATTAGGCCACATTGTAGATCGCTAAATTTGATTAATTTATAACATTTTAAAATAAAGGCCAAGAAGTGGATCATTGAATATAAATGCTAATTATATATAGTGATTACTATCATTTTGATTGCTAGGAATATGCTGACTACTATAGTTTCTTGGATGCCAACTTTCTGCCTTGATAGCACTTGTAGTATTCTAATAAACAAGCACAAATATAAATATAATTTTTTTATATATTAATATAAATTATTCGAATTTCTTAAATGAAACGATTTATCATTAAGGCTAAAGTCGTAATAAATCCTATAGCTTCCGAATTCCTTTCCCGCCCTGCGTTTTCTCTCAAGATAAAACTCTCTATCCACTTTTACATTTTTACTTCTTGTTTAAAATTAATTTTTCAAATTCATATTAGTTTGAAAAAAAAAAGAGAATAATTAGGAGTATACCATTTACAATAAAAGCATGTTTATATACTTTTGCTAGATAACTTGACGAACGGATTCTCTTCAACCTGGCATTTCTAACATTAACCTTGAACAGATCCAAGATTGCCTGTTTGGATATAACGAAAGGTTTACGAGAGACACTGTAGTTGTCTTGAGAATTTTTGATAAAAACGCTCATATTCGAAGTATTTCCTGGCTGCTTGTTAACGACTAAGCTGTCGATCGAAACTAAATTCCACATCAACATCATTCGAATGATTGCGAAAATCATTTATAACAAATATAATTTAAATGGCCGCCGTATTTGTTGATAAGAGTATAATCCTAATACATTTAAATATACATTTTCTGAGATTTTTTGTTTGTTTTGATTTGGTTTTGATAGTTGAGTATTCGTTATTGTAATTGGATATATGATTGACAAAGGTAAGATGGCGCCAATTTCATTTCATCTTTAAAACGCGGGAATTCTAAATTATATAAATAATCAATTAAAAATATCTGATATATTCCGTTAACATTATAGGAATGCAGAACCCTCGAAACCCTATCTTAGCCAATGCCGCTGGCTGTGGCCGCTCTCCTGATGCTTATAATATAAAAGGAATTCAATTACAAAATGGAAACTTGCCGTGGCGTGTTGACCAAGAGGGTGCCCCCTAGTGTTGCTAAAAAGCCCGATTCGGGTCGATTTTTGAAAACGGCCCGACATTTATCCAAAATAATATCATATAAAGCTTCCTACCTGCCATCTATGAACATAATCTTCAGGCTTACATATTTACTGACCTGAATGCATGGCACCCTCCTCTGCGCCGCCGCAGAGAACTATGCGGGAATGGGAATCATGACTCTTCGGTCTTCTTTGAAATTTGGTTAAATAAATAGCCTAATTTTAATCACGTGAGTTCACTAAAAACAAGGGGAAAGGTGGTGCGTTATCAAGAAAAAAAAGTTTCTCTCCTGATTGAGAATTAATTGCACCGATCAATTTCGATCGGTCTTTCGGTCCGTGGCAGTACGGTCTTAACCCGACTGTTGTCCTTCACAGGGTTATTAGGAGCAAACAAAAAAAACACATAAAAAATAATGTTTTTAAAAAAAAAAAATGAGTAATTAAAATAAACGCAAAACGCAACACTTTTCAATCCCGTTTAAAAGGTTTAAAATCAGCAATATCAAACCATTTTTTTTCCTCTCTCTTTTTTATATGCAGAATAAGTAAAAAATCTTTACAATAAGTTATAATTATCTATAAAAAAATTTTTTGTGGTTCCAATTTCTTCTCCTTTTTTGTCTTTCGTAGTTTTGTGACAGAATAATTTATTAGTCCCTCTTTTGTTGTCAGCACCAAATTAACGACATTTCCCGAAAGAAAAAAGGAAGAAAAAAAAATTATCGCGAACAAAAAAGAAAAAGTTTTTTTTTTGAATATAGTTTTTTAAAGCAGTATATTTTTATTTTATGTTTAAAATTTTTTTTTAATGAAAATCGATATTGGCAAAAATAATATTAATATATTATACAACGCATATTACTCATAATTGTTCAGATATCCCCAATTAGGCGCCAGGAAGTTACACGTGATTTCCGCCATTTTCGATTCTCGTTTCCTTTTTCTTTGGGCCTAAATCAGTAAAATTTTACTTCCATTTTTTTAAATTAAAAAAAACGTATTCTATTATGGAAATACCTTGTTTCTGTATGCGCCACAAAGATAAAATTCATGTCAAAAGTTAACTTTTGTTTAAACTATGGATGCAAAGGGTGGGGGGGGGGAGAAATCCCCTCTATTCTTGAACCTTCCGGTCTTTTCAGATCTGTTGGGAAATGGCCTGACGGTATTTCTCAAATTCCATGGAAGCATGGTCAATTCTTGGTCTGGGATTACTCGTGTATTGATCCACTTGCACCATCCAACCAAACCTTTAATATTCTTGAGAAAAAGGAGTCACTTAAAATAGCTAACTATTCTGAAATTTTTCAAGAATTTTATTTTCATTCCCATCATTTCCACTACCCTTACAACTTTTGAGAAATGTGCTTTATCTTTTTTTTTCAAGGAACTTGGCTCTCACATACGCCAACTCACGGGTGAACCTCGCGAAGGCTTCTTCTTAAGACAAAGACTCCCCATAGCGATACACAAGGCAAACTACATTAGCTTCATGGGCAGCCTCATCCCACAAGATGATTAGTTTTAACCTCAATACTGTGCCCTTCCCTCTCCGCCCTATTACTGATATATGTATTTGTGTGTTATTATATATTATATTGATATATTTGATCTTATTATGGTGTATAAGCGTGACTTAAAAAAAAAATTAGAATAAAATGTTCCATTCTATTTTTATATAATAATATCTATAAATTTCTTTTTTTTTTCATAATTATATTTATATATAACTAAATAGTTTATTACATTTTTACTTTTATGACTTATAAATGACAAATTTAATTATTAGTTTTATTATAGTTAATTTTTTTTTTTTTTACAAAATTTCGTAATTATTTAGTAATATTTATCATACAATATTTAAAATATTATAAAAGAAATTATTTCTGTTGTAATCAAATATTTAAAATAAAATACATAAAATGTATTAGTCCACGAGTCCACGAGAGGGCGCAATATATTTCAAAAAAATATAAAAATCAAAATTAAAAATTTTTTTTAAATTTTTTTTTAACCTATTCATGAGCTGGGTTGCCAGGTCAAAATTTTCATATTGCGGGCGAAATTCGGTATTTTACGGGTGAAATATGAAAATTCTGGTAGAAATATAAAAATGGGGGCCTGAGCAAGGAATTAACCAAATTTACCCCGGACCTTGAAAAACATTTGGCCATTTGTAGATCAATATTATCCATTTATTTTAAATATAATTAATTTTATTATTCATGTTTCCTATATTGAAATCAGGAACCTTCAAAAAGAAATTTTTTTTTTTATGATTTTTATAAAGTAAAAATCACGGCGAATGATTAAAGAATATATTATAAGTTATATAGTTATTTTTATATAATAATAACACATTAATTTATTCCGTAAGGCATTGAAGATTTGTTAAGTATAATAATATATTGGAGAATAGAAAATATTATCAAACAAAATCGATTCGCATTGAGCCATCTGGTTTTTTTTTTTTTAGAAATCATGGAAGATGGTGAAGCCTGTATAATAGGTAATATTGGTGTAGAGCAGTTATATTCTCCGAACTGCGTGAAATTTGGATTAGAGGTCTCTTTGTTTTGAATTTTTTAACCGGCCCGACCGTCCGCGCCCGTCATCCTCTCAATGTTAAAATACACGTGTGGGCGGGTTGGCTAAAAAACTGCCCATTGTAGACCTTTAATTCGGATAACATTTATAAAAAGTTTATATTCATTTGAAATAGATATCGTCCAAAACATTTTAAAAAAAATTTATACGTATAAACTGTATTACAAATTATTTAATTTTACTTTTAGAAACATTTACAGGAGTAGAATATTTATAGGAAAAAATTTTTTTTTGTTTAAAACCTTGTAGTTAGTTTTTATTTCTTGAAAATGGAAAGAAGCCTTCAGAAAGAAGGGGGGGGTTGCTAAAATCTTCAAAAATTGGATCATTGGAGTATTGTATCTGAAAGCCAGATTGTTGTGCATTTGCATCATGTTTTAAAAAAAACATGCGTACGCAAAAAAAATATGGAGTAAATCTATATGAAACTTGTTTTAAAATATATCCTATTAAGAAGTTAATAGTTTAAAAAATTTACATTTTTCGAAATTTATTTTAAATTAAAAAAAAAAATTAAACCTTTATAACAGTTTAAGCTCCCGGTGTTCCCATAAAGGGAACCATATAATTTTCTAGAAAACGAAGAAAAAAATAAATATTTTATTGGGTAAAAATAGGTTAATAATTTTTAAGATTAATAAAGCTAAAACAAAATTTTTTTTTTAAAGCAACAACAATGAACCTACACCAAGGAAACGGCACGACCATAAATTGATAAATAATAGTTTTTTTCTATATATACAACAGCTAAATGGTCTGATATTCAGGGAAGGGGTTCTAAACATACCCGAATCCCACTCCCAGTAAAATCGTTAAATTTAAAAAAATATATAATATTGACAGAAAAAAAACACATTGGACTATTTATTATATCATTCTTTCTTTTCTTTTCTTTCTTTCTTTCTTTCTTTCTTTCTTTTTTCTTTCTTTCTTTCTTTCTTTTATATCCAATAACGCTCACGGAAAAAAAAACGAAAATGTCTAAATTGTGAAAATTTTATTAATTTCCATTTTCGTTTTTTTTTTGCTTTTAGCAAATGTTTAAAAATGAAATAAAAATAAAAATTAGAACTTTATATTTTTTTTTACGACTTTCTTAACCTCATCTATCCCAAATCCAAAAAAAATAAATCACGCTAGGAGAACTATAAAAATAAAAAGGAATTTCTAAATTATTTTTCTTTCATCTTTCTATTTGTTGAGATTTTATATATATATTTTTTTAATAGCTATATAAATATATTTTTTATTACCTTAATAAAAAAAAAACCTCTATAAGGTGACCCCCAGAAGGACTGTTTCAGTTATGTTTTGGTTCAATATAAAGAGATATGGTTATTTTTTTTTGAATATAACATAGTAAGTCTTTTAGTATGATTGATCATTGATAAATATTCCCCCCCCCACCTTTTGCCCTGGATCTTGATCACTTCTACAGAAACTCTAGCGGAATATCTCGATATCGATCGGGACTTTCTAAGGCTCGATTGGCCTTTTTTGGCTCCCAAATTTATTTTAAGCCCCGGGTCATGTCAAATGTCTTAACACGGTCTCGCTATTCAATTTTTAATATAAAAGAAAGGGCCCAAACAGAAAGTGCTCACTTTTCGCAGGGTTTTATAATGGTGTGCGCATGTGCAGTTCCTTTTTCTCCCCCCCCCCCCATCCCAAAAAGGTAAATAAAAGAAATGACGATACAATAGAACTTGAATAATTTGATCATATCTTGGAGATCTGCCGAGTCCGCCCTATAATAGTGCTCCGGATTGAGAAATTTTAAGAAGCATTTGGAAATAATAATTTCATCTAAAAAATTGAATCGAACTCTATTTAAGTCTAATAGTTCTATAGAAGAAGAAGAAAAAATCAGGATAAAACATTCTCGGGATGCCAAAGCCCCCAGTGTCCCACATCATTTCTAACCCCGCCATTTTAAAAAAATGAAGTCGGATCCTGGCCAACCGATTTTGCGGATGGCTTTTAGGTTGTTTATGATTCCATAAACGATCCCGATCACCTCAGTCTCGTAGATACCTTTCTCAGCCGTGGAGAGAACGATAACTCTTTGTGAAAGAAAGAAACAAACAAACAAAGAAGGAAGGAAAGAAAGAAATTTTTTCAACTTTAAATCATTTTTTGACTCAAAATGTTAATGACAAAAATTTATAAAATAGGATAGGTATTCCAAACATGCTGAAGTACATTTCCGGTAAAATCCGATTTTTAAATTTTTTAAACGCGCTCAAAAAAAATGATATAAAGTTTGAAAAAAATAACACATTGACACTCCGGTCTCGACTCCGGCTTTGCCCGAAATTAATTTTAACAAAAGGACCGACCCGAAGCCCGCTGGAGTCCGCTAAACATTGTGGCGCGAGTTAATTTATTTAAAGTTTGCTTGAAAGTTGATTTATATATATATATTTTTTTTTTTAAAAAAAACCACCCAAGACACTGAGGTGATAAAGTCTTCGGTCTAAAAAAAAAGAAATTTACTTTCGCCATTTTTTTATAAGCGCCGGCTAAATTAGGTCTAAATGGGTCAAAAATAGAACAATTGTCCAACTAGAGTCCCAAGGGATTAAATATAATTGGTTGGAAATATAGAAGAGATCTGACAACTAAGCCTGTAGATTTGAGCTAAATTAGCCGATTTTTTTAGCCACTGTCCAAACAACCAAATTAGAATCGTTTGAAGTTGGAAACGGATTATCGAGAGGTAAAAAAAATTATACATTAGTGCACTTAAATGACCAAAATAATAATCGAAAATATGGAAGTCTGGGCTAAAACGGCTTTCGTTTCCAAATAATTCTTAAAAGGCGGTTCCGGGTTTCCTAGGTTTTGAGAGGAAAAAAAGGTTTATTAGTTTTCGTGAGTTCCGAGTGGGTCTTATCATACCTTAAACCTTCAGTTGACCGAATCGCGGTCAAGATAAAAAGACGGGAACAAAAGTACCCCGGACCAAAAAAGACGTCGAACAAAAATATCCACGGACGGACATAAAGACACTGGACAAAAATATCTCATTTTTAAGATAAACCCTTTTAAAAACATAAATAATACCATTAGTGTCATACATCTGTCATTAACACTCCAGGGAAGCACTAGTCTTCACAATCAACGATCTTTTTCTTATGATACAAAAATCGGTTTCAAAATTTTGAGGGAGGCCCAAACCCCTTTGTGCCACCCCCTCCCACCCCCCATCCCCCAAGACCAACCCTATAAACTAGTTTAAACTCTTGTCAAGGTAGATATTTTCAAAAATATTAGTTAAAATTCATTGAATTAGTTGACCTGCATAGGGCCTAATTTTTCAAGCCCGGCGCTGGCAGAAATAGAATTTATTTTAAATATAGAAATTCATTTTTATAAAATCACTCAAAATAAAAGTTTGTATAAATTATAAAATAAAATATTTTTATTTAACAAAAAAAAAAAAATTCAACCATTAAAATTGATAAATTAAAGATATTTTTTAAAAAAAATTTCAAGACCCGAACCGACCCAAATTTTTTTAAATTATAGGGCCGGCCTGGGGCCTACTGTTGCAGATCTCTACATTTGAATGATGCTAAATATCGAGAAATTTCAAATAATTATAATATATAGTATACTTCTCTTCTACAAATCAATATTTATTTATTTTTTTTACCTATTTTTGCTTTTCCGTCTCGTTTGGGATGAAAATGAATTTCCCGGCGAAAATATATTTTCTTGTTTCGATGCAATCATAATTTATACAATACTCTTTTTATTTTTTTTGTTGTCTAAATTGAATTTTTATTTCAAAGTTTTTTTTAAAATTTAATATTTTTATAATTTTCTAATTTAAAAAAAGTCGGGAAATTTTTTTTTAAGAAATAAAAAATGAAAAATGCCGAAAAAATAATAAAAAAAAAATTATTCCAAAAAAATAAAATAAATATTTAAAAAAAAAAAGAAGTAATAAATAATCTGTAGTTAGTAATTAATTTATTAGTCGCTCAAGTTGGCCACTCAAGACCGCCACCTCCTTCCTCCCTTTCTTTTCTGCATTTAGGACAGATCAAAAGAAATTAAAGAAATTGAAGAATTTGATCAGAAGAATTGTAAGTAATACGAATGTTGGTTGAATTTTAAGCAAGTTTTTTTAGAAGGAAAGCATTTTACAATATTGCCTGGTCTATAAAACTATAATAAAAATAATATTAGCATTATTTTTATCTTTATGAAACCAATTATATTTTTTAAATTATACATTAACCATTCGGCGGCATTTTAATCTTTTTATAATGTCCCTTCATTTTCGCTAAAAAATAAAGAATAAAAAAGAATGAAAGAAAGAAATGAAAAATAAAAGAAAGAAAGAAAGTAATAATGATTCAAAAGAAGAAAATAAATTTGAATTTTTCGGCGGCATAAAAAAATTTTTTAATAATAATATTTTAGAAATTCTTTTTTAATACTCCCCTAAATACTTCAAAAAGAAAATCCCGACTGTAAAACCGACAATGTATTAAAAAAATTTTTGTTGCTTTTTATGTGTTCGGTTTTTTTCAATAAAAAAAAAAATTAATGGAAAAATTTATATATATTTTTTTTATTGCCTGCCTTCGCTTTTTTTATTAAAGGAAAAAAAGAAGGAATAAAAAACGTATTTTGTTTTTTTTGTGTTTTTTTTTGTTAAATTAAAAATAAAATAATAGATTATTTTTTTTTACCAGTATCTTTTTTCTTTTTATACTCTACTTTAGTAATAAATAACTACACAAGGAAAAAAAAAAATTATTTATAAAATAAATCAATAAAAATGAAATTAGTTACCGAAATATTTTAAAAGTGAAAAAAACAATTATAAAAATCGAAAAATGATTAATTTATAATATTATTGGTTTTTTAATGGCTTAAAAAAACACACCTGAATTCATAGTTAACGCGATAACGATTTCGCGGCAAAAAAAAATACAGTAAATAAATAGCATCCCATATTTATAGTTTTACATATCACGTGTCCTATTTATATTTCGCCATTATACGGCAAACGCGTTAAGTTTGCGCGGTGCGTTTTTTACGAAAATCAAGCCGATAGCATTTATAAATATGGAGCGTTTATGATGATACCGCTTTGATCAAAAATTCGAAAAATTTAATTACCATCGTTAAATTTGTACTATGAGAATGAGATTCGCCGCGATAGATCAGCTGATACTTCGCTACGCAGGATAGTGCTCACCGCTAACTATGATATCAGGGTAAGGCTAATTTTAGGCGAACAATCATTTTTGTCTCAGAGTTGAGACCTATAACTGAGAAATCACTCTATTTAGGTCCGCTAAAACTCAGTTCTCAGCCAAAGAACTATCACCACATCCTCCCCCGTTTTTTCTTGAAAAATACCTCAATTTTGAAGAAAACACTGGCAACTCATGCTTGGACGATTTTCCTCTAACGAGTCCACGTAGGTTTTCCCAGAATAAGGATAATTCTTTTTTTTTTACTCATTTTATAAGGGTGTTTAATTGCTATTTCACCCCGGTGCTTATTTTAAAACGGTTTCGCTACACAATTATTATTGAAACTAATTTATACCAGTTTTTTCGGGTTTTACAAATTTATACAGGTTCCTATTTTTTTGCTAGAAATATTTGGAAAACTCCCAAAAATATAAAATGTGGAAAATTTATATACAATTTTTTTTATTAAAATAAGATAATATTTTCTAATGCTGCAAACATCGAACGCGTTCGCGTTCAACGTTCACCTTCAAAAAAATGTTAAACGGCTCGATTTGAACCGATTTTTAAATACGGCTAACCGAATATTTTAGCCAGGAAAATATTGCCTATACCTTGAGATTTCGTTAATAGATGCCCAAACCTTTTCCTTCTTCCTTCCTTACAGAAAAATATTACGCAAGCCTGAAGATTTTGGTCACAAGGAAGGAAGGAAGGAAGATAAAATATTGAGTTAGCCATATTTAAAAATCGGCTCAAGAGCCATTTAACAACACTATATTTAGTTATATTATATGAATATTACAATCAAGTATCTTTTTAAATTAGAAATTGAAGATTTTGGGAACTGATATTTTGGTTAAAGATAGAATTAGTTTATAATTGTATATTTCATGTTACTGGTCTGGTACAGTATTTAATATATTTAGGCCATGGTAATGTTAATTCAGCATCCATGTTTACGCTAATCTATAAATTAATAATATTCGAGTTTATAAACCTATACTATATGACAGTAAAAAAAAAAATTCAAATGGCGATAAAGGAAACAGCTGATTAGAAAATAATCCCTTTTTTTAAAAAATTATATGATTTGGATTAATTATTAAAATTAATATTTTATTTTATTTTTCATATGAATAAAAAAACAAAAAATATTTTCTAAAATTGAACGAACGTAAAAATCGAACGCGTTCGTCAAGAACAAAAAAAACGAACTTCTTCGCGAAAGCGTTCATTTTGAACGAGTTCGTTTACAACATTAATTATTCTAATTTTTTTTTTTTAAAATAGTGTTGCTTAAAGTTGCTTTTGAAAAACGACCTGTTCCCTTTGAATGAGTAAATCCAATGACATATAATTAAACCTAAACTGGCACTCCTAGATCATGACCCCACCCTCCCTCTTCCAATTTGTAGTAGAAGTGCTGGGATCAGAGATGCCACAGTGCCTTTTAGAATATTTTTTATTCGGAAAAATAATATAGAGCGCTCCCCTCAAAGGTGCACCAACCCCCCTCTCCCCACCCCACACAATCGCTATTGGGGGAGGGGTAATATATAGTTATAAATGAATAATGGGGGGGGGGGATTAGATTTAAGGTGATCCTTTATTCTCCATAAAAAAATCCTTATTCCCTGATTGTTATTGAATGAATCAAGATTTATTAAAGTTTATTCTGAAATATTTGTCGAGGTCAGATAGAAATTAAGTAAAAAAAAAAACAGCCCAACTAAAATTCTCAACAATAAAGATCATATATAAATATATGTATAAAGAAAAATTTAACCAATAGTTTATTCTATTTAAATTTTAAGGGGCTCAACAGATTATTTGATCAAGATCACGTGGGTGAGCGGAAACATAAGGAAAATTTAATTTCTTAGATTTACCAGCAGAAATAAAGATTCGTTAGTATATTTAGGACCCCTTCTTTCTTTCTTTCTTTCTTTCTTTCTTTCTTTCTTTCTTTCTTTCTTTCTTTCTTTCTTTCTTTCTTTCTTTCTTTCTTTCTTTCTTTCTCTTCCTTCCTTACTTTCTTTCTTTCTTTTTTTTTGTAAATTATTTTCTATTTTCTTTATAATTTTTTTACCCGAAGATAAAAAAAAAACAGATTTCATCCTAAAAAAATACTAATTTATAATTAGTATTTCGTTTTATTTTATTTTTTTTGTTCAAAGAAAATAGGAGAGAGAAATAAATAAATAATTTTTTTCTAAACCAAAAAACCCAAAAATGAAGCCATTTTATTTTTTAAAACTACAAAAAACCCCACTATATTTTTATGGTTATTTTTTTATTTTTAACGATTATGGAAATAAATCAAAAATTTATATCAAAAGGAAAAAGAAAATTCCAACCCCCCTAAAAAAAAACTAAGACAATTATATATATATCTATTTATTATATTATTATCTCTTTCCCCGCCAAATTATAAAAAAAAAATGAAAAATGATATTTTAATAAAGAACCCGAGAATTATTCCCTTTGATCTTCCCTTCTTTATTTTTTTTCTTTCTTTTCTTATATAAGCGAAATATATTTAAAAAAAATTGGAAAAATTATAATAATATTTTTATTTAAAAAGGAGAGAAGTGAATAATAATTATGATGATCGATTTGTACATAAATTATCATTATGATTATTATAAAAGTTAAATATCGTATCGTGAGTGGTTCAATTCAACGAAAACTCCTTTTGTAAAATATAGACAAACTTTTGTCGTGAAAATGTATCAGCTGCTTATTATTCCCGTTTTTAAAGGGGTGGGGGGAGGAAATGGTCTTTGTCTGGAAATGGCTTAACATTTGTTTACAAAAAAAAAATCGAATATTTACCAAACCGCGAAAACTTAAATGAACTTTAAATTTTCTGAGGTGTACCATGACCTATGACATATAATAATACGTTGACTGATGATGCATTAATTAAAAGTGTAGATCAATGAAAACAGCTGGAGACACCATTTTGATTACCCATATAACTATTAAAAAATTTTAAACGAGAGGACATATTCCTAACTCTGACGCAAACTTTATTTTAAAAAATTGTCTGATAAAAGAGATAATAAGGAAGCAAGTTATCAATTTAATAGTAGTTGTTAACATGAGAATTATTACTATATGGGTTACCAAGGAGGGTCCAGCTGATTTGCATTCGACCACTTCAAATGCATTATGATGATCGCATCGTCAGTCTAGGTATTACTATATGCCATTGGCCATAACTGAATCTTTATAAGAAAATTTTCAAAGGGAGAGAACCCGGTTTACAAAGTTTTTATAAATTATATTTAAACTTAATCACTTTTAAAGAAAAAAAAATTGTAACTGTAACTAATCTCTGTAACTAACAGCATTTGAGTGAATGTAACGACAAAAGTAACGACTGTTAATTAAATATAATAGCACATTTACTTCAAACGCACCTATGTTATTTTTTTATAGAGAAATCCTATTTTTGGGTAAATATAAGCACGCACGCATTTTAAACACCAATTCTGAAAATAAATTTTTGTTAAATAAAAAAAAAATATATCAAATCATCATAGTTTATTAAAAGCTCAAATTTTTATGAAAAATAAATATTTATGCTAGCGATTTCCCATTCATTCATTTAAACATCTGCTCTCAAAGAATTTAGAGGAGTAGAGATATAAAAATTTTGGAGTTTTCCTGCCTTGCCTTTTCTTCCTTATCCCTCACGTTCGCTCACTTTGGTCATATCTGTGACCAGGTGTTTAGATAAGATAAGATTTACTCAATGGCATATAGACTGACGATGCATTCATAATAGTGCATTCGAAAGCGTCTTTGGATGCAGCTGGACCCGCCATTTTGTAGCCCTTATAGTAATTATTCTCATGTTAAAAAATTACTATTAAATTGATAACTTGCTTCCTTATTATCTCGATGATTCAGGCAATTCTTTAATAAAGTTTGCGTCAGACATAGGAATAAATTGGTGTCTCACTTAAAATTTTTTAATAACGATATGGGTAACCAAAATGGCGTTCCCAGCTGTTTTTCATTGATGTACACTTTTAATAAATGCATCATAACTGTAATACCTCCTACAATCGTTATTTTTTGGTAATTTATCTTTCAAAATCTATATTTCATAACACAGCCCAATAGCTATGGAAGAGCAGGGGGCATCCTCCCTCCTTTCCCCAATTTTTGGCCCGCAAACAGAGTCTAGTCGATATTTCCTAAACTAGGAATACAATCTATCCCCCCCCCCACCCCAATTTCCCCCTGACTGCAAACATGGCCCCCAAATTGATAAATGCGATTGGCCAGGTGCAAAAATGAATTCGGTGGCTTTAAAATTGAAATATAAAAGAAATCATATAATAACGAACTAGATTTCGTCATTTATAAATTGGGATTAGTGGATAAGCAGCTTAGAATGTATTTGCTAAAATTTTAATTTCACTTATCTAAATCCACAAGAAACTTAAAACGGCTTCTTAAAAGAGTCTTATTTTGACGCCCCAGTGGTACAGCTCTGAACTGCTCTCCCTCCCCTCCAGTTTTCAAGGACATGATTGACAGATAAATGAGCACTTCTAACTTCAAAATAGAAAATTAACTTCATCCATAGGCGTATCCAGGGATTTTCTTAGTACTATTGGATAGGGTTTTTTCGCC
This sequence comes from Gordionus sp. m RMFG-2023, assembly GCF_954871325.1. Lineage (NCBI taxonomy): Eukaryota > Metazoa > Nematomorpha > Gordioida > Chordodea > Parachordodidae > Gordionus > Gordionus sp. m RMFG-2023. Next base: position 4,641,348 of record NC_088775.1, read on the forward strand.
ATAAATTTTATTGGAGGTCTGTTAGGTCTACTCATTTGTAGACCTTTGGCCATATTATATTTTTATAAAAACGCTTTTTTTTCTAAAAATTTTACGTGTGAAATTTTGATTTGACCGGAAATGTACTTCAGTATTTATTTAATGCGCATTAATATATCGATAAATAAAGAGAATTAGTCGGCCTCGCAAACCATAAAATGGCCTTACTGAACCATACCCTTTTATAGAAAGTTATCAACTTTTTTTTCTTTCTTGCGATTGTGGCCCCTACCGCTTCTCACCCCCCACGCGATCCTCACGCCTACCCCTTGGTTACCCGCCGGTCTTCATTCCTGACAAAAAATTATTAACAATAACATCCTGTCCTAATTTGGTCAAAATAAAGTTGTTCATGCGAAGCCCCATATAAGTCAAGTTTCAATGGTTCAATATTTAGTAATACAGATCCAATGACATATAATAATACCTAGACTGACGATTCATTCATTAAAATGCATTTTTAAGCGTCGTTAAAAGCAAATCAGCTGGACCCGCCATTTTGGTAACCTTTATAATAATTATTTTCATGTTAAAAACTAATATTAAATTGATAACTTACTTTCTTATTATCTCGATGATCAGGCAATTCTTTAATAAAGTTTGCATCAGATATAATATAAAATTAGGCTCTCGTTTAAAATTTTAATATTTATTACAGTAACCAAGATGGCGTCTCTAGCTGATTTGTATTGATGTACACTTTTAATGAATGAATCGTCAGTCTAGGTATTATTATATGTCATTGTACAGATCATTGCTTGATAATATTATAAATCTTATCCGTTAATATATTAAAAATTTTTTTAATTAAATTATCATATGTACAACAATTAAATGTTTTAAAATAAAAAATAAAATTATAAAATAAATTTATTCGGAAAATTTAATAATTATACTCTATATTTTTCTTGTATTTACTAAAATATTTTTCTAAAAATTAAAAATATGAACCAATATTTACGAATGATTTCGAATAATTCGATTAATTTCGAATAATACGAACAATTTCGAATAATTCGAATCGAATAATAGAAATTTACTATTCGACGAATATTTTTTTCTCATTATTCGTTTTCGATTCGAATTTTCAAGTAGAATAATTGTGCTATCCGTATTCATAAATTACGAATCGAATATCGGATAACTAGCAAGTTTAAGGCCTACAGATTTGTGACGTTGCTAGAGTTACAATTTGAGATACAAAATAAAAATCTTGTATCTTAGATGCAGGAATTCGAAGTACTGATCAACTCTGCAAATCGTTATTCAACAAGTCTTTCCAAGTAGTTTCAGAAATGGAATGCGAAAGAACGCTAAAAAACGAGAATTTTAATCTTAGATATCTTTAATCTCCGAGATGATAAGAAGTATAATTAGAATTCGCGCTTCCTAAATTTATATCAGTATTTTTCATATTATTTTAAATAAACCCCAAAATTTAAATTAATCATTGAACAGCCATTATTATTATTATTATATTATGATTATACTATAACTTCTTCCCCCCCCAACGATTTCGATACTTTAAATTTAAAAAAAAAGTAACGGAAACGTAACGAATATTTATTTATACAGTGTAAGAGAGTTAAGTGGTCAGCTATAACATTAATCAAAATAATAAATTATTTCTGTCCCTAATTAATTGAAAACTTTTATTATTTATTTTTTCTAAGTAAAACATTAAATATTTTGTAAATTTCTATTAATCGGCAATTATTTACTTCCAAAAATTCCCCACTTTAAAAAAAAAACGGAAAGCCAAAACGGAGAGTTTTTTAGGTGGCTTATTAGTAACAAACAAAAAAAATGTTAGATAGAGAAGAGGGCATTGACATATATAAATACCTAGACTGACGATTCATTCATTAAAAGTGTACATCAATGCAAATCAGCTGGAGACGCCATCTTGGTTACACTAATCATTATTATAATTTTCCTATATCGGATGCAAACTTTATTAAAGAATTACCGGATCATCGAGATAATAAGGAAGCAAGTTATCAATTTAAATAGTACTTTTTAACATGAGAATAATTACTATGCGTGTTACCAAAATGGCTGGTCCAGCTGATTTGCTTTTAACGAAGCTTATAGATGCATTTTAATGAATGAATCGTCAGTCTAGGTATTATATAAATATATGTCATTGGAAGAGGGGGGTGATTATTAAAATTACCCGTTATAACTAGCCATGTGACGTACATAATTTACGACATAAAAATACTCCGGACTTTATTGATGTTTATAAAATTTACAATGTTACGTTGATAATATTGGATTATCGTTTAAAAATGTTCATTTTTGTAAATTGTATGATTTGTGATTTTTTTTATTTTAACAAGAGGTGCTTTGTGTTAATTTATATACAAGTTAACTTTTACGTTGACCTTCACTTTGGTTATTTTTACTTTAAAATCGGAATATTTACTCCCATAAAAATAAAATCAGTACCAAATATTCTTTCTTTCTTTCTTTCTTCTTTCTTTCTTCTTCTTCTTCTTCTTCTTCTCTTCTTTCTTTCTTTCTTTCTTTCTTTCTTTCTTTCTTTCTTTCTTTCTTTCTTTCTTTCTTTCTTTCTTTCTTTCTTTCTTTCTTTCTTTCTTTCTTTCTTTCTTTCTTTCTTTCTTTCTTTCTTTCTTTCTTTCTTTCTTTCTTTCTTTCTTTCTTTCTTTCTTTCTTTCTTTCTCACAGACAAATAAAAAACACTTGACAAAAAAATTACATCAATTTTTGTGCTTTATTCAAAAATATTTAATGTATAAATTTAATGAGTTAAAATATTTTTTTTAAAAAATATAATTCATTAATCTGATAACATTTTATTCTTTCTTTTTTAAAAAAAAATCAAAAAAAAAACCATTCCACTCTGCGATTTATATACAATTATTTAATGTTTTGACGGTTTTTGACACCAAAATTTTGAATTTACATTTATAATATGATAGGTCGGACCCTGGAATTTGTTTAAAACCATCCATGATATTCATCAAGCCAAGTTATATCATTTACTTTTTCCGAATATATATATGCTTTTGTTTACAAAATTTAGCGGGCTTCGACTTTCCCAATCGACCATAAATTTAAATTTCCTATCCCTTTTTTTTTAAAATCATAATAATTATAAATATAAAACAAATTAATTATATAAATAGATAAAAGAAAAGTAATAAATGTTTAAGCTATTTATTTAGGTTGCGTCCAAAATCCGTTTATAAATGGCAGAAGTTTTGAAGATTTCAAAAATTAATTTATTTAGGACACGTTTTAAATTTTACGTTAGAAAAAGCTTACTTTCATTAAAGTTTTTAAAGTTTGCGAATTTAAATTTTTGTAATTTTGGAAAACACCCAATTTATATACATCATTTATATGTGTCTCTTATGGGACGTGAAATCCCGCCGGGAATTTGGAATTCTCAATTTTAAATAAAATAAACGAGGGTCATTTTGAAAATTTTGATTTGACCGGAAATGGAGTCCAGTAATGACGTGTAAAGCATAAAATGGCGCTAGAGCTGACTTTTATGTACGGGTCTTTTCAATTAACGAATCGTCACTCTAGTAATATTTGCAAATTTTAATGGCGAAAAGTGTCTAAAAATTTAGCGAGTATTTACTCTACTCAGCTATAACACATTTCCGGTCAAATCAGAAATTTTTTTAAAATTTCCCGCTAATATCCATACCCGCATAAATTTAAATTAAATAATTCATTTTCATACACAAGGAAAACGGGTGGGGTGGGGGTTATTTTTAATTATTATTTTAAAAATAATAATCAAGGAAAAAAATCTACAAACCGGAAAAGATATCCTGGAACCCACTTTTAAAATTTTCGGGAACCTGAACCCGGTAACCGATTTCAGAATAGAATTAATCACGTGATCTCCCTTTTCTTAACGCATATTGACACTTCAAAAAAAAAGCAAATGGCCTCCAAATTATCTAAATAGTATTGTTAAAACCCCGATTTGGGTCGATCAAAACGGCCCGAGATTTTAGCTTAAAATAATATTATGCAAGATCAGAGGATTTGGAAAATAGGTGTCCAAGCATTTTCTGCCAGCTATGAGTATAATCTTTAGGCTTTCACTAATCTAAATCAAATCAGGCATCATGTTTTTGAAAAGAAGGGCATTTGTATGATCAAAAAAAAATAAGGCGTAATATTGTTTATGTAATGAGTTAGTTTATTTTTTGGAGGGTTAATTTTGACTTTTTCAGTTTTTTTCTTTTCATTTAGAATCCTTTTTTGATCGCTTTAAGATAGTTTCTCAAAAATTGGACATTTCTAGGTTTTAAACTGTGATTTATAATATACATATTATTTTTTCTAAAACAATAGTAAAACAAGCAACTAGTAGGTTTTAAACTATAAATAATTTTAACCTTAAAAATCCTTTTTCTAATGTAATTGTTTTATTATAAGAATTCTAACAATTTTTTTTTTTTTACTATATGCATATTATTAAGTTTTTTTTTAAACATTTCTTAGGTTGGAGCCGCCTTAATGGCTTCCACCCTTTTCTTGTATTCCTCATTGTCCTTGCTTAGCTTCTGAAAATCGGATTTAAGTTTTTCCAGATCTTTCGTCGAGTCCTCATTGATTTTCTTAATTTTATCGATGTCGGCTACTACGGTCACGCTTTTACCCCTCAACTCTTCGCCCACTCTTTTCCTGGTGTCTAAGGAGTCAGCTAGCTTTTTGTTGTTTTCTTGATGCTGGAATAATTGTATGATATAATTAGCTTCTTTTTTTTAAAAAAATATTTTTTAACAAAGTCTGTCTGTAGTATACTTATTGGTGAGACGAAAATAGGCGTGGGAGTAGGGCCGCCGCATTTATAGTAAACGCGTTATGTTCTAGCGTTGCGTTATTACAAAATCAAGATAATAATTAGTTAATTTGTAAATGCGGCTCGTTATGAAAAATGAAAATGATGCTATGAGAAATTTTGAAAAACATATGTTGCGATTGCGGATAAAAATAATAGCCAATTCGAAGGTATATATTATTTTTCTTAAATATTACCAGAGACCTGCAGAAATACCTGCAAGGCCCGCTGGCCCTGCCCGGCATTTTTTTAAAAAAAATTTCAGGCTCGGCCCGGGTATATACGCCCCGGCCCGTGTGTCCGGGCCCGACTCAGGGCCGGGCCTGCTGGTGTCTGAATATTATATAAAAAAATATTATTAATGTTCAGTTTGTCTTTGTTTATTAACGTTACGAGGAAGTGATTTCTATAGCGTTAAATAAAGCGACGCTTGAAGATAACGCGTTTACTATAGAATTCGGCGTAAGAATCTGCAGAATTCTATGGGGTTTAAAATGGATATCAGAAAGAAATATAATTTCTTCTTATAATTATTTCCATTTTTACTCATTCACATTTCCCCAATGAAAAAATAAATATAATAATGACTGTAATTTGTCTTATTTGGCCTAAAGATACAAGAAAGAGAAGGGGGGGGGGGTGTATTGGTCTTCAAAATTTATCTCCAAAATGATAATCCTGGGATAAAAATACAATAAATAATTCATGGCATATATTATATGTAACTCATAAAGTATCGTTTGAAATTTAACGAGTATATTAAAGGTTGCTAAAACATTTACGAGGTAAATTTATAAACTTGTGTAACTGTTCTGCAGGATTTGAACCATCCAATGGAGGCTGCTATAGCGGCTACAGCTGCTCCTATCGATATGGGATCCATTTAAGGCGTGTTCTATGGAAAAATTTATTTGAAAAAAAAATTATATATAAACTCTATAAGAATCTATAAAAAATATAATATCAATTTGTTTAGCATGTCTATCCAGTAGCCTCTATATTTTCAGGGAAGTTAAAACTCACATAGGGGGGTATGTAATAAAAAATATTATTATTTTAGGAGGGTAGGGGTGCTTTTAGAATGTGTTACCCCAAAATATATTTTTTTTAGGAAGACAGACGCTACTTTCAGCTAGATATATCAATTAGAAATCTGCAAAATTGAGGGCTGGGCCGGGCCTAATATTTTTAAAAAAATTTCGGGCCGGGTCGGGCTTGATAAATTAGGCCCGATGCAGATCACTAATATCAATTACAATATATTTGTTTAAACAATACATCTAGTGGAGTACAATGGCCTGACTTTTATCGTGAAAATTTTAGACTAAAAATCATACGATTTACAATCCAATATATTACCGAACCCTGAATTCATAGTTAGCGTGAATTTATGCGAGAAGAATACAAAAATAAAGCGTGTTTTATATACCTCGTCGTGAATTCGCGCTCAGGGTAGTGGTCGGAGGATTCCTACGCAAAACCCACTGTGCGGGCGTTATGCCCCCCCCCTAATATTCATTGGCTTAGCCATAGATTTACTAGGGTGAAAGAGTGGTCACGTTTTTTTCCCACCAATTTTTTTCTTAAAGGTCTTGCGGGCTCATTTATATCAAATCGTTAACAGAGTTACATATTTTAAAAAAAATGACCATTTTGGATTTTCATTTTCTTTAAAAAATATTAAAATGCTCCTTTTTTTTATTGTTAAAAAAGTAAAATTATTGCTTATCTTTTAAGTAACTTATTGTATTGGGAAATATTTTTAGAGAGAGAAGGGGGGGGGGGGTTATAAGGAATGTAAGATATTTTTTTTTGTTAGCGGAAATTGATATTTACCCCTCCCCCTAGGTTCGCTTTAGCTAATACCACCTTTGCAAATAGTATATATATAATAATACTAGTTTAATGTCATATAAAATTTTAATTGTGTTTTAAAAAAAATTCTAAAAAAAAAATGAAAGGGATTTATGGATAAATGTTAGATAGACAATTAGAATGTGTATTAGCCAATATAATAAATACCTATTATTATGGATGGTATATTTAGATATATATATATTACCAAGGTGAGAATTGTTTGAAATGACATAATTAATGTTACTTATATTATTTTAACTTAGAAAAAAAAAATGTATATTTTAATTGAAGACATATACATATCAGAGGACTGGCAGCCCTGACTAGGAAGAGCGCACTCCAAAATAAAATAAATCTGTCGCAGGTATAAATGAAAATATCTTAATAGGTCTTTGTTGATTTAAGATGGGGGGGGGCAGCAACATTTAGTAGATATAGTTGATCCATTCATTCTAACATAATTTTGTATTTCCGATTATATTTGAAAGCAGGTAAATGACATTCGGCGCAGGGATTTTAGTATATCATACCATAATTAATCACGACTAATTCACATTATATATTAAATATACTATGATTTCGAAGCTCCCTCGCCGTAAATTGAATAAATGTTCTCGCAATACACTAGAGAAAAGAGTTTCTAGGCGGGCAATCGTGCCTTTTTCCGATCATCTAATTTAGCTCAAAAAAACTAAAGGTTTGATTTACCGATACATAGCATGTTTAGCTAATCTAGCAAGATTCGATGCAAAGCTACTTTAATAAGTATAATTTATTGAACCAATTTTAAAATCTTGATTCCAATTCCTCCACATACATCATAAACATCCCTAATACAAATTTTAACGTTTTATCCACCCCCGTTTATAGGCTTGTCGAATCTATCAATTCTCCTAGTATTCTTTTCTAAAATTTAGATTTTCGAAACTTAAGTTAATCAAGACACGACCTACTCTAGATCCAGCATGCTCAAGATCGGTGATTTCCATTGTAAATTGCATCTTCTTTAGATCGCGCAGATATTAGATGTCATTGCTTTGAACCCCCCCCCCCCCCCACCAAAGCTATGACTGTATAATTTGATTGGGAATATAATATATAAGAGTATAAACCTAACTCTATTTAGATATAAGATGTATTTTGTAATCATTCATATTTGTTAGATATATCATGGATCAATAACGATTATTTTATATTTATGATTTCTCTGTGTGTCACTGATTTGCGCATCGGGCTACCCAAAGATCTAACATATCCTATTCCTGGTAAAAAAAAACACTCCCAGATATTCCATTTCGAATACCTTGCCGCCACCATCTTTCTCCCACATTAACTTATTAAAATTGGGTTTAAGTTGTTAAGGGTAAGATTATGTATAATAAAATTCTCGCGCATCTTATCAATAACCGAACTAGCTCGAATTGAGTTATTTGATAGACATTTGAAAAAAATATATATATTTTAAGAAGATTTTACTTTATCTTGCATGTGGTGGTTTAGTTCAACTAAACATAATAGAAGACTAGATTTTGTTCAATCATAATAAGCATTACGCATTCGATTTGCAAATTTGAAGGGGCTTAAAAAAAACAAATCGACTTTATTTCACATTATCCAAAAACTAATTTAGAATTCATTAAAAAAAATAAATAAAAATTTAATATGGAAATTTTCTATTTTTGAAATTTAAACAAAAAAAACAAAATATCCTCAACAATCAAAAACTTATATATATATATTTATAATTATATACTTTTAAAGACTGCTCTCATAATTTCGTCTATACCTTCCAAGAAGAGCGGATCGAATAGTTATATATCAGTATTCGAAAATTACAAGTCGAATAATTTGGTATTCGTTATTCAGAAATGTTAAACCGAATGCGAATACTAAATATCTGCACACCAGAGCCCGGATTTTTAAAAAAATAGAGTTTATCATTTAAAACAGCCTCACCAGAGTTTTGTAAGACAACCTGTGAGGTTATTAACTATTTTGATATCATTAAACCCGGTCCAAATTTTAATTAAAGTCGGATAGACCGGATCGAATATATGGATATAAACCCGGCCCGGGTCTGCAGAACTTCTGATACAACCAACGAAGTAAATTGAATCATAACCAAATGCAATTAAAAGGCTATATGCCTCATTTTTTTTATGAATTTCCATGTCAATTTATATTTACGGTTATTCAATTATTTTTAAAATTTTTGACCGAGCAGCAAGCATATTGTTCTCTAAGATTCTGTAAGGTACAATAGATTCTTTTTACAGAAATTCGAAATTACAAAGGTAAATTTTTTGGCAGTTAATTTATTGAAGACAAACAAATTTTATAATAAATCCAATATTTCTCATCCATTTTGTTTATACTTTATTTGTAGATGAATGCTAAGTTTTACACAATAGCTGATTTTAAATAAAAGTTATATCAACTTACGAAAACAGAAGTTTACCGATATTGTCATATCTATAAGTCTGATCTACTTAAACCTCTTTACATTAAGGAAAATTCTGTTTACACCGTAGATGAAGTTATAAGTTTTATATTTTTCTATTTAATTCTATTTGCAACGTAGAATTTTTCTATTTACCCAATATTTGAGGGCCATGCAGCCACAGCCCTATTAATATAACGGCATTTTTTTTAAATATACCCCCCCCCCCTTTTAATTACCTATACGTGTTTTTGGATAATTGTGAAATTTAGGCATTATAATATATTTTTTTGGAACAAAACCAGACAACATCCGGCTTTTGGGCTGATATCTAAAAAGTGCGTTAGTATATCATTCCCACTAGCTTACGACCACAAGACTTTAACGCAAAACGTGATTTATTATCCCTTTTTATTAGGAGCTATTTAATCGCCAGAGATTTATATCCCTCGACAAATATTGCAGATAGAAACCCTGAATTGACTACTCCCTTAAATACTTTCATCCCCCGATAGATGGGAATTATGCCAGGCCATAAAGGTACAGGCAACGCTGGCATCCCCTCCCTTTAGGGCCTGGCACCCTTTTTATTAGGAGCTATTTATCTACACCGATTTTATGTGCGTATAACACGATTAACGTAATAAATAACAAATTTTAAAAACATTTCTTTTAATGACATTTTACATAATATATATATATTATGAAAAGATGTAGAGAAAAGAAAAATAAAATGAAAGAAAGATAGGGATGTTTCATTTTGTTTGACAAAATATATAATGACAAAAAAAATATAAAATAATTAATTATATAATATATATATATATCTTTTCTTGTCTTATTTTTTTAAAAAAAAATAAAATTGAAATTTAAATAAATTAGATTTTTGGTCTCTTTTGTGACAAAAATGAAGCAAAAAGGCATAAAAATATAAAAATGAAATTCTTTGGTGCGATGTTGTGGATAAAATAATAATATAATTTTTGTTTAAATTTCTTTAAAATTTCCTTTGACAAATTTTGTATTTTTTTTATGTGTGTCTGTAATTTATTTCAGTAAAAAAAAAATTTTTTTTTATAGGGGGATCACGTCTTCTCTTTTGTCTAAAGCCTGAATTTAAATTTTGTTTTTGTAAATATATAAAAGTTTAGCATAAATTCTGGCTAAAAAAAAAATTAAGGAGGGGAATAGGTTTGGAATTGAACAAAGAAAGAAAGAAAGGGGGGGTTTAGAATTTGGGAGTTGGTGGAAAGATAGCAATTCTCAAAGAAGATTGTTTTATTTGTCCGTTAATAATTTAATCTATAAAGATTGTAGGGGAAGAATACCTGCAACGTATTGAGGAAAGGGGGGAGGGAAAATATTTGTATAAATTAAGTTTAAAAAATAATTAAGGGACTTTTTACACATTACATAATCGAAGAAAACGGAGTGCCGTTAGCAAAACAACTTCAAGGATAATGCTAGACTACTAAAATATAGTACAAGTGTAGTAGAGTATTATAAGGACAGAGATTCCGTCAGGACCAAAACGGACCGGTCCCATATGATCTAAAAAAAAATAGCGCTTAAAGGACTTAAAACCAAACATGATGGATCACATTTAATAGTTCATATTTTTCACCAATTTTCAATTAAAAGCCTATCTACAAAATATACAGCCCAAAATATTTAGAAAATTAAAACACCCCGAGTTAGGCTGTATGAAACAATCTATTCCGTGCCGAGCTGGTAAAGAAAAAATGGAAGGCAGAGGATTTTTTTAGACATCCGGGGTCGTAACTTAAAAAATGTGTATTTTGATCAAAAGGATAACTTTTAAGTAGGCAAGTGTTATGGGGAAAAATCTAGTTTTATAAGTTATTCAGAAATCTTAAACAAATGTCGGTGTAACTGGATAAAACTATCTTTAAAATAACATTTAATCAAAAATTTGGATCCTAACAAATTGGAATAGCGCTTGAAACATACTAGCCCACATGGTATGATCAAAAGACCGATAGTACATATGTTTTTAATTTGTTACTGGAAAAAGGAGCACAGAAAAGTATCTGACGACACTATTTAAAGGTTTATGTCCGATACTAAAGCTTGCGTCTCTCATGTTTTCTAAAGGCGTAGCTATAAGTATATAAGGCTTACTCCAGAAAGAAATATTATTAATTCATGTAACTTGTATAATAATTATTAGTTTCCCTAATGAAATTCGTTAACGATATCAAGGATACTACACATAAAATCATGTAATTCTATCATATAGGACAATCATAAAGGAATTCGAAGAAATAAAATGCGAGGATTGTATAATTCATAATGCTGTAGAGTCACATATTTCTAGCAATTTTTGATTTAATTTAAATTGTATATATGTTAAGTTATTGTAGGTTAGAAGCTGATATGAATCTTTAATGTATATGGTTATGTTTGTACAAACGCATTCATATTATAGAATCTTTAAAACATGAGATGAGGTCTCGTGACTTAAAGGATCCACTTTTTCACGGAAGACACAGGAATTTCAATTTAGCGCATCTGAAGAAATATTTTTAAGCTTAATTTTATGTATTTTATTTTAAAAAGAGAGTTTCTATCATCACGTGAGGTTTAGACAGCCTTGCTGTCGCCATACTGTATTCGGTGATCCCTGAGAAGAGAAACGAAGAGACAACTCCTTTTATTAACCCTGGAGAAACCCGATTCATAGCTTTGAAGAAGTAATAAAAATAAAATCTTGCTTAATCTTTTTAAATCAACCAATTTTTTTTATTTTTTTAGATTCTATTTCGTATTGCACACTCACAACACACAAACTATAATTAGTTTATTAGTGTATAAAATACAATTAAACAAAAATTGTAATTACATTTTTAATGTTAGTTATGTTATATATTACATTATATTTGAATGAAGGCAAAAAAAAAGAGTTGTCTTTTATTTTTTGAAGTTTTAACATATATAATATTATATTTTACATTAGTTGCATAAATAATTTATGTTACAAATTAAGAAATTAATTCAATTGATGGTTTAATAATATATAATATTAATAAAATATAATGTATTAATATAATGGCCATTCGCAAAAATATAATAATTACAAATATTCTATGTTCTATCGTGGTTCGCGTTGACATGTTTGACTTTTGTCAACTTTTGAATTATTGATTTATTAGAGGTTTTTTCGTACTCAAACATTTTTACCTGAAATTCCCAAATTTTTTTAGTTTTAATCCTTATGTGATTTTTTTATGCATGAAATCTTTCAAGATTATGTCAAATAGAAAGAAAGGAAGGAAGGAAGGAAGGAAGGAAGGAAGGAAGGAAGGAAGGAAGGAAGGAAGGAAGGAAGGAAGGAAGGAAGGAAGGAAGGAAGGAAGGAAGGAAGGAAGGAAGGAAGGAAGGAAGGAAGGAAGGAAGGAAGGAAGGAAGGAAGGAAGAAAGAAAGAAAGAAAGAAAGAAAGAAAGAAAGAAAGAAAGAAAGAAAATTTTGGGGAAAAATTATTTATTATTTTTTGTAAAAATTTTAAAATATAAAAATAAAATAGATCGAAAGATAATAATTCCCTGAAAAAAAATCCCCATTTATTAAGATATTAAAAATTACAAAATTAATGCAATAGGATAAAAAAAAATTTTCATAAATATATCCACGAAATAAAAATAATCCTCAAATAAAATGTTTAAAAATTTTAAGAAATTTTCTAAGAATTATTATTGGGGATTTATTTTTTTCGGGGCAATTATTTTCCTCTTACCAGATAGGATCATTTCTCTTTTATATTTTCACTTATCTTGTGCATATATATATTTTATTTATTGCCTCTTAAATTTTTTTATCAGTCTCTCTTCGCAAAAGTTTGCGACAATAAATTTTGGCGGGTATATAATATAAGGCCACCTCCTTTATAGTAAGCGCGAAAATCGCGCGACCACATAGCTCTCCGCTTTAATAAAATTGCCATCGCTTAGCGTATAATTTGTACACGTCGCTTAACTTGGGGAAAAAAAATTGATTCAAAATTTGAGGGTTATTTATTTACCGTCGCGGAAAATAGGGTAGGGTAACTAGGCCCACGCAAAAATGAATCGGACAATGAATCAATAGTATTCGATACTTTTGAACGTCGTAATGATTCTTACGCAATGAAATTTATCGGCTTCGAGTTTAGCCCGAACAAGGTCTGCGCTTTAGTGTTGTTAAACGGTTCTTTTTGAGCCTATTCTTAAAAACGGCAAACTTAATATTTTAGCCAGAAAAATATTGTCTAAACCATAAGATTTCTTTCTTTCTTTCTTTTAGAAAAATATTTTCTAAGCCTCGAGATTTCGATAAATACATGTCTAGAACCTTTGTTCCTTCTATGAGCAAAATCTTCTGGCGTGCTTAATATTTTTCTGGATGAAGTATTGAGTTAGTCGTATCGTCTCAAAATGAGCCATTTTAACAACACTAGTCTACAGTGAGTCTTTAGAAAGTTAGGAGAAAAAAGAAATCATTGTAATAAATACTTCTCACTAATAGTTATGATTCAATCAATATAATTTTTTCAAATTAAAAGTAATAAGATTCGAATTAGTCTTTTAGTTCATATGAAGAATCAGTTATAAATCGAGTAGATGCTTTCCTCAGCCACAATTCCAGAAAATCATGTCTTTTTGAATTTTACAGTATATAAAGTATATTCCTGTAATGACATGGGATATTCATGGGGTTTAAGCCCTGAATAATTTTAGGCAATAACTCACTCAATAACATATAATAATACCTAGACTGATGATGGATGCATACATAATAATGCATTTGAAAGCCTCGTTGAATGCTAATCAGCTGGATCCGCCATTTTGGTAACCCATGCAGTAATTATTCTCATGTTAAAAACTAATATTAAATTGATATATTATCTCGATGACCAGGCAATTCTTTAATAAAGTCTGCGTCAGACATAGGACTCGTTTAGATATTTTTTAATAGTGATCATGTATGGGTAACCAAAATGGCGTCCCCAGCTGTTTTTTTCATTGATGTACACTTTTAAATGAATGCATCGTCAGTCTAGGTATTATCATCTGTCATTTGGGTTCACCTCCCTTTAAAGATTTCAACTCCATCACTTTTATCCAAAATACATATTTCACCCCCCAACCAATGACCTTACAAAGAAAGGTAAATTTTATGAAAATAAATCACTAACTTTTTTTTTTAAAAAAATAAAAAAAATGAAAATGATTATTAGAAAAAAAAAAGATTTATTGCATCAATTATTTTATGCTTTTTATAATCAAAATTTAATCGTTTCAATTATTTTTTGAAATGGTATTTTTTTTTTAAAAAAATATAATTTTAATTTTTGAGTGATTTATTTCCCATGGTAAAAAAAAAAAAATTCTATCTTTATAAAAAAATATAATAATATATATCAGAGACCTGCAGAGGCACCATTTGCAGGGCCCGGCCCGGCCCGGCCCGGATTTAAAGATTTAAGGCCCGGCCCGGATAAATTAAAAAAAAATTTTTACGGCCCGGCCCGGCCCGGCCCGGCCCGGATTTATAAATTTCAGGCCCGGCTCGAAATTTTTTAAAATTATATTCGACCTGGTATATACAAAATTCACCTATGAGGTATTTTACCATATTTTTCAGCGAATTATCGCTTATTATTTAAAAAATACATGAAAAAAGCTAATATTTTGAGAATATTATATTGAATTTATAAAAATTATAAAACTGTTATTTATAAAAATGGATATTTTGAGCATATACTATATTTTATATTGCATTTATAAAAATAAAACTAATATTCATAAAAATGGTAATAATATTTTGAGCATATATTATATTTTATATTGCATTTAAAAAAAATAAAACTAATATTTAATTTATAAAAATGGAAAATATTTTGAGAATATAATATATTGTATTTAATTTACTATTTAATTTACTATTTAATTTATAAAATAAAAATAAATCGCTATTTAAAAAAATGCATGTATAATAAATAGTATTTTGAAAATATAATCTAATTGCACAATATTAATATAATTTATTTTGTAATTTTTAAATATTTTATATTACATTTATAGGTTGGTTCAGGTGTAAAAAAAAATTATTAATTTTCATGGAACCATCACATTTATGTCTTTTTAGATGTGATGTACCATGTTTATAATTATAAGATAATATACTTGAACAATTCTTACATTGTACGTAGCCAATGTTTTTTTTATTTTCATCTATGATGATGTTAAATTTAGCCCATATTTCAGATTTTAAATTATTATTTGTATTTCTAAAAGAATAAATATTATTTTAAATTTTATTAATTATATCATTCGTATTTTGTGCCATGATATTCCTTTATTTGATTGTTTTAATAAATATTCTAAAAATTTAGATATGAATTATAAAAAATATATTATTAATACTTGAATATTGGGGCTTATTTAAGATATTCCTTTATTTGATTGTTTTGGTAAAATATGTTGTAAAAATTTAGATATGAATTATAAAAAAATATATTAATACTTTGAATAAATTTGCAGGAAATTAATAATTAGATCGATCTATGGTTTGTTAGGTGTGTTAACCATCACCCAATATTATATTAATCATAACTATAATATAATATAATCTTATAACCATTAACTCATAATGTAAAAATTTTTATAAAAAATATTAAGGCCCGGCCCGGGTTTAACAATCTTAGGCCCGGCCCGGATATATTTTTAAAAAAGGGCCTGCAGGTCTCTGATATATATATATAACTTTTAATAAATCGTTAATAATTATCAGGGGCATATAGGTCCGGTTCAGAACGGACCGAAATGGTCAGAAAAAAAATGGTATAATAAATATAAAAAATGTTCGGAAATCATATACTTTTTACTGGCTCACCTTTTCTAAATTTTCTTTTTTTGAACCAATTTAGCAAAATTACGAGCCCCATAATTATTTCGAAAGTGACTTTTGTAATTTCTACCAACAAAAATCAGGAGGCAAGGCCAATTTTTTTTTAATCTTTCTTAAATCCTGGGCTGGGATTTTGAAATAATGACTTTCAGAAGGGTACGATTATATCATCTAAGAGTAAAAAAAAACTTGTTCAATCTGGGTATCACTCCAAGATTTTTTTTTTCTTCTTCTAAACAACTATTCCTAGCAAAGCAACAAATTGTTTGGCTTACTCTAATTTTTATTTTAAGGTTAGGTTTTCTAAATCGCTTAAAAAAACATATAACGCTAAAAAATATTGGAGAATATCGCTCATATTGCCGAGAAAATAAATGATATTACTTGTATATTTTTTTTAAAAAAAATCGCTATAAAAATATGGAAGAAATATCATCTTTGTTCTCAAAAATTAAGAACGACTTTTGAGAATATTGATATATCTAGGAAAATAATTCCATATTAAAAATTTTACAATATTAATAAAATAGGAAGAAAAAACAAATATATCCATATATAAATATTATATATCCATGGAATAATAAAAACCCTTCAAATAAATATATTTAAAGAATTATTTTCTAAGAATTTATTTCCTAAGAATTATTATTGGGGGTTTCTTTTCCCCGGGGAGTTATTTTCCGCTTACCCCATTGTAATTTCAAATATTATTTTTATAATGAATAGATGGAAAGAATATCAATATCTTCTCAACTTAGATCTCCACGTCGTACATCTAGATCAACACCCACCATGTCAAAACGTCATTCGACCCATAATAGAGCACGATAATAAGTAGCCTCAAACACGTGAAAATTGGAGGTATAATCTATATTCCGATTTTTTTTTAGTGGTTTA
Source organism: Gordionus sp. m RMFG-2023 (assembly GCF_954871325.1). Lineage (NCBI taxonomy): Eukaryota > Metazoa > Nematomorpha > Gordioida > Chordodea > Parachordodidae > Gordionus > Gordionus sp. m RMFG-2023. The sequence goes on from NC_088775.1 coordinate 4,658,322, forward strand.
TGTTATTTTTGCGATTTAGAAACCTATCGCCCAAAAAAATAGATTAAGACAAAATGCTGCTACGATAGTTGTTGCCTAATTTGGTATTTTAAAAGAAAAAATTAATCTTGGAGTGATGCCCTAGATGATAATCGTACCTTCTTGAAGTCATAAAAATCATTGTTCTCAGAATTAAGAAGATAGCGATTTTTTTAAAAAAAAACTCCTGAACTTCAATTTCAAGGCTATCATCATGATCGGAATTAAAGATATTTTGATAATTAGAGAGGTCGAAGTTCAGGGAAAATGGCCCTTATCATCCTAGCCGTTCTAGTAAAACTCCCTGTTTATATTTTTCATCTTGGGCTGCCCCACATGGAATCGTCGACATCAAGATCCATAAGTATTCGGTTTCAAGAAATTCTCAATTTTTTTGTTGTTATTTTTAGCAAATTTTTTTTTTATAGCGACATAGAAACTGGAACAGCTATTTTTTTTTTTTGCTAGAATAATAATATTTTGATTTTTGTCAGAAAATGGAAGATGATTTTCTTATTTAAATTTTTTTTTGAGATCTTTTTATGTTATAAATTATGCTTATTAAAATCAGGCCCTTAATAAGAATGGAAAGGAGGGGGGGGGGGATTTTGAGCTACACAAGGATAAGCTAAGATAAGACACTATTTTAAATGCCTGCTAAATTTATTTTTTGCACATCTTAAATAATAATGATTGCCGATATGAGCTTAACTTAAAACATAGGTGACTGATAATATTTATAATACAATACACATACGTGTTATTTTCTCCAACCCCCCTTGGGTAAATTTGGTGAAATTTAAAAAAAAAAATTCAAGTTTACACGATATAGCGGCTTTTAAAAGAACTCATGGAATAACGATCAACACTCAGAATCGCTCCCAACAGGAACGATTTAAAAGAAGGAAAAAGGCGTTTGTAAACGCCAAAATTAAACGTTTTTCACACCGAGGATTAATCCTTTACTGATCCAATTTATGATATTCGAGGAATATATTTATCATTATTATTGTGATTCTACTCTAAGAAAAAAAACTAAGAGTGGTTATACTTGTAACTCTCTCTTAAAACTCTAACTAAAAGAGTTGGATATAATAATGACAAGGCTAATATTAAACCCTAACAAGGTGATTTCATTCATTCAAGATTTCTAGGAATGTAGGACTTTAACTGCCCCTCCAAAAAAAAGGCATTTCAAATAATAACTTTCAAGTTTCTGACAGGGTAGATTACGTTAAGTTTTATAGTCACTTTTTTTCCTTCGGCGGTATCGCTGACTTAAATTTTGGACAATATTTATGTTATCATTTGGCCGTTCATTTTTTTAAAAATATTATCGGAGACTTGTAGCGGTACACCCATTTTCGAACCCGGTTCGGTGTTCGAAAAAGCTTCTTAGACCCCGGTTTTCAAAATTCGATAATTTCGGGTTGTTTATTATCTTTATTAAAATAATTTTAAGGGGGGAAATAGGGACAAAATATGAGAAGCGAATGAACTGTTTAAAATTGATACAATTTAATTACACTTTGGAAGTGTCGTTAAAAAATTTGGCCAAGTCTTACCCCGGAGTTTTTGACTATCGATATTCAACTTCTTTTTTTTTTAAAAAAAAAAAGCAGTAAAAATTGAACTAACTTTACATGCCTATCCTTTTTTTTTCTAAATTATCGAAAATATCCTTGAACAGAGTTAGGAAAAAAAAGAAGCGAATAAAAAAATTTTTTCGAATTTTTTAGAGAACATTAAATAGAGTTGTATTTTGTATTTTCTTAAAGTTACATAATTTATGATGGGCTATAAATCATACATAATCATTTTTACATTACGTATACTTATTTTTATTTTCTTTATAATCTCTACTAGGCTCTAGAATCTCTTACGATTATTTCGATTATCGTAAAAATAATTACAAAGAAAACCCTCGTCATTTACATTTTTTCCCACAAACAGGGAGATGGGAAAAGGTTAAGCGAATCGATTTGAGTCGATTTTTTTAAAACCGCCAACTCAACATTTTATCCAGGAAAATATTTACGCAAGCCTGCTATTCGCATAGATGGCATAAACGTTGGGACATATATTAGTGAAATCGTGAGACTCAGGTAATATTTGTCTGGGTTAAATATTGATTTTTTTAATACATTTTATATTTAAATTATATTATAGTCAGTGGGTTGTCAGTTTAATTGCCATAGGGATATTTAAAGTTCAAAAACAATTGACTTTTTAAACACATATATATATTTAAGAAGCAATTCCCCCAAAAATATAGTTACTTTTGTCGTTACATTCTTCAAAAAAGGTACATGACTATCCCTAAATTTACAGGAAACTTATTTTGGACATGTTTTTGTTTTCTAATAGAAAAAAAACTTATTATTTAAATTTCCCTTAAAGTTTTTAAAGTTCGCGAATTTAATTTGTCGGTATTTTGGTCACGAGCCCTAAAGTAAAGATAACGAATATTTTGTTATTCAAATTTCTGTTTCAAATATTTAATTTTAAAAAGTAATTCAAAAAAGATATCTAGTTACTTTTGTCGTTACATTTTTCAAAAAAAAAGTAAATATTTTTAATTTTGCAAAAAAAAATAACACGACTATCCCTAAATTACAAAGTAACAATTCCATTTAAATACAAATCTCTTTCCGTAAGTAAAAGTTAGAAAGGAAAAAAAAATACCAATAAATAATATTATTTGGATTATTTTAAAACATTTTTTAATTTAATTAAAATCTCTATATATTTTTTAAAAAAAATATAATATATTTATATTTTATTATACGAAAAATAAAAGCAAAAAGTCCAAAAAAAACCAATAATCTAAAAAGGACACATAACATCAAAAGAAAAATTTAGCCTTTTGTACATTTTTATATTTTACTTATTTTAAAAATATAATAATATATTATAAAAATTATCTATTTTTTTGTGTGTGTGTGTGTGTTATTATATAAAATACCAAAAAAAGTCCAAATTTGAAATAGCGTAAAGGGGAAGAAGAAAGATTTAGATAAATTATTAATATTATTATTGTTATAAATAATACTAATTATTATTATTTTTTTATTTTTTGTGAATTCGTAAAACCAAAAAAAAAAGTGACCTAAATGCTTGGGCGAGTTGGTAATAAACAAAAACGCGAACAACGCATTTTCAAAATGGTATCTTGCAAATCGAAAACAATTTTACATATATTAATCAAAGACAGTCATATTTGATATCGCCATTATTAGCTATAAAAATCGAAAATAAATATAATATATTTTTTTAAAAACCGGGACCGGGCCTGAAAATATAAAATCCGGGCCGGGCGGAAAAAAATTTTTGAAAAAAAAATCCGAGCCGGGCCATGCAAAAATTTATGTTTTTTTTTCTTTTTCTTTTTCTCGAAAATGCTCGATTTAAATCATAACCATATAAACAAAATAATGTATAAAATAAATTAGAACATTCTAGAAAGAACAAAAAAAAATGGAAGAAAATTGCAATAATTTTTTTTTAAATTATTGTTTATTATCTTCATCACCAGTGAGCTCAAACTTATATTAGCTATCCCAAAATCAAAGGGTAGGTGTAGCAAGATGCACGAATTGTGGGACATTAAAAATGTATGTGGAATATTTAAAGAAAAATGTAATATTTAAAGGTTTTTTGCATTGATCGAAGATCTAAAAAATTAATTTAGGAAACGAATTGTGTAGAAAAGCTCTCTTCTATAAAGATTGCGAGTAAATGGTCCCAAATTAAGAATTGACCCCTTTTCCCAAGGAATATTGGAGATTTGGGGCGAGTCGATACGGGGCACTATAATCAGAGCTATGATGCGGTTGGGGTGGTTGGGGTAATTGAGCAGTTGAGACGCCATCGATAGAATTAAAATTTTACAAACCTTTAAAAAAATATTTCTTAAATAAAAATTATAAAAACTGTTCTAATATTTTGAAAAATTTTTTGAGAATAAAATGTCGGAGGTATATTTAGGAATGATTTCACATGTAGGAAATCTACTACATGTTGTTAATATGCAGTTGTAATAAGAAGAATTTTTTTAATAAAAAAATTTACAAAATTATGCTGCAGCGTTGTTCATCTTAACAGTTTAAAATTGACAAATAATTTTATGGCGCCATTGCTAAAAATATCATATTAAAATATTACTCCAATGAATTTTTAAATGAAGTAAATATTTTTATTAAGACAATTTTAGAATATCAAAATTTGATTTAAATAACTCGATTTACAAATGTATAAATATTATGACCTTGGAACAGATCTCTTCTCTTCTCTTTTCTTCTCAATAAATATCAATTGCCTCATGCCCTCCTACAGGGGAACCTAGATGTGTTAATTCACCAAGAGCAGTGAATTTGAAATTATGAGTGTTTGGAGCCTTCGAATTCAATTGGATGAATTCGGATTTACTCGGGTTAAGAGAGAGTCCGAAGACAGTGCCCTTTTCGTGAATTACATTAACTGCAATTGTCAATTTCACTGCGGGAACCACTTAAGATTCCATCATTACCAAGCATGAAGAGATAGAGTACAAGATGAGTTTATCGATTTTATCATGTCATTGATTCCAAATTATAAGAATTAATAGGGGAAAACTAAGCGATTTACATTCCCGGCCGAAGGCTACGTTGGCAACCCAGCACATGAATAGGTTAAAAAAAAAAATATTTTTTAATTTTGATTTATATATTTTTTTAAAAATATATTGCGCCCTCTCGTGGACTAATACATTTTATGTATTTTATTTTAAATATTTGATTACAACAGAAATAATTTCTTTTATAATATTTTAAATATTGTGTGATAAAATATACTAAAAAATTACGAGATTTTGTAAAAAAAAAAAATTAACTCTAATGAAACAATGATTATAAAATTTGTCATTTATAATTCATAAAAGTAAAAAATGAAATAAACTATTTAGTTATATAAATATAATAAAAAAGAAAATTACATTAGATAATATATTAAAATAGAATAGAACATTTTATTCTAATTTTTTTTAACTCACATTTATACACTATAATAATTAATATATAAATATAATATATAATAATAAACAAATACATATATTAGTAATAAGGGAAAAAATAACAAAAAGAGGGGGGGGGCACAAAAAGTATTGAGGTTAAAACTAATCATCTTGTGGGATGAAACTGCTCATGAAGCAAATGTAATTTGCCTTGTGTATCGCTATGGGGAGTCTTTGTCTTAAGAAGAAGCCTTCGCGAGGTTCACCCGTGAGTTGTCGTATGTGAGAGTCAAGTTCCTTGAAAAAAGAGATAAAGAACATTTCCCAAAATTTGTAAGGGTAGTGGAAATGATGGGAATGATAATGTATTCTTGAGAAATTTCAGAATATTTTGTTATTTTAAGAGACTCCTTTTTCTCAAGAATATTAAAGGTTTGGTTGGATGGTGCAAGTGGATCAATACACGAGTAATCCCAGATCAAGAATTGACCACGCTTCCATGGAATATGAGAAATCCCCTCAGGCCGTTTCTCATCAGATCTGAAAAGACCGGAAGGTTCAAGAATAGAGGGTAAAGCTCTAAGGATGATCGAATTGCATATATTATGTCTAACGATACGACCTTTACACGAACGGCAATGGAGGCTGTGTCTTCCATTACCCAAAACGGCTGAACTGCATCCTGAGCATGTGTGGGGTTGGGTTATTAGGCAGTTTAAACGAATACCAATCACGTGAGTGAGCTCATTTTGGTTCAGTTGTAATTGCAAATTGACTGAGGGAATAGCTTCAAGAAACTTATGGCCTAAACCATTAAGCAGTGAGGAGAATAAAGGACGGTCAGATAATTGCATTCTGGAAAGGAGTGATTCATCGCAGTTTGCAATAATAGGCCTATCCCAGTCCTTCTGCTTATTCGTTTCAGGAAGAGGGTGATCAGCAATAACTCGTGCTTTCCACTCGATTATAGCATCATTATAAGAAGAGTCGGGTTTTATCAAATGAGAATTTATTTTCAATGTTTTTTGTTAAAAGACAACTGGATATGAAAGCTGTTAAGGCAAGATCGAATGGAGATCTGATACCAAGTCCACTATCTTAGTGGGTAAATAGACTTGTCCATCCATTTTCATCGAATATAAGGTTTAGAAAATTTTCGATTAGGACTTTCCCATTTCCATAAACTCCGAGAGGAATGGGGAATTTAAAGATGGGAGTTGAACGAAGCGCATACAGGATACGAGGAATATTGAAAAAATCTTTCAAGAAGAAAAAGGGTTTATGGGAGGGGAGTAGGGAAAATAAATCAGCCAACTCATAAAGTGTTTCAAGTGTGGACTGAAGAGAGGACGATATTGCTATGTTACCCCCAAAGCGGTTTATAATAAAAAAAAATTAAATTTTTAACATTTTATACTTTTTTGTATTTTTTCTACTTTTAAACTGCCCGTTATGTTAATATATTTCAAAAAATAACATGATTAAAAAAAAACATTATAATCTAAAAAAAACAAACTTAAACTAAAATATAATAAAAGTTTTAATTATCTTGGCGCTGAATGGCTTGATATGCAATCTTTGACATATAGCAATTGCAACTAATTGACCATGATAGATAGTTTTGTTTGGTTCTCCAAAGGGTGTTTGCTACTAGAGATCTGCAAAATTAGGTCCAGCCCGTACCCGGCCCAAATTCGTACCCGGCCCAAACCCGTACCCGGCCCAAACCCGGACCCGGCTTGAACCCGGACCGGCCCTATTTTTTAAAAATATTGGGTTCGGACTGGGTCGGGCCTAATATTTTTTTATATATATCTAAATTTATCAATTTTATGTTGAATTTTTTTAATATCTAAAATAAAAATATTTGATTTTATTTATAGAAACTAGACCCCATATAACATATAGCGTTTATTTTGAGTAATTTTAAAAATTAATTTCTATATTTAAATAAATTCGGGCCTGGCCGGCAAATTTTTCCAAAATAAATTTCGGGTTCGGGCCGGGTAAAACTTTTTAAAACAAATTTCGGACCGGACCGGGCTTGAAAAATTAGGCCCGATGCAGATCACCATTTGTTACTAGTGGGATAAATGTAAAATTAATTAATTTCGATATCATATCTCCTTAACTTCTAACCTAACTTGAAAATGTGCATATTCATTAATATGCACATTTTTGAGACAACGAAATTGGAGGTCAAAATAGATATTTCATATAATTGACAACCTTTAATAGCTCTAAATCCAAAATCAGCAGATAATTTATATTATCATTTCATGATTATAGTACAATGATAATTTTGAATCAACAAAATTAGAGATCAAATTTTAGTGTTATGTATATAAAATTGTTTGCATATGCAAAACCCCATATCCTGCATAGAAATATTATAAAAAAATAAAAGTTTATAATTTCATCCTGGAAACTGTAAATAGTATACTAATTAAAGGTCCGCAATCACGGCTCGGCCTGTACCCAGATCAAGCCCGGCCCTATGTTTCGCGCCAGCCTACGCGGAATTGGTTTCGCAATATTACCTTCGCTATAAAATTCCTTCGCGATAAACGACATTCGCGATAAAAGTTTCGCTGAATTGACCTGATACGTTTTAAATTTATGTCGTGTCCAAAACTTGTTTCAAAATTTTTAAACATTCAAAAGTTTTGAAATTTTTTTTTAAAAAAATAGTAATTTTGGGTGAATTGGATAGGGCCTAATATTTTTTCGAAAAATTTCTTATAGGCCGGGGTTATAATTTTTAAATATGATATCATTACATTTTGTAAATAAATGGGTATATTTTGTTCTTGCAAAGAAACAAAGGCGCTATATATTTAATTGTAGAATATGTTTTTATATTTAAAAAAAAAATTCGGGGCCGGAAGGACAAATAATTTTTATATCGGGTCGGGATTTTCGGGACAAATAAAATTTCGATTTTTTGAGCCGGGTTTTAAAAAATTATAAATACTAATATTTTTACTAACAACACCAAAAAATGGTTGATTAATTATACCTATTAGGAATATCTAACATATCCAAAGATTTTAATTCAATGTGATCGAACAATTTCTTTAAAAACTTTCTGTGATTATCATAATTATATCCATCTTAGCTTACGCCATCCTTTCCTTATTAAGGTTTAACAATTTTATTCTTAAAACTGCTGAGGGTCTGCAATCATTAAGACCTTTGCTTTTTTGCTACCCTTTCAAAGTACGATACGTCAAAAGTCAATATAAATAAATGAAATGGTGATAAAGGCAAAGGAGGCTCTATAGGTTGTTGATTATAAAATTCCTTAGAAATGAAAGAAGTATGTATTACGTTATAATAAAATCGCCTCAACAATTAATTACGCATATCGCCTTAGTCAAAGACGTAATATCTTACAAAATCCCGAAAATTTTTAGGATAATTTCCGTAAAAATTAGTTTATTTAAATTTTAATAAAATTCTCAAATAAACTATTTAAATTTGGTAAATGTAAATGCTCGCTCATTTTGTTTAAATCGTTTTTTGCATCTTAATAAATTTGATTTTGCCGAAAATATTTTCCAATATATATATATACACCTATCCGACAAGGTAACATAATACAACAAATGAATAAAATAAAATCTGAGCTAATCCAGCAAAATAAAATGAATGTGGGATATTTATTCCTATATTTAAATTTCCAAATTTCTAAGATATACATTTTACTAATAATAATAAATATTTCACAAATATGAGGGGTATCATAATCTATATATTATTTTAATTTTATAAGTTTCCTAATATCATACAATTTATTAATCAATAAATATAATATAATTCATAAAGTAAAATTAAATATAATAAGACGATAAATTCAAATGTTAGACTGTATCCATTCCAAAAACTTGCCAACGTCAGTATACACGCCTGGAAATCCCGGTTCCCCACAACCCACTCCCCAGCTGACAATTCCTGTCAATTTCCAATTTGTCCCAATTTTGCAAGCCATAGGACCTCCCGAATCTCCCTTTAAATAAACAAAAATGTTATTTTATAATTGAAATTTTTTTTAACTTGACACGAATCCTTTCTGCCGTCAGATACTCCAGCACATATCATATTGTCATCCACGATCCCCATGACATTTTGACACTTCGCTTTATTGACTACATTTAGACACACCTCACGCAGCCGATTAAACATAGGTAAAGATAAATCTACATTTTATTTATTTATTTAAATGAAGGAATGATGTTTACATATAATTCCAAATGGCCCGATTAATATTTTAGCCAAAAAAATATGGCTATTTAGTAACTAATCGAAGCATATTCTAATAAAATTTGAAAACTTTTCGTATCTCCCCATCCAGTTACATAACAGCCATATCCATCTTTGACTCTCTCTTCGGCACTGGGTAAGCATATGGGTTTGATCGCGTCGCCGTAATCCACTTTCCTTTCTAATTTTATTATACTAATATCGTTTTTGACAGTCGTAGCATAGTAATTAGGATGCTTGATTACAGATTTAGCAGGGATTTTTACGATGTTTGGATCTTTAAAATTATTACTCCCGAGGTATATAACTACGTCTTCCGAAGATCTTTTTAAAAAATTTTATTTTTAGCCCACTGATTATTTGCGACGAATTTCTCATTACAAAAAAACAGTAATATTTAAATGTTATACAATCTGAGTCTCATTTTTTCCCCCCTCTTCATAATTTGGGTATAAATTTATAGAATCTATAAGATTATGATTTTTAATTTAATACATGTTGACAGTGCAATGTGCGGCGGTCAATACAGTGTCCCGATTAATTAGAGACCCTCCACAAAATGGTTGTCCATAATATGTCAAAGCTACCTTTTTTAAATAATTAAAAAAAAAAAATATATAAATTCTAAATGTTTTTTTCTTCTTCCTATAAGCTTAAGCGAACTTGCCACGGCCAGGATAAAGGATTGGATTCCTGTCCCCCAAATATAGATTGACTTATTTTGGAACAGTCAGGAGCTGCGGGGACTTGTTTCGTAACGCCACACGTGACTTCTTGCTCGAAATGTCCATTGGCTGGAGTTGTTGGCTTTATAGGATCACATTGATTTGGTATTCTTATGGTTTGGGAAGCTTTCATATATTTTATAAATTAAAAGTTTCCCCCAATATTTGAAAGTATTATTCATTTATACCTGCAGAAAATTTCTCATCTATAGATTTCGCGAAATGGGTCACTCTTATAGACAAATAAAATAAGATGTAAATTTGATACATTTAAAATATTATAATAATTTTTTAAAGTTCAAATGTGTATATATATACTCTAGATATTATAACTTTTGCCAAAAAATTTAGCCCCAAAAAATGTGTAAAAGCAATATGTTCAAACATGACTTGATAAAATTGGCTTGTTAAAAGATCGATATCGTTATAATGCCAACATCGTATAGTGTATCATTACATATACCTTTCATATAAATATTTTTTTTTTAAATTAGTTGGAAATAGACTAGCAATATTGTATCCAATTTTATTCGTTGGTATTTAAATGGTAATGATCGATTTTATAGTAAAATCTAAATATAGTTGTATATTATCGTTCTTTCTCCATAATTTAGAATTATTAAAATTTTAATGGATTTTAAATATATATTTTTCATTTTAAACTAGATCACATATTAAAAAAATACGAATTTTAACGACCCAATTAGACACATTTTTGGTTGTATAAATTTTAATTAAGATAAAATTAAATCTAAACCCTCCAGCTCCAAACAAAGGCTGTATGGGCCTCTAAATATCGAAAAATAGGGCATATTGGGTGTTGTACATTTTATAATTTTGGATATCTTTGGGATTTAATTTTTTTAGAATATATTTCAGAGACCTGTAGGCCCGGCCCTAAGCCCGGACCGGATAACCGGGCCAGGCCTGAAAATTTTTTTTAAAAAATACCCGGGCCGGGCCGTAAAATTTTTTTAAAAAAATTCATACAACATGAATTATTATATTCGTCAATTAGATATGGTTAAAATGATTATATATAGTTATGATTAATATAATGTTGGGTGGAAAGTTAACACTAGCTAACGTTCATAGTATCTATTACATAATATAATTAATAGTTTTCCTGCCTTGGAATAAATACGCAAAGGATAATAGGTAATAAATACATTATTATAAATATAATCAGTTTTTTTTTTATAAATACAATTAATATAGTATATTCTCAAAATATTATTTACACAAATTTTTTATAGTATCAATTTGTAATATACTAAATATCTGTTTAGAATAATAAAAAAAAATATAATATATAATATAGTGTTGTTAAACGACACAGTATTTTATCCAGAAAAATATTACTCAAACCTCAAAATTTTGTTCATAGAAGGAGCAAAGGTCTAGATATATAGTTTAAAAATTTCAAGGCTTACTCAATATTTTTCTGGCGAAAATATTGAGTTAGCCGTTTTTAAATCGGCTCAAAACGAGCCGTTTTTTTAAATGATAATACTACCGAATGGGTGAATTTTTTGTATATACCAGGTCGAATATAATTTTAAGAAATTCCGAGCCAGGCCCTAAAAAAATTTTATTTTTAAATATCCGGGCCGGCCGGGTCGTAAAAAATTTATGGAAAAAAAATCCGGGCCGGGCCGTGCAGGTCTCTGGTAATGATAGACTTTAAAGTGAAATAATTTTAAATATTGTTAAAATATTATAAATGTCGAAAACCCCGAAATGGAAAAACAAAAATCATAAAATTATATCGGTAGTTTTTTCTTCAAATTATTTTTTAAATCAGATCATTTTTTTATTTTTTAAAAAAATAAAGACGGAGTATATGGTGATAGGAGGAGATGAAGAAACAGAGAGTATTGATATAAATGAATGGCAGATATGGGCAATTGAAAGCTGCAAATATTTGGGCTTCACTATACAAACAAACGGCACGATAGAGAAAGAGATAAAGAGTAAAATTAATCAAGGGTGGTTGAAGTGGAGATCTTTATCTGGAGTGCTCTTTGACAAAAGAATCCCACACAAATTGAAGAGAAAAATTTGCAGTTCCATAGTACAACCAACTATTCTATATAATTCGGAAACATGGCCAATTAAAGAATCAGACGAGAGAAGTCTACAAACTATGGAGATGAGAATGCTGAGGATGATTGTTGGGGTAATAAGAAAGGATGTAAAGTACAAGAATACTATGAGGTTAACTTATTGTAGGCCTTTGGCTATATTAGATTTTTATAAAAATAATTTTCGGTTTTCACTTCTCTTTTTTTTTATTAAAAAAACTTTTTCAAATTTTTCCTTATAAATGATATGTTAGCGCGCTACCGCTATCACTTGTCAAAAAAGTAGCCCGCTATTAGCTACTTTTTGTGAAATATATTTATCTTATTTTTTGCTTATAATAGTATTATAATACATAAAAATCAACAGTTATATATAAATATTTATAATATGATAAGTTTTGATTATAAAAAAAAATTTATATGTAAAAATAGCTATAATTTATGTAATAAAAATAACTATTTTTGGTAATATTCATTTTTTTATTTATTTTGTTGCATTAAAATCATTTCTATACTATCATTCCCAAGTCTAGAGCGACGATCAGAAAATATAAGTTTCGCCTAACTAAATTTTTCTCTCTTCTTGATCTCTAATAGCTATTCTATTCTCTATGTGATTTTTTTTCTAAAGAACATTCACTAATAGACACTAGTAGTTTCTATTTTAATAAATGTTTTCTGGCTCTAATTTTCCTGCCTGTATTTTCAACAGTTGATACTTTTTTTGTATTTTAAAGTCTATAAATTTTGAAAGGAGTAGTAGACCCCCTTTTAAAATTTATAAATACCCATTATAGATGAGCTCTGTCTATCCTAAAAATAAGAAAAATTATCAAAATTACTCATTAGAGTATTTTTAAAATTATCAATGACAGTCGTTTTTGTGGTTGTCTAGGGGTATCTTTGTTTGGCATAAGACCATTCAGCTTTACCATGAAACTATCAGGGGTATCTTTGTTTGGCATAAGACTATTCAGCTTTACCATGAAACTATCATGTTGATCTTTAACATCATCGGAATTGATATATGGCCAGTTTAGTTTAAAATTGGGATGAATCATTTATTTTATTTGTAAGTACATATTATGTCTGGCATTCCATTATCCTTCTGAGGGCGAATGCTACAGGTGTTCTTTTGAAGCCTTAGGGTCTGATCAATGGCCTGTGATTCCCAAATAAGCTCGAAAAATATTAATATCAGATCAATTTATAAATATAAATAGACAGGATATCTCTGATAACTCTGCTATTATCGCATCTTCAAAGTCTGCTATCTTAATCATTAGTGTCTGGTGACATAAAATTGTTATACCAGGGGATAGAGCTTAAATCATCAGGATAAATGATGGATTATCAACCAAGGGACTGAACTGTATCAATTATAAAATCGACAAAGACTTTATGAGCCAGTATCTGAGATATATTGACATGTGCAATATTATTAATCAATTTAGCTTGAATTGAATTGGTCTTTTTGGGTGTGGTCTCCCCTATACTAAAATTATTACGATGTTTTTCCTCTTTAAAACTGTTAGCATGAACATTCTTATACAATAAATACGATTAAAAATTTAAAAATGAGAAATTAACTCTTAGGTATTTTTGAGGTTGGATACTAGAATTATTTGAGGATATATTTTTTTTTTTACATTTTAAACAAATAAATTTGTAGCCAACTTTTGTTTATTTTTCAAATTTTGGAAATGGAAAATGTGTATTATTGTCATCAAGATCATTTTTTTCTTCTTCCAGAATACCTTCCATTTCCTTAATAGCATCAATGTCTGACTCACTTACATCAATTTGGCTAATCCATTTGCGACGACATTTTAAATAATTTACACCAGCTGATTTAGGTTGAAAATATAAATTTCAAAATTTAATAATAGATCCAATGACATATATAATACCTAGACTGACGATTCATTCATTAAAATGCGTTTTCAAGTGTCGTTAAAAGCAAATCAGCTGGACCCGCCATTTTGGTAACACGTATAGTATTTATTCTCATGTTAAAAAGTACTATTAAATTGATAACTTGCTTCCTTATCGATGATCCGGTAATTCTTTAATAAAGTTTGCATCAGATATAGGAATAAATTAGGCTCTCGTTTAAAATTTTAACAATGATTAGTGTAACTAAGATGGCGTCTCCAGCCGATTTGCATTGATGTACACATTTAATGAATGAATCGTCAGTTTAGTTATTATATATGTCATTAAATAAATCAGAAAAATTATAATTAAATTTTCATGTTTATAGTTATATTCATTTGATTTTTAAAATAAAATAAAGAAGCGCCCTAAATAAATTAATAATTGGGAAAATCACACTCTATTAGCTATCACTACCAAAAAAGATAGCGTGCTACAGTATCGCGCTATTTTGACAACTCGGTATTTTACATATTTTTTGGGGAGAGGGGTGTGTAGGGAAAATTTTTATAATAGCTTTAAATGATAGCGAGAACAGGCAAATTCCCATCCCCATTGGTGAGGTGGCTGAAAAGAAGATATCCTTGTTTGTTAGAAATAATTATTTTCAACATTATTTTAATTTCTTTATTTCTACTTAAGACTATAATTAAAAAAACATATATTTGATAATATATCCATTTTATGATGGTATGAATTATAAAATTGTACTATTTAATATATAAAATTATATTTAGATTTTTTAAAATAAATATGAGAGCCTCTAGATTTTCTGGCAATAAGCTTCTACGATATGGACTATCTATATGATTTTGCAGATAACGTATTTTGCAAAATTATCTTTGTCTTTTGTAAAATATTTCCATATAAAACTTTGGGTGTTCCTTTCTATTTTTATAAAAAAACTTTAAAATACTATAAATCTATATTTAAAAAAAGATTGGATTACATCCGGTGCAAAATTTTTTAGAAGAAAGTGATAGTACTGTATTTGTATTTGTACTGGTAGCTATTTTATTTAATCATGTTTATTTCTAGGTTTGCTCACATTCTAATTAATGGTAAAATTAATATAGCCAATATATCCCTCCCATAATCAAATTTTTTATTTAATCGGGCATGGGCTTTTTACCTCTCTTTTTATTTTCCCATGGGCGTTTAAGTAAGGGGCTTTGCCTCTTGCGCTCACAGGTAACTGCGGCCTGCCCGAAAAACGTGGATGGTCCTATTTATTTAATTATTTCCCATTCTTTTATCCCAGTTAGATGGGCCCTTATGAGAGAACCAAGCGTTGCTATTATATGACATTTTATGGGTAGTGCGCTTAATATCACGTATCACGTATATTTAAAAAAAATAAATAAAATCTATGGGGTATTGTGCATTTGCATTGTTTTTAGAAAATATTATAATAATGTAAAATAAATATACATAATATAAAATAACAAGAAAAAGAAAAAGAAAAAGAAAAGAAACCGGATCGGGTTCTTTACGAGTATCGGCCCTATCCGATATTTTCGCAAAAAGTTAAATATCGGAGCCGATTCAATCCGATATTTAATATCGGCACAGCCCTACTTATATTTTATTTCCATGATTAGGCTTTTCAAAATATTATGAAAGAATATTATTCTATTATTAATGTAAATGTTTAAAATAATGATATATTAATTCATCTTTTTACCTATGCTTATTAAGCTTGAACTGCTGGATATTGAGGTTATTTGCGTTGGGAAATAATTTACATTTACAAAGTGTAGACTTGGTACTATTAATTTTTTTATCTTTATTGGTTTAAAATATATCAAATTGGGGCCAAGGAGAGTTAAATCATCTTCATCCGAAGAAATAAGTACTGTGGACATAATATTCTTAAAATAAATTATAAGAATAATAATATTATTATTAACATTTACTTTGAATTTTGATTGATTATTAATTTCGACAGAAAATTTAACAACGAGAATTTAAAATAAAAAAGTGGTTGATATGAATTAAAACTCGGCTTAAATTATTAATATTAAAAATAAAAAAATAAATAAAACTTAAAATATAATTTTCTTTTTGTTGATATTTTTTAAGAAAAAATATAAAGTAACGTGTAACTTTGTGCGTTACTGTTACCGTTACTCGTTACTTCAAGAAGAAGGTAACGAAGCACTAGTTAATAATAATGAAAATATCTTTATTGAATAAAAGAAATTCTTCCATTTTATATTACACCATAATTTAGTTATCATTTAATTGTGCTAAATGGTAGGGGGATAAATATAATAAAATTTTTATTATATTGTTTCCAAAATATTATCTCTACTTACTAAAAAAAATATAATCGGTATATATATAATTGAATAGCTACATATAGCATAAAGGCCTTCTTTCCAAAATAAAATATAAAATAAGTTTTACAAAAATAAGAATAAGAATTAGTGATCTATTTAGGGGAGACTGGGGTTAGGTAAACCGTGGGGCTTGGCAAATCATTTAATATTATTTTAAAATTATAAACACTAGAAGGTTAAAATTTTATCCTAATATAGATTTTATTAGTTTACATCTATAGACAAAAAAACTTTTGAAATGATTAATTATTAAAAATTTTATTTATTAAAAATTTTATTTAAGAAATAAAATTTTGATGAAATTTTGTAAAGATTTTTACATGACAGAATTTTAATTTTTATTAAAATATATATTCATTTATATATAAATTAAATTTTATAGCAAAGTTTAAACACTCTTCTATAATTTGGGAAAGTTTTATGAATATTTATTATGTCTATATAGTATTTCAATCATGATTAGTAAATTTAGAGCTAGCGGGGCTTGCTAAACCATACATGTCAATCCATTTCAATAATTTTTTTTAGCAATTATTACATTATTCGATATGGTGCAAAAATATAAATCCAAAAAAATTAATATATGAGAATCATTTAATATTGATAATTATTTAGAAGTATATAAAAATTTAATGAATTAATATTATAATTGTAATTAGGCTATTAGGGTATATGAAAATTGTAAATCAACAAGGAAGACTAGCCAACTTACAGGTAAATTTATCTACATTATCTGTCTTATTTTTAAGATATAATCACAATAATTTTATGTAATTTTTAAACAATATAATCAATTTTTAGCAATATTTGATAATAGAAATTATGTAAAATCGAAGGCTTACCATCCCTTGCACTGCAAGTTCTCCCGTGGACGACAACCTCGTCATAAATCTATCAATAACATTTTACTAGCCGCCCTCAAAAAGTTAATATCCCATCTACCCTAACCAGTGGGTCTTTCAAACGAATACGCCATACGCCCGGATGGTATTTCTCTCATACCCTGGTCTAATGGTCTTCCACCAACATGGGATTACACTTGCTTTGATTTTGCAGCCAAGTCTAACCTCTCATTTTCTGCTATCGAAAAGGCAGAAATCCTTAAAAAAAATAAATACGCTGGCCTCGCCAACACTTTGTTCATTCCTATCGTTACCAATACCCCAGGCATGTTTGGAAACGAGGCCCTCAATTTCATCAAAATCATAGGAAAAAAAATGAGACAGATCTCAGGGGACCCCAATGAAGGATTTTAACTTCGCCAGCAGATTTCCCTGGAAATTTGCCGGTCTAATTTTTTAAGTATTCACTCTTCTCTTGGATGATATATACCCCCCTTTTTTTTAAATATATATATTTTTTTTATAGTCCTTTTTAATGTCTTCATAGATTATATATATATTATATATTTATTTTTTTTATATTTAATTATTAATATATCCATTTTAATATATATTTATAAATGATCTTATATTTTAGATTGATTACAATTTAGATGAAATATAGTATTATTGTATTAATTTTATGTAATTCTTAAACAATAACATCAATTTTTAGCAATATTTAATAATAGAAATTATGTAAATATTTTTATTAAATGTAATTTATAAATGATCTTATATTTTAGATTGATTACAATTTAGATGAAGTATAGTATTATTGTATTAAATTTATGTAATTCTTAAACATTAAAATTAAATTTTAGCAATATTTAATAATAGAGAATATGCTAATAAAATCTAAATGGTAATGGTAAAGAGATTATCATTTTTAAATTTTATGTTCTTAAATGTTAAACTTATAATTAAATAATTATATATTTTACTTGACATTTTTATTTTAGCTATTCCTAGATCAAACTTTATGAGATATTATAAGAGATATCAAGAAAGTGGCATACTTACTAGTGTACGACGAAATAATAAAAAGAGGATATTCACAGAAGAAGAAGAGGGAGAATAACTAAATATCTGATTCAATCTAGCCAAATTTTTTATGGCCTTTCAATTAAAAAGGTATAGTTTATTCTTCATTATTTTATATTGTTTTTTAGATAAAAATATTAGCCTACCAAATGGCAGTAAATATGAAGAAAAAATTTCCTAAATCTTGGAAGGACAATTCAATGGCTGGCCATGACTGGTATTTAGGATTTATGTCAATAAATCTTTATGATATTCCATCAGTTATTAAGGATGTCTTGCCTTTAGCAGCATCACCTCTCAATATATCAAATGGTTTTAAAGCATGTGGAATATATCCACTGAATACAGATATATTCAATAAAGAAGATTATGTGGCCTCAGTTTATGGAGATTCTATATGTGAACTTCCAAAAAGCCCATTATTAGAATCAAGCTCAGTATCTTTGGTATTAAAAGATATTTTAAATACTAATAGAAACTTAGATATATGTAATGATACTCCATCTACGTCTTATGTTCATTTAGATAATATTCTTGGACCATCGTGCAATTTATCAATATCCTTGCCTCATCCCAAAAAGGAAAGAGTCAAGAGAGTTAAAAGGAGAGCAGAGATATTTACATCATCTCCTTATAAAAAGAAATTAATTGAGAAAGAAAAGAAAATAATGGAAAAAGAAAATATTAACAAGAGAAAAATAGTGAAAAAAATTATTCACAAAGATATTTGTGTTTGTTGTAAGCTGGAATATATCAAACATCATAATGGTGAAGAGTGGTACCAGTGCAGAATGTGCCACGTATGGGCACATGGTACATGTGCTAATTTTGATAAATTTTTTATATGTCCAAAATGTGTATTAAATTAACCAAAATTAAGTTTCAATTTTTATATATAATTAGCTTCAATTTATATGTATTATGATATTTTTAACAATAAAAGAATAAAATTATAGTATATGTATCATTATTAATAAAAATACATTTCAATTTATTATAGCCTAAAAAACCATTGGTTTAGGAAGCCCCTTGAAGTGGTTTGCCTCACCCCGCTATTGGGGCTTGTTGGGCAAATTTACGACTTTTACAAAAAATAAAATTTAAAAAAAATGATTATCTTCTAGAATTTTTTTATAAGGCACCTTTATAGAGTATAGTTTTAGGTATCCAATCATATATTGTTTTTTATATTATCTAAAAAAAACCAGGAGCTATAAACAATTTTGTAAAAATCGGTTCACCTAACCCCAGTCTCCCCTACTCAAAATAAACGATATATGTTATACGGCGTCTAGTTTCTATAAATAAATCAAATATTTTTATTTTACATTTAAAAATTTAACATAAAATTGATAAATTTAGATGTATTTAAAAAATATTATAAGGCTCGACCCGACCCCGCCCGAATTTTCTTAAAAAATATATATGCCCGAATCAGGATCGGCTTGCGTGCCTGACTTACTTTTGCAGATCTTTACTGAGAATATAGAAATAATAAAAATAAAGGTAAAGTTAAAGCTCATTTATTCAAATACACAAAATACTAAAAGGTTAATACAATTAATAGTTTAATTTACATTATTCAACAGATTAGTTCAAGGTTTTGTCAAATAAAATTAGATTTTTTCCACCCAACTCCTTTCACATGGAAAATCCAATTTTGTAAAAATGATTATTTGCAATATTAATCATTAGTACTTATTTTTAACCTTGCATTCAAAAAATAATTTATTTAAAAAAAAACTTTTATAACTTTATCCAATTATACGTGATAATACAAGCCTTTTGAATTTTATAAAAATGTAAAATAAATATAATGGCCCAACCAAATATATTTTTAAACTTTTGAATGTTTTAAAAATTTTGGAAATAAGTTTTGGACACCACCTAAATTATAATTATGTTAAAAAAACATATCCAATTATTAAGCGCCACCTTACTGATTAATATTTATAAAATTATGTTTTTTTAATATAATTTATTTTTTATACATTTTAACACCAAAGTTTTTTATAAGAACAAATTTATTTAAAGTATTTTTTATTTATAAAAATTTATCAATAATAAATGAAAATCTCTTATTAAGTGAAAAAGAAATTTTCTACTTGTAATACACCATAATTACGATATCCATTTAATTTCTATAATAAAATACGAATAACTAGATAAGTTTTATAAGTCGAATAAAAAAAAATATGTTCCAATGTAATATGGATTCTTCAGATATAATTATTGTAAAATTTTACTTAATTTTTTTTCCCTAATTTTTATTCTCCTAACATTAAATTAGACATTTGCCATAATCAAATGAAGGATTTTGTTTTTCAATCTTTTCTTTCTTTCTTTCTTTCTTTCTTTCTTTCTTTCTTTCTTTCTTTCTTTCTTTCTTTCTTTCTTTCTTTCTTTCTTTCTTTCTTTCTTTCTTTCTTTCTTTCTTTCTTTTTCTTTTCGAAGTTAATACATCTGTTTAAGAGGAATTATTTACATTATGAGAATTATAACAATAAGAACGTCTAAATTATTTATTAAAATTTTTAAACTTAATTCTTTAAATAGATGCTTCCCCCAACTAATTCAGTCATTTTAGTATTTATTTAAAATAATGTCAAAAATAGTAATCATATTTATTTGAATAAAATTTGAAGCTTTCACTAAAATGTTAAAGCAAAACTCACCCAAATTTTAGAATATTTTAATCAAGGTCTTAATCAAAAATGACTGTAGAAGATTAACATAAGTATCTGGAAATCAATAGAAATTTAGCAATAATAATAATAATATGTTTTCTAGTCTTAAACTTTCATCAAAATGATAAAACCCAAAAGTAAAGTTTTAAGATTGAAAATAGGCCCTGGTAAATTAACAACAATATCTGGAAATACTTGATTTTTAAAGCAAAAAATGGTATAGTGAAAATTAGAGATCTGTTAAAGTAGGCCGGCCCGGCTCGAACCCCGCCTGGCCCCAAAGGGCTGGGTTGACTGGAGCTGGTCTAACATTTTTTAAAATCCGGGCTTGGAAATTTTTTTAAATATATCTAAATTTATCAATTATATATTGAATTTTTTGTGTAAAATAAAAAATATTTGATTTCGTTTATAGAATAGACGCCACATAACATATATCTTTTATTTTGAGTTATAAAAATGAATTTCTATATTTATATATTCAGGCCGGTAAATATTTTAAAAAAATTTCGGGTTCGGGCCGGAGTCGGCTAAAACATTTTTAAAAAAATTTGGGCCGGGCCGGGCTTGAAAAATTAAGCCCGATGCAGATCATTAGTGTAAATATTAATATTTGGTGATTCAAATGTATAAAATATCTTTCCTATGCAATAAATTTATAAATATAATCAAAGTAAGGAAATCCAGGATCAGGGCTATCAAGCATAACTAACACCGACCTTTCTTATTACTGAGTTAAATAATAATTTTACTTGCTTAACTATTCTATTGTGTAAACTTTTGATTATATAATATGCCAAATTTCATCAAATTTTTTTGGAACCAAATAAAATTTAATTCAAAATTATTAAATAAATCAAATTTATATAATTTTTATTCACAATAAATATATATAAACATTGAATATAATATAAGAATGTTAATATAATATAAATTTTTTAAATTAATATTTTGAGATTTGGCCTTTAGCTAATCTAACATAGGCCATAATACTAATCTTCAACAATGCACTCTTTGGGCTAGCTGACAATAGTCCCAAAGAATATTGCTCCAATTTATATCAATTAAGACTATCTTCATCTTTGCGAGCTAAAAATTAAATAATGTTTTTTTAAAACAATATATTTCATGCTCTTGATAGATTTCCAAATAGTTGCATGATCTAAACTTGAGAAGAAAAACTCTTGTGTCAACCTTCTACGGCATATTTAGTATTCGAAGCTTGCATAGTGGAATCGTAGCAAATAAGGAAATGGGAACAAATACGATATTGACAAGCCAAATATGAGTTATGTGACAACAAGAATATCAAAAACTTAAACAGGACAATATTCTCTCAACGATAGCTTACATTCAATTATAGAGAAAGTTTTCTTAGAAGAGGTAGAATGTTGTATAGAAGACTATTATGAGATCTTCGAGGCATTCACTAACTATAAATATTTCCTCTATCCTCCTCTCAATGTCTTGTCTTGTTAAAGAAATGGTGTGTCCGGCAGGGCTCTGACTCCAAGCCCAAATAGAGACGGCATTGATATTATATGTCAAATCTGGATGATCCCTTCACTAGATATAGACACCATCGAGTTAAAATAATACACGATCTCTCTAATCCACGTATAGAAAGACAGTTGCAAGTACCCGCAGTCAAGATATGACTGACAAACAAATTAGTCAATCACATCTGTTACAAGCCAACGTCATCGAGCAAGCCTAGCTAGGTCAAATCTCCTCCGCTACACATCTTTCCCAAAGCAGATTGATCTACCAGCGTCATTAATGAATTTTCACAAGCTTCCAACAATTCGCTTAAATATTAATTGCGGCTAACATCAATGCCTCTGATGTCCGCAAATCTGTAATGGGTTGAGATCGCCTGTAAAATTAACATTATATCAGTCTTCTTAGCCACTCCTTTATCCGACAGGGTGACAAAATTAATCGAGTTTTTCGCAAGCATATTTATTATAGATATACCGTCATCCTACCATTAGGAACATCCTCCAGGCTTTACTTCCTAGCATTCAGCTATATTTTACAATTTATCAAATGTTTTTTAAGATTTTATATATTGTT
Organism: Gordionus sp. m RMFG-2023; assembly: GCF_954871325.1. Classification (NCBI taxonomy): domain Eukaryota; kingdom Metazoa; phylum Nematomorpha; class Gordioida; order Chordodea; family Parachordodidae; genus Gordionus; species Gordionus sp. m RMFG-2023. The sequence goes on from NC_088775.1 coordinate 4,681,367, forward strand.
TTTAACATTTAATGTATTTTTTTAATATTTAATGTAATGTTTTTATGGGTTCTAATATTTAATGTATATTAAATGTATGGTTTCTATTATTTAATAATATTTTTTAATATTTAATTTATGATTTTAAATATTTAATGTGTGATTTATAATTTTTAATGTGCATTGTGCATAGATTGAACCTAAATAAAATATTCTATTATTCATCTAATATTGTTAATAAATACTAAGCCAGTATGGAATCAAGATTAAATATAAGATAAAACATTATATGATAATTTAAGTTAATTAAAATATTTATTTTAAATATTATTTAATGATTAACTCAGCATTGGGGAATAAATTTAAATGTAAGCTAATTAGATATAATGGAATAATTTTCTGACGTTCCACTTCTGAGATAGGGTATTCGAAAGGAAGAAAAGGCCTTCTCATTTGTGCGTTGTTGCAAAAATATACAATAATTCTAATATACTTGGAAGAAACTGAAAAATATATTAAAGTATCCAATGCTATCATTGGGATTCTTAAGGATTTTATATGAAAATCATACTTAGATTTAATATTTTAAATTGATTATTAATAAAATTGAGCTAAGCAGTTATCTTTTTAAAATCAGGATTTAACATCCACAATGGGACTTCCTGAAAATGGTATATGTAAAATTAAATAGAGCTATTTTAAAAATCATAAATGGTTCGTTAATTTGAGTCAAAAATATATCCAAAAATTGAAAAACCGGTAAAATTTCAAGTAATTCTCTATTAAGTCCACGTTAGTAGTTGAATGATTTGTTTGTCTAGATGAATGAGCTTATGAATTTCGATCATAAACAATCACACAAATCTTGTAAAATTCTTGTTGAGTAATAAAAAATTTATTAATTCATTCCAAAGCAAAAAAAAATTATCTGTCATTTTAAATCTAATATTGTATAATCTTCAGATAAAATATCGCAGGCTATTAGTCCTCTTCTTTTTAAGTAATTTTTAAATATATCACTTGATATTCACTAGATCTTGCATTTCCATTGTTATTTACAGTTTAATTTGGTGGAGTAAATGTTTATATGGAGAAGTAATTTACTTAGAATATCTTATTAATATTTTTTGAATAGGTATTCAGGTTAATGGTTCATTTAGTTAGAATTCATTTTAATTTTCATCGTTAATGAATAAAACTAAATAATAATTTAAATCAACATTTTAATAAAGACTTACATGGTTTACATTTCTAACCAATTTATCTAAGCTTCCACTTTCAAGAGTAATAAGATAGCTGACAGATGCTTTCTTGAATAAAATATTTTTTTGCATAAAAAAAAATAAATATTTATACTTAGAGCCTATTTCACTGGGGTATTTTAAAAAATAACTAATAAATAAGGCTCACAGGGCTAATTTTTAGCCTTCAAAGACTTCAGCCTCTAGAGTATTAATAGGGATTTCTAATTTTTTTCTTAAATATTAAAAATAAAATTTTTATTGATCTTTAATAAAGTAATAATATTTTACCTTTTCATTTAAGGAGTAAATAATAGAATTATGACATTTTTTTTTATAGGTTAATACTTATAAAAGTATTATTTCTATTCATTTTGGAATATGCGTTATCCTAAAAAATATACGAACTGACGCCACTTTGAAAAAATTATTCATAGCATATGGAGGAATAAATATAATAACGATATAAAAAAATTTAGTATTTCCCAAAAAAATTAATGATGTGGTATGGGCAGATCTATACAAAATTGCAAAACAACTTTATAAAGATGAAGGACCTGTTTTGGCATCGAGAATTGATTTCATTAGATTAAGTCGCGCGACAACAGAATCCGTATTGAGTTATTTAAAAAGTATAAAGGAACCAGCCCTAAGATGCGAATTCGAAGATAGTATAGAAAAAAGAATTCGCAATCAATAGCTGGACTAAAGATGTCATCTAGATAAAAAACTACGTTTAAGATACCCAGATACTAGAGATGAAGACCAACCGTTAAGCTTAAGCAGGTTATAGAATTGGCTTTAGCAATGGAACAGAAATAAACAATACTACTAAAATGGTTTAATGATAATAATAAACGATTAAACCAAATAATGATAATAGGCAATATCTAAATGACAATAAAACATACGTAAAAAGAGAACCAGTGCAAGGTTAAAATAACTAATTGTCCAGCATACGGAAAAACTTGCAACAAATGTAGGAAATTAATATCCCTTAAAGACTAAGGAAAGTGGAGTTGGTATCAGATAATGGACCAGCTTTTAGATCTTATGTTTTTAAAAAAAATCTTTAAAAAAAGGGTATTACATATATTTACACCTGCATACTACCCATCTTCTAATGGGATGGCTGAAAGAGTTGTACTCAGAGTAAATAATGTGATTTATAAATTAGGGAGTTGGGATTAGGTTATGTTATGAGATGTGTTATTAAATTATCAAAATACGACACATTCGGTAACAAAAATGTCACCTGCAGCTAGATTATTCGGTAGGGAATTGAGATGGAAATGGAGTTTATTAGAGAACAATGACTGTGATGTTAGGCCTGATTTTAAAAGAATTATTCGTAGAGAATTAATTATAGGTAACTCTGTGTTTGTGAAAGTGGGCACAAACCAAGATTGGCATGTGGGGACTGTCATTTGAAGGATCAGTAATGTCATGTGGGAGATCAATATAGACTATAAGGATTGATGACATAAATCAAATTAGAGATATTTGATAAAGTTGCTCATTATATGCTAAATTACTAACAAATAAATTGTCGGTGTTACCGTTTTTAAAAAAAAGAAAAAAGTATTAACCAAGATTTTATAATTCATTCGTACCTGTTAATGTTACTATTATATATAATTTCATTTACCAATATATATAATCCCTACACCTTTATAATGTATTTATCTGATTGTATTCCAAAAATAAGAAAACAACAACATTGTAATCATGCATTTATTCCCTTTCCCAATATATCTCCCTACACCTCTATAATCTACTCCCATATCCACTATATTGATTTACTTCCCTAATTCCTATTATATTGTATTCAAAATAGTGTTATATTTTAACTTTTTTTAAAAAAAAAAATTTTTTTTTTTTAGAATTGATGCATGTTACATGCTAAGTTATGAGGCGTCAATTTAACATATTAGATTATGTTCAATTTATTTTATATATATTTGACTCTACATGACTTAAATGTTGTTTTGTGCAGAGGCTTCAATTTAATAATATATAATATATTCAATTTAATTTATCAATGATATATTTGACTGTAAAATAATATTCAATCATATAAAAAAAATCTTTTTCCATAAAACATTTAACCTTTTTTTATATATATAAAATAGTTCAATAATAAAAATTCAACCATCATAATAAAATATTAGTATCTATAAATAAATTTCTGTTAGATGGCGTAAAAAATTTAAATTTTAGTTTTTTAAATAAAAAATAATATGAATTATAGGAGCATAATTCTTTGTTCTGGATTTATTTATTTGGTACATATATATTCATAAAATAAAAAATTTAAAGTTTACATCATTATTTTTGAAGTTAAAACTAACTTATATAAAGATAAAAGTGAAAAATATTTGAAGTTACCATCATTATGACAATTAATATTATACATAAAATCATTAAAACAATTAGAAATAGCAATATTTCCACAAATCTTATTAAATATAATATAAAAAAGAATTAAGATAAATAGAAACTCATTATAAATTTTTGTATAAGAAAGCCTCTTTCTTGCACATAATTAATCTTAAAAAATATGAATTAAAAGCCAGGAGGATCGATAATAGTTAAAAATATATTAATCATTTTTTTAAAAATATAGGAAAATCAATTTAGTTTGCCCAATTACAACCTATCACAATTTAATCATTTTTACCTCGCAATCCTATTAATGAACGATTAAAGCTAACGAATTCATTATTTTTAAAAAAATGTTTACAGTTCAAATGTTACCTATGTCATATTCCAAACTTCTTATAATTTCCTATTTTTTATTTTTTTTTATCATTGCTAAATTAGGATAATTTTTTTCGCCAGACCGACAATTGTTTTTGTATGAATCTAGTTCCGGTTATTTATTTTAGAATAAACTCCGACTTACATATATTTATATAATAAATAAGGTAATTCAGAAATAAAAACGAAAGTGAGACATCAAATATCTAAAAAAAAAATATGCAAAATTATTTTATAATATTAGTTTCAAATTTTCAAAATACTCCAGAAGGTGAAGGTGTTCTAGAAAATAAAAAATACTCTAGATGGAGAGTAGTTTTCATTTTCCAGTTTATAAATAATATGTTCTGAAGGTAGAGAATGTGAAAGTGTTAAAGAATGAGGTATTCTAGAAGGAGATAGTTTTATAGATTGAGATTTTACTGGACTTTCTAAATCTATATATACAAATTTGGATAATGATGTCTTCTTTTGAAAATACCAAAAAATGATTTGGAAAAGAGCAGCTAAATTATTTATCTGTATATGCATGTCTACATAATATTAATATCAATCGTCAATAACTTTGGTGTATGGACTATATCCCATTTCAACACGTAGGGGTGAAATAAGACATGAATGGTAGTTTTAAAACTGCGCTCGTTGCATAAAGATACAAGAGCTGGGGAAATCTATTTATATTTAAAACATCACGTAAAATTTTTATATAATTGGAGGAAAACAATTTGCTCTTCAATTTATGGCTTTATTATTATTATAAAATTTTGAATTTATATAATAAATTTATTTATTTATAATGTTAATCTTCGTTGTCCATAAATAGCTAATAGACCGATAGAAACAGTTACCATCACCGATAGCTAATCTCGGGGAGTATTGAACATAAAATTTGGGATTAAAACGCTTCTATTATTTTAAATGACATAGTGTCATCCTTACCTTTTGTTTTTTTAAATATTTTTCTTCCAATAATCTTAACTCATTTAATGCGCAATTGATATTACTTAATATTAATTAATTTTGGTATAAAGCATGATTTATCTTATAACATAAAAAGCATATAAATCTCTTACAACCTGCCCAATATTTCATCATTTTCGAAGATTTTCTAGGGAAGCATTTAGCGTGAATCCATATCCGGCAAAAATCGCAAAAAAATCCCAGGTTCAGCAATCATTCCCAAAATTTAGACTACATGATGTAATACATAAATCGGACATCTGTATAACTAATAAAAATTTGTGCAGAATTCTAAATATAAATATTTTATTAAATTTAAATTGTATAATTTAATTTTATTAAGGCATTTAAAATCGCTATATTAATCAGATTTATCACCTTATAATGGACAAAAATGTTAACTTAATAAAATTATGAATATACAATAAAATAGATATAAAAAAAAATATAAATTAAAACATTTATTTTGATAATTTTTATAAAGTCTACATATAACTATTATAGAATGAGGTTGTAATACGCTAAATCCTTAATTTTAAGCAAAACATATCCTATGGTTCAACTAGCCCCTATATTAATTAAAATGTTTTGATAACTTTATAGATTTTCTCGTGAGATACAAGTTTAATCATAAATAAGCCATCAAAGATAAACTATTAATTACAAAATTGATACCAAATCTTTTTGTCTTATAAAAAATTATAATTTGTGCGGATTTACACCACTAAAATCTATAATAGGATAATTTTTAATAGATTCTTAATTTTAAGTATGACATGTCCTATGGTTCAACTAACCCCTATATTAATTAAAATGTTTCAATAACGTTATAGATTTCCTAGTGAGATAGTTTTATGTTTATAGTTTACACGAAAGGAGTCAAAATGATAATATATTTTGTTATAAGTTTGTGCCAAATAAAGTAATCCGGCGCAAAGAATTATGCTCCTATTATTCACATTATTTTTAATCAAAAACTAAATTTTAAATCTATCACGCCATCTATCGGGAATTTATTTATGATTTTAAAAAATTTTATTATACGGGTGTTATATTTTCTATATAATATATCTGTTCTATTTATATTATTAATTTATGGGACTAAATTTTCAGCCATATACTACTTCATTTAATTAGATAATTTTAATTTTGAATAAATTTGATATTATGAAAACATTTTATTTATATTTTTAAAATATAATTGATAGGCTATAAAATAAAAATAAATTTTAAGTCTACTCTTAACATCCCTTAAAATTTTTATGTAATTAGCCGAAACAATTTGTTCTTAAATTATGATGGCTTTTATTATTATTATTACAATTTTTTTTTATTTATAAATTAATTCAATGCCTCTTAGATGACGAGCATATAAATGCTTATCTTTGTGTCCATAAATAACTAATGACATATATTGACGGGTGACGGGTAAACCAACAGAATAATACATGATTACCAGAGTTAAATGGATAGAGTTTATATGGATCTAGATATATAGATACATCGTCTATAAATGAATTTAGATACAGGTAATAAAATTTTACATAATAGATACAATTTTTTTCTTCTATACTTTATATACAGAGTTCGCCGTTGTTCTTGATCAAAAACTCTTATTATGAGAGCACAAAATAAGTAAGCAAGTTAATAATAAAAAAATTGTCAATAACCCTATTTTTATCGTTCTTTCGAACAAATTCTCCTTTAAAACGAGCATTTGTTTATAATTTATTCATTAAAAGTTCAGGATAAATAAATTTGTATGCTTATAACAATTTTGAGCATCAATGGTATTGTTTTCAATTTATTAATGGGTGGCGTGGTTAAGCGAGGATTTATATATTCCTTATAACGAGTGTTACGAAAAGTTGGCAGCGAATCGCCACGAGGAAAACTCGCAGTATCATCCCTAAAAACGCGAATCAAGTCAAATCCAACGAAACATCCTCCTCCCTATCATCCTTTACTTATAAAATTATTTTTGATTAGTATAATTCAACCATTTTGTTTTGAAAATTTTTCTAAAAATTTTGGCCTAAAAAGAAAGTGCTATTTAAATATTTGAAAATTTTGTCAAAATAAGACACATCAGCTGTGTATTTAAAGGGCACATAATTACACTTGCATTTTTTTTAGTTTTCTTTTTTTTTTTGCGAATTTTTAAGACTTATAGATATAAATTGAATTACATTATAAAATAAATCGAAAAAATTTGGAAGGGATGACATGTCAATTAATTATTTTTTATTAAGAAAGAATAAAATCTGTAAAAAGAATATAATTAAATTTAAAATACACATGATGTCTTAAAAAAATATAACGGGTAGTGTAAAAAGTACATTTTTTAAAAAATAATAATTCTATGAGTAATATAATTATCTCTGATCGATTAAATAAATCCTTTCAATCAGAGTCACTATCTCCTGTTGTTTCGGTTTCATGGGTGGTAGTGGCTTCAGTTTCATGGGTAGTGCTTCAGTTTCTTTAGGTGGAAATGTTGGAAATAGTGGAAAGGTTATTGTAATGGGTGGTCTTGTGGTAATGGCGGGCTTAGTTGTGGTTATTGGGGATCGGGTAGTCGTGAGGGGTGGTTTTGTTGTTATTGGAGGTTGATTAGTTACTATTGGAGGCTAATTGTAGGCCGAGTAGTTACTATGAGACCTAGTTGGAGGTCGAGTTGGTGGTTTAGTTTTGGCGCGGGGTGCGATTAACGGTTGGACAACTTTTTGGTAATGTTCAACTGAATTAAGGGAATATCTATCATCACACTTGACAAAGCACTTTTTCTCGCAACCTTAAAATAATTATTTTATTTATTTGGTATAGTATTAGAATAATAAATATTTCTACTTTAAAATATTATACGAACCGTAGCAAGTATTAATCTTCATATGCTATGGTTGTATAAAATATGTGAAGTGTTTTATTTTCTACAAATATGAACTTGAGTAATTGAATTGTTTGCCCTATTTTTTTATTAAAAATAATCTAAGCAAATTTTTTTTGATCGATATTTCTAAAGCATAGTTCTTATCTAGTAAAAATAATGAAATTATTTAATTTATGTGCCGTCTCTTTACCCTTATTATGTTTATTTTTATTATTTTTTAAATATAATTATTATTTTATTTTTATCTAAGCATAATTTCGCGCCAGATTATTGTAGAATCAGAAACAATCTCATATTGGCAAAGTTTAAAGATGGACCAGTCAGTATAATTCAGAGATGTTAGATTATAAATTGAAAAAATTTATATTTTAAATAATCATAATCAAAACAAATTATTTCATGTATTTTAAATATGCATTAGTAGAAGCTATCGATAGCAATAAGGATAATATTGGGAAACTTTAAAAGCCTCATTTTAAAAATAAATTAAAAATGGTAAAAAATAAAAAAATCAAATGATTAGTCTTAATAAATTTAAATTGTATATATATATTAAATAAATTTGTGACCTGTGGCTAATATAATGTGTTAAATGTATATCCATTATAAATAAGTAAAGATGCAATTAAATTAACAAGATGGCATATATTTTAATGGTAAAATAAAAATTAAAATATTTGAATTACAAATTAATAAGAAAAAATTTAATGTAATATTGCCAAACTAATTTCATAAATTTTTTTTTCCTTCAAAACTTTTTCAGCGAAGATAATATCGTTGATAATATCGCTAATTTACCGCTTGTAGTGCATACATTTTGGGTGAAATCTTTATCGCGGAATCCTTGAGAGAAAATTTTTAACCGCGATTAAAATTTGCTAGTATTAACGATAAACAATGAACAAATGCATTTATTTAAGGAAAATCAGCATGGAATATCAATTTATACCCATAATAAACTCAGAAATGTTTTAAGGGTATTTCGCTACTCATTATCAATTAAAATAAATATGCAAATTGGGTGATCTTTATCATATGTGAGGTTATAATTTAGCAGTTTCTTTCTTACAATAAAGAATGTTTAAGGCCGTATAATTTCTTAGAAATCATATGTTTACCAATAAATTTGAATATAATAAATAAAGGTTTTGAAAGTTTGGATATTACAATTCAAGATGCATTGCCTCTATTAACATTCTGTAAATCGCGTAAAATGCTAAACCCCTTATTCTTAGTCTATAAATACCAATTTCATGAACAAATTATAACTGACACTATACGCATATATTGACGGATAAACCAACCGAATAATACATGATTACCAGATTTGTTATGAGATACTTTTTTTAAATGGAATCTAGTTACAGATACATCGTCTAAAAATGAATCTAGATACGGGTAATAAAATTTTTACATATGTATCTATAAACAGATACCATTTTTTCCATACTTTTATTCACCGTTGTTCTCGAACAAAAACTCTTACTATGAGAGCACAAAATATGTAAACAAGATAATAATAAAAAAAATTGTCAATAACCCTATTTTTATCGTTTTTTCCAACGAATTCTCCTTTACGAACGAGCATTTGTTTATAATTTATTCATTAAAAGTTATTGTATCCAATAAAATTATTTTAAAAAAAATAATAAATTTATTTGGTTATAATAATTTTGTGCACCAATGGTATTGTTTTTAATTATTAATGGGTGACGTGGCTAAGCGAGGATTTATATATAGTGCCAACATATTTGAGCCTTTGCGTTTGCAGTATAGATTAAAATATCCTGCACAATTTTGAACTGATATCTATAGATTTAAATGGGAAAAATAAAATATTATTTAATGAATATTTATATTATATTTTTTTTACATTTAAATTTTAATATTTTATAATATATAAGTTTTAATATTTTAAGCATATATCTTTTTCATATTATATTGATCTTAATTTTTTTTTTAAATATATATTTATTTAAATTATATGCTCATATGAAAAATAAAATGAATTTTGCATTCAAATATTTTTATTTTTAATATAAAAAAGTGTATAAAAAAATGTATCTTAACAGATACAGATCCCTCTAAAATATTATCTAGATTTAGTTACAGATACTTTTTTAAATAAAATTGTATCTAGATGATACCACATTTTTATATCTAGATATTTTAACAACTGATCAGAGTTTTTTTTCCTCCCGTAGTAAGGGCAGGCGGGTGGGTTAATATATTTCCCGTTTCGGATCTCTAATACAGACAGGAAAATAATTCCCATGTATTTTATACAAATATAATTATACAAGATTAATTTTAATTATAGAAACGAAATTCTAATTTTCTATTTTTTTTTAATAATAATAATATGAAAAATAACTTAATTTTTTTAATTGCATTTATTTTTTTAAAAAAAAGACGTTAAAGAGAAATTACTTTTCTTAATACCATATTTATCTAAACATATTAATTAATACATTTCCCAAAACAAAAATAAAATAAAATTATAACCCCCACTCCCTTCGACCAAATTAGAATTTATATCGAATTCGATATTCGCGGAAATTAAACGCGTCTTATTCGGGCGGTGATGGAAACGAACCCTAGACGTGAATTCAAATCCCAAATACCCATTCCAGACACGGGTGCCTTTCGTAAAAATGCGACGTCTAACCACGACAACGCAAGCAGTAACAATCGTAAATTTTTAGATTGCGAACAGGGCCGCGATCATTACCTCGGAGATAACGAAGGTTCCGAAAAGTTGGCAGCGAATCGCCACAACCAGGAAAACTCGAGTAATAACGGTAATACCAGCATCATCCCTAAAAACGCGAATCAAGTCGAATCCAACGAAACATCCTCCTCCCTATCCTCCTTTTCGTCCCTAAACCTGAAGAGCCCGGGGTCCCAGTTATCCCCGCTGCTGTCCCCCTCGAACGAATTTATTGATAACGGCGACAACGCCTATCACCTATCACCCAATTATGCTCAAAACTATAAGCAAACCGATGCCCATAATTCCGAGGGTCCATTTGAACAGGCTCCTCCGAGAGAGGAGCTGAGAATCGGAGATAGGGTGGCCATCAAAAATAGCGATCCCGTGGCGAAATTACTAGATAAATCGAATCTTTATGCCAATAATAGCCTTCGTCCTAATAATTCTTCAAATTTCAGTAGCATGGCGAGCGATCTGAATGCCCTAAGCAATAGCGTAGTCAACTTGACCGAAACCGGGGAAGGGAGAAATATGAAAGCCGGGATCGTAAGATATATAGGCCCCATAGATGTTTCTCCCGGATGCTGGGTGGGCGTGGAGCTCGACCTAAACTTGGGGAAAAATGATGGGAGAGTTAAGGGTAAAAGGTTTGATCCTTTTATTTTTTTTTTTAAAAATATATTTCTTTCCTTTTCCACACCTTTTTCATTCATTCATACTCTTACTAATATTATGATCCATTTTTGGAACTATGATACTTAATAAAACATGGCTTCTCATTACCCATCTCGAGTGTAGGAAAACAGAAAGATAGAATGAAGGAATATTTACAATGAACAGGAAAAATCGATAATATATATTTTTAAAATTTACAAGGGAAGTGGGAAAGGGCTTATCAATCAATGATACCTTTCTTATAGTTTGAGTTTTGAGACTGTTGGAAATGGGAAAACCACTTCAAAGAATCACCTTATACAGATAAATGGCCGATATAGTGGTAATTTGAAGAGAAATAAAAAAATAGTAAGCTAATGCAGGATTGGCAAGTCAGTTAATTGACAGGTCAAATTCAGTCACATGTCAAATAAGGTCAAATGCTTTAAAAGATTGTAAGATTTATTTGTTCACAATATCAAGGGTAGCATCTGACTGAAAGTGAAGTAAGTGATATAATACAAGAATTGGGCATTTTGCAAGGTGGTGATGATCAAATTATTTCAAGAGATAAGAGGCATGTTTAATTGCATTGTGGGAAGCAGTAACTTCCATAAGAAACAATCAGATTTCGGAATCATATTCAAAAATTTAATGTATCGATAAAAATTTTACAATACTTCGGTATATTTAGGCCAATCATTTTGTTTGCAATTCCGAAATTTATTATCATCGAAAGAAAAACAACTGTTTAAATACGCTACATTTAAATGAAAAATTTTAGGTACAGGCCCATTAAAACCAGGCCCGCCAAAAAATCTAATCTTGGACCCTACTCGTCCCATAGGTATTGGCTCATGGGCCATGAAACGACCCAACTTACGAAGGTGTGAGCAATATACACATTGGCTGGACCGGTCAATCTGAAATTAACCAGCCGGGTCCAGCAAAAAAATTTTGGGGCATGGTCGTGGGCTGAGAATTTTATCATGGACCTCTAGTATACACATTTAAATCAAAAATACATGGATCACTTTTTTTAGTCCTATTTTAGGTAAAATTCTATAATATAATAGGCAATAATTCCCCCTCCCCCGATATTGTATTACACATAGATACTTCACGTGCAAACCCAACTACGGTATCTTCGTGAAACTCGAGAAAGTGGTCAAACTGCCCCATGATAACAGCAATATATACCATAAAATTTCCGATAACTTCAATACTTTCCGCAACGACCTCGTTTCAAACCGAAGGACCACGATCGCCGGAGTCTGTCTTACCGGCTGGAACAGGAACAGGTTTTACAACTCGACGACGCATTTGGCGCCTATGGGCAGTCAGGAATCGCTAGGGAGCGAAGCCTCATTCTTGAGTTTGAATCCGTCTAACGTACGCAAAACGCCTTCCTCATTGTCCGGCATCAATAAAGGGACAGATAGAATTACGATGAGCCAAAAAAGTAATTTATTTTGGTGATAAAATAAATAATTTTTTTGAACTAGCCAGAAAAATTTTTGTTATATTTTTTTAAAAACCTATTTCATTTCAGTAAGGAATATAGTTTAGTTACGGCTGAAAATAGGCAAATTTGGCTAAAGCTATAGCAGTGTTGTTGGTATATATGGAACCAAGAAATATTTTATCTGTATATCTAGATACATTTTTATAAAGTATCGGTATCGCGATCCATTTTAAGCGCTCTCTTTATCTATTTATCAATACAATTTGTTAGTTTATTTCTTTCCAATCGAAAACACGTTTTAGTTAACACAATTTTATGACGAAAATACGATTAAATGGTGTTAATAAATAATCTTTATATACTACAAATTTTTCGATGATTAATATTAGCGATTACCCGAAGAAGAAGAAATAGAGGAAAACAAATCAAAATAGCAACAATAATTTTTTTTTCAAACTTGATTGGACTACCTTTCGCATGGCAGAAAATTTAAAGATTAAAAAGAATAACAGATACCGCTATTAGTCTATGAACTTTCAAAGTTTACAGATTTTGCTAAGGAGAAAATCGCATAAAAAAAGATCACAAGAATTAATATATTATTTTTTTTACCAACGCCATTAAAAATGATTATTCTAAACATGAGTGTCGTTATTGTACTATACCTAAAAAATTATCCTAATATAAAGAGGTTATTCATAAAGTATAACACTACACTTCCTTCCAGCTTCCCAGTTGTAAGATTTTTTTTTTAGTATGGTTAAAAATGTGTTTACGGATGAATGGGGATATGCTTCTGTGCTGAAAGCTAAAGCTTTGATATTTGGTTTATTATTGTCAAAAGCTAAAATCATATTTTATAATCATTTTGTTATATATTTTAATATTTGGTTTACTTCAAAGATCTAAGTTTTAACAAAAGATCTTCAATTTCGACATTATTCACGCACGATACATGAATATAATAAAAATGTATCTTGGTAAATTGGTAACTGAAGATATATTTGAAAGTAACTTACTAACAATTTAGGTCCAAAAGCTGTGTATCAAAAAAAATACGCAAAGAATTGAGACGCATGTTTTTATAAGTTTCTTCAAAGTTGGATTATCAAAGGATGCTATGTGAATTTTTTGACCGAAAAATAAATTTTAGCCGTTTCAACTAGCCGTTTAAAAATTGGCTTGAAAGAACAATTATCCAACCATAGCTAAGGTATTTTCAATATGGAGTTGGGCAAAAACAACAAAACAAAAAAAAACATGTTTTCAAATGCTTTCCCTTTTCTTATTACACTCAGTATCCACATCATTCCACTAGGAACTCAAAATTTTAATAATAAGCAGGATGGTATAACATAAAATTTTGCTATTTATTTTAAAAAAATGTATATATTTGAAGAACTAATGCACGATAACATAGCCACTAAAGGTAAGGACGATTATGCCTCTACAGTAATGATGTTGCGAATGGAACTGGATAAATGCCGGAAGTGTTTGGAAGGTCAGAAAGTCGAAATAAATCGTCTCACGACTCTAATGAAAGAAGTTTATATAAAATAATATTATTAAATTATGAGGTTTTTAAAAAAATATTTTTTTATTTATATTTGTTGACCATAAAAATTTCTTTTATAAATCGATCAGATCCCGCCATTTTTGAATTTTTTTTAAAAAAACCCGGAGAAAATGCCGACCCGGTCTTTCCGTGTCAGCTCGACCGATCAGATAACACATCGGCACACCCTATATGGGTCGGACAAGAACATTCATGCATAGTTAACATATGTTTTGAAAATACAAAAGTTTTTTGGGGGGGGGGGGTGGAAGTAGTTATGAGGAAAATTTATCAAAATATTATATAATTATAGATATAAATATTATTTAAAAAAATTTGTATTTTGAGATATAAAGCAATATTTTTTTATAAAAAAAAATTGCTAGAAAAGATGTAAGGTATATTACAATAAAAAAAACACAAAATTAATGCCTGATCCATTAAAAGACATAAGTGCTAAAGGGACCGGGGCAGGGTTGGATCAAAAATTTCCAAAACAACTATAAATTTTCTGAACCCGTACCCGTAAATAACACATTCCTCAACACGTCACGATGCATAATTATTATTTATTTTAAAAAAAAAAGAAAAGCGAACAATTCGATTGCTTGAACCAAGATTACGTAGATTTTAAACACAGCAGCGAAGAAAAAATTTCGTTCCTTCATTCCCAAATCGAGGATTTTGAGAAGCAAAACGATGATTTGGAGATCAAATTCAAGGAAGAACAACAGTAGGATTATTATTATTATTATTATTATTATTATTATTATTATTATTATTATTATTATTATTATTATTATTATTATTATTATTATTATTATTATTATTATTATTATTATTATTATTATTATTATTATTATTATTATTATTATTATTATTATTTATTATTATTATTATTATTATTATTATTATTATTATGTCTTTTGACGTTACGTCGTTTACTTTTCGTAACGATTGTATTTTGACAAAACTGTCAAATGTATTTTATGATCAATTTTTTTTAAATTTATTTATTTGATATTAATTTTATTTTTAATTATATTCATGCATGACAATAAGGATATATCGATTTTAATAAACAAAAAATTGATCTCATTGAAAAATTTTTTTTAAAAAAATCGATCAGCTGTTGAATGGTATCGGCTCGGACCCTACTATGAATACAGCCCTTAGACATGAATTGGTATTAATTTTAAAGGGAGTATTTATTTTACGGCACCTGTCACAGATATAGCTATTTTAATGATTGTCATTTATTTCGACAAAGTCCACATCCAAGAATTATTTTTTTATAATTTTACTATTCTCTCTGCATAAAACAAAAATTCGGAATATGTATAAACAGATAAGTTCTATTTTGGCCAATATAAGGCTATATACAATGATAGAAAATAATAGAAACATAATTGTTAAAAATTTCCCTCCAAATGGAGATGGAATAATCTAATTAATTGTCAAGCGCCGATAAGTAAATATTAAAGTTATAGAAGTTATACTAAATCAAAAAAATTTTTTAAGAATCTATTGGATAACATATAAATATATAAAACTAAACCATCCTTATCCTTTTTGACCAGATTAAAAATTTTATATTTCGTTATTTCTAAAAAATTATAATGACATACAAACTCAACCCGTTGAAAAATTTGGCATCCTTAGCTAAAAATGTTAGAAGTATGTTATTTTTTTTTGCCATCGGTCTTTATGTTTATCGAAAACTAAATTGAGCTGAATAAATTGAAACCGATTGAAACTAAGGTAGAAATTCTGAAGAATTTTACACCAATATCTACTGCTTCGAGCCAGATATATTAACAGAACAGACCTTTTTTTATTTCATAAGTTTTCAGAATTTGCGAGCTTCTGTATATTCTAGAGTTTGCTAAGATGACAAAATTTCTTTTACCTATTTGATACAATAAATAAAATGACAGGTTCATCCTTATAATAAATGAGAAAAGATTTTTTTTAAAAAATTATCACGTGACTTTGCTTAAAATTTGGGAAGGGAACCCTATTCGGAAAGTTTCGAATGGTTATAGTATATTTTATCCGCCAAAATAAAATTGATTGTTTTTTTTTGATTCCTTGGGCAAAATCCGAACTAACCTTTATACCATTTTCTAAACAAATCCAACCGGTTGGAACCCCTTTAAAACCGTTAAATCTAAATATTTTAATCTTTGCTTGAGTGCGCACTTTTTTGAACCGGGTCTCAATATAATTATTCGGGTTCGGTTAAAATAAAGTTGATGTTCTTCCCAATTCCGGTTACTTTCAATTTGATTTTAAAATATCATAAAATTTGAGGAAACGCGAAGATGCAGAATTTCAATTGGAAGAGCTGTCAATCATGAAAGACGAGAACAATCGAAAAGAAAAGTGTACCTTAAAATCCGATTCGATGGGCGTTAATAACGCGGGTGAAGCTATCAGCGAGGAAGTGTTCGTGGATTTAGAGGGGGATTTGATACTGAACGAAAAAATTCGAGAAAAAGGTTAGAAGCAAAATATTTGTTTTTGAAAATAAAAATGTCCACAAAATCTAAGGAACCGAGCGGAAGCGTGGCCATTTTTATAAAAAAATGGCACATCCGGTTATTTATAAATAATAAATTAAGTTAGCATATGCTTGAAAAGGTTTAACGGCTGATTGAGTTCGTAAAATCTTTTAACGTTTGTCTTTATTAATAGTAATAATTCTTAATTCGTCAAGATTGGGATTAAAGATAATAGTTAATATCTAGAAAAAATTGATTCTATTAAAATATTTTATAAACAGTCCTGATCAGCTGTTGCATTGTGATTGCGGACTTATATATTGGCCATTTTTCGTCAATTTATTTATTAGCAGTTTAGAAGTCAGGGTTCGGTTGATTCAAGGGCCTCGTTTTTTTTAATAAAGTGTCCAGAAATTTCTTATAGATTTTATAACTTCCTGTAAATCTTATTTCTGCCATATTTTTTTTCACTTGCAGATGAAAAAATACAAACACTTTACACCGAGAATGATTCATTGAAATCAAAGATTGAAAGTATGAAATTAATTTTATTTTGGATACAATTTTTAACCCCCTTCCTTCTCTCACCATGACAAATATATTTCTAAAAAAAATTTATTGTAGAACTGGAGAACGATTGGATAGAACTCAATAATGAAAGACAATCTTTAATGTTAGCCAACTATGATTTGGTAAAAAAAAATTAAAATTGTAATTTTTTTTTAAAAAATATATAAGAAAGGAAGAAAAAAGGTGGAAAATGAAAAGAAAAGAAAATATATAAAAGAAAAGAAAAGAAAATATATAAAAGAAAAGAAAAGAAAAAAAAAGAAAAGAAAAGAAAAGAAAAGAAAAGAAAAGAAAAGAAAAGAAAAGAAAAGAAAAGAAAAGAAAAGAAAAGAAAAGAAAAGAAAAGAAAAGAAAAGAAAAGAAAAGAAAAGAAAAGAAAAGAAAAGAAAAGAAAAGAAAAGAAAAGAAAAGAAAAGAAAAGACATGAGTATAAATAAATGTTTACAGATGAATCTAATATTTAGACGTGAATGATCTAAAATCAGTGCACAGATTATCTTTTTTTTTTGGTTTTTTTAAAAATTTTATTTCACTATAATAAGAAACTAATTTATTATTGGTTTTGACCGGGAAAGCACAAACAACGTGACTTATGATCTCAACTATGTCGTATCATATGAAAGACTATGTCCGAACACGCATATAATTTTATTTATTAGTTATTTTAAAACTATTTAAATGTCATTAATTAGCTTAAGTAGACCCATTTTAGCCTAATTAATAGCGTCAAATCTAATAATATAAAATCGTTAAGTACTTTTCCGCATTCTAACACAGGTTTAAGCTAAGTTTTGCAAAATCGGCTTATTTGACCAGTTTGAACTTACCCAAAACCCGAAAGATTTTAACCCTAAGGAATAATTTGACATCGAAGGAAACCGAGAGAAAAAAATCAATATTTGCTCTCTTAAGACTTATCTGATTGTTTTTCGGCACAAATCCTTAAGATTGACTGGATTTTAATTCGCATTTGCTACATTATACGTTTTTATTTAAGAAACACATGCTTATTTGTTTATTTTTCTTTGCCCACTTCAAGCAAAAGGCTATGGATTCCCAAAAGAGTGCAGACGACTTCTAGACCCATTTGGGACAAATAAATAAGGAACACGATGCTATTGCGGAAAAGGTAGAGAAATTGAATAAGGAAATCCTTGAAAAAAAAATACAAAAATGATTGAAAATGATATTAACATGTTTTTTATTGAATAATTTCGCAATCCAAAAACATGACAAAAAATAATTATTTTTACAAATTCAAAATTTAATAGTTTTTTTTTTTGGAAAAAAAATATTTTTTTATTGCGCATGGTCTCAAAAATATTGTTTAGACCAATTAGAAAATTTTTATCGGATTTTTCTTTTATCTATTTGGATCAAGATTATATTACTTAACAAGAAAAGGGTAACTTTGTTTATACAATTTACTTTCATATCAACAAGAAGAACATATTCCACTTTTAGATAAGATTTTCAATTTGGGTTAGACAATTTTTGTGTGTGTTAGAGCATGCGCGATAAAAATGTTTCGAGAATCATCTTTCTCTTTTTTTTCTAAAAAAAAACTAAAAACGCGCAATTTTTGATTTTTTGTATTTTGTAAAAAGAATTATTTTTTGTCTTGTTTTTGATTGTAAATTATTCAGTTATGAAAAAAACATGATAATACTATTTATAAAACTTTATTAGGATTTTCTCATTAAATTTCTCTATATTCTTCAGCATATTTTCCAAAATGACAACCAGTTCCCTATTGAATTGTTCTAGATCGTTCAAGAAGTTTGCACTCCTTCGGGAATTCATAGCCTTTTGCTTGAAGTGGGCGAAGAAGGAAAAAAACGATAATGTAGTGGAAGTGAATTAAAATGCAGTCTTAAGGACTGTGCTGGAAAGCATTCAGATATATCTTGAGAGCAAGTGTTGATTTTTTTTCTCGGCTTCCTATAGGGTCAAATTATTCCTTAGGCTAAAAATCTTGAACTAAGGCCCGGTTTTGGCATTCAAAACGGGTCAAATAAGGTAATTTTGCAACATTTGGCCCAAACCTCTGTAGGAATACGGGAAAGAACTTAGCGATTTTATAATATTAGATAAAATATATATAGGATTGACTAATTGGGTAAAAATTTACATTGATTAAGTTGAAAAATGAGATTAAATAGGTTATTATAGACCCTATAAATTAGGTTAGAAATGGGTCTACTAAAGTTAACAAATTAACATTTAATAGGTTTAAAATAACTAATAAATAAAATTATATGAGCGTTTCGGGATTGTACAATAGTATTTTGTTAGTTTTTCAGAGTTGAAACTCGTTGTGCTGATTTGTCATGAGCAGCTGTTAATGATCCAAATATTTTGAGCGTCTCGCAAAAAACTTTCTTCCCTATTAAACAATTTCCGCTGCCGTATAAAGTTTGATAGGGAATCAAATTAAATCATTTTTCTAATCTTTCTTGTTTTTGCAACATTGGGAACTCCAAGGAAAAGGTGTTCGTTTTGCAGGTCAAGGAAATTGACGAACAAAAAGAGGAACTAACCAACAAATGCCTCAAGGCGCAGGCTAGCATCGATTTATGTCATCAGAACTTCATGGAACTGGAGGAAAAATGCCATATATACGAAAAGAGAATCGAAGTTTATTTCCTTTTTTTTAAAATTATTTATAATGCATTAGAGATCGGCTCAAATCGGCTCCATAAGTTGTTTTCCCCATAAAAATATTTTTACGCATGTATTTCGCCCTACACCAAATCTTATCGAGCCGAGCCGATCTCAAATACCGATAAATTCGTGTGTTTATAACCTGCCTGAACGTCACTCGATATCTTACAGCGTTATGGCGCAGACTCGTAACTTCCCCAAATTCCTACCTTTGCCCTTAACGTGGTGGGGGGGGGGGAGGGTGACAACCTCTCCGGTTGGCTATTTGAGGTTTAGAAGGTTCTCTATGGCCTGGGATAGAGTGTAATTACCGTTCCTCGACGATAAAGCATCTACATTGGGTTGATGTCAGAAATAAAGAAAGAAAGAAAGAAAGAAAGAAAGAAAGAAAGAAAGAAAGAAAGAAAGAAAGAAAGAAAGAAAGAAAGAAAGAAAGAAAGAAAGAAAGAAAGAAGGAAAGAAGTGGATATCATATATAATATTTTCCCTTGCCATTTATTCATGTGGTTCATCGTGATCGATAAGAATCGCATGATGCAAAAATATTTAAGATTCGGCGGAGTGAACAATTGGTGGCGTGTTTGCTTCAAATTATTTTGGTAATGAGTTAAATATAGACTTTTGAAAGAAAGAAAAAAGAAGTCAGAATTATAGAAGATACAGAGGAAAATGGTGAGGGGATAAATGAATCAATGATCGTAATAAAAAGAAAATGAAATAATAATATTTATTTTTTGAATTTACGTTTCCGCCAAGGCGAACAACGCGGATTCCAATCGTAGATACGAGGAATTAAAGAGCCAACTCTTCGAGGAGATGCAAGTAAAATTAAAACTGGAAGCTCAGAAGCTTAAGCGAGACAGGAGTGAGGAAAATCGTGCTTACCGAGATAAAATAAAGCAGTTAGAAGCCATTAACGCGGAAGTTCTGGAGAAATTTGTATCTAGTTCTCAAAAAGTATGAAATTTATGACATTTTTTTTTGATTGTAAAAAAAATGGGTCTATTCTAATTTCTTTCATTTTTTTCATCAAATATTGTCATTTTGGCAATATCACATGTGTCCACAACATTATTCTAAAATTGTAATGATATTCAACTCTTATAAAATCGATCCCAAATGATATGACCTAAATATCAAAAATATAATTAATTAACTATTAAATTTAACGAAAAAAAGAGAAATAAGCTATTTTTGATGTAAAAATAAAATAGTGGCCTAAATCCCTTATTCGAATTTACGAAAGTTTATTAATATTTTAAAGTTAGATAAATTATAAATATTGTTAATTTTTTAATTTTATAAAAAAAAAGGACATTATGACAAAAATATGCAAAATAAAACTTTGAAATTTAATTTATGAATAATCATTATTATGTATGAACAAGATTCGTAGAAATTCATTATTATTATATGGTACCGGCAATTTGTTATTTATTTATTTTTTTAAACTTTGAATCATTTTTTGAGCGCGAATATATAAAGAACATTTGATTTTTACCAGAAATATATTCCATCATGTTATGGATTACCTTACCTTATGAATTAGTGTTGTTATATGGCTCGTTTTGGGCCGATTTTTCAACACGGCTAACTCAATATTTTAGCCAGAAAAATATTATCTAGGCCTCTAGATTTCGATAATATATGTCTAAACCTTTGTTCCTTCTATGAGCAAAATCTTCAGGCTTGCGTAATATTTTTCTAGATAAAATATTGAGTCAGCCGTTTTTAAAAAATTGGCTCCGAGCCGTTCTTTCTTTCTTTCTTTCTTTCTTTCTTTCTTTCTTTTAGAAAAATATTATCTAAGCCTCGAGACTTCGATAATACATGTCCTAGACCTTTGTTCCTTCTAAGAGCAAAATCTTCAGGATTGCCTTAATATTTTTTCTGGATGAAATATTGAGTCAGCCGTTTTTAAAAAATTGGCTCAAAACGAGCCGTTTAACAACTCCTCTATAAATTTCAGACAATATTTCTGTGAACTCTCCATCTTAATTTAATTTGTATTAGTTTTTATCAAAATTGACTTACGATTCATAAGATAGGTATTCTAAACATGCTGGAATATATTTCCGGAAAAATCAGATTTTTAAAATTAAAAAGCGTGCTCAAAAATAATGATTAAAAGTTAAAAAAATTGCACAATGCCTGATAAAAATCCATTTCCGCTAACATGTACCCAAAAATCTTCTCTTCTAACTATCTATAACGATTTTTAATCCACTTATTTTGGGCATAACATCTGATTCTAGTAGTTATAAGTTTCTACGGATCTTTCCTTTTTCCTTGTCATCCTTAGTCTCCAGCGTTACTTTTCGAATTATAAATAAATAAAAATGGCCACAAGAGTATCTATAAATACGTGTCAACTTATTAATTTTAGTTTGATATTAAAATAAAAAATAGGCGCCAAGCAATTATATATATTTTTTTTGAATTTTATTAAGTTTTTAAAAAAAATTAAATATAGAAAGAATTATGTTGGTGTTTTATAGGGCTTGAAAAAAAACAACGTATTTTTCGTGTTTTTTATTTACATCCCTTGATCGAATAAACGAGCATATCCCCTCATGAACTGTTGACTCTCTTTCCATCCTTAGAAGCCGTCCTGGCTTTAAAAATTTTTAAACTCCTCGAATTTAAATAGTAAAAACCTCCTTTTTTTTAAAAAAAAAATATTGATTGTATATTTTTAATTTTTTTTAAAACTCTTATACAGATGGAAAGACTTGATCAAAATTACAAGATGAAAGAAGTGGAGCTGCAAAATTTCTTCTCTATTAATGCCGGTTTAAACGAAGAAATTGAAAGGATTCAACAAGAATTGTAAAATTATTTTATTTTTTTTAATAAATTACAACAAAAAAAATGAATATTTCTAAGGTTAAGAAAGAAAGAAAGAAAGAAAGAAAGAAAGAAAGAAAGAAAGAAAGAAAGAAAGAAAGAAAGAAAGAAAGAAAGAAAGAAAGAAAGAAAGAAAGAAAGAAAGAAAATAAAGTTTCTACAATCTCTTTAAATGATACATTATCATCTTACCAAAATATTTCATTTTATTTATAATGTACCTTAAAAATTACCTATTTAGGGAAAGAATGGAAGTACTGTTTTTCTCTCTTAATCGAGAAAAGGCTGAAAGAGATTCGGAACTTGATGGCTTGAAGGCTACGATCGTAAATAAAATTCAAAATTATTGTTTTTCTTCTAAATTTTAAATTATCAGTCTATCATCTAGAGGACTTATTTCAATTGTTTTATTTAAGGTTTAATCAATGAGATAAATTAGATTTTTGGTTTAGTTTGAAATAAAATATTTTCATATAAAAAAATTATATGATCAGGATGAGCAAGAATCAATGATTCAAGCTTTGCGTTCGACGAACGAGAAATTAAGCGAAAAGGACATTTTAGTCAAAGAAAATTCGGAAGATGAAGATGCCGACTTAAACGGATTTTCTGATTCGTTCAAAGAAGACATCGATAACTTGAACATGGACAGCGCGATGGGTAGAGAAATATTTTATTTTTCCTTTATATACCTCTCAATCAATTTAATTTTGAGTAAGAAAAAGAAAAAAAAAACTCTGCTAATATTGTAAAATATTAGCCAATTTAGCTAATCTGTCATCGCAAAATTATATTTTACAACCCTGTGATATTTTTAAAATTTCATAATTAAAAGTTCTAACATAATATTAAGTGTTTTAAGAGGATACGTGTTGTAATTCATGAATTTATAACTGGTTGGAAAAATGATTTATATTTAGTTTTAAAAAAAACATTAATACATATTTACATTTGGGTCTGATTAATGGGCGGGTATAGTTTATATTAGTTATGGGCTAAGATCTGATGTTGACTAATGTCTATTCACCAAAAATATAATGCTAAAATATTCACAAATTTTTAAAATTCGTATAAAGAAAATGATATTATAACTATCCGAAAGAATGCATATAATGGGATTATTGTCATTATTTTTTAACATATGTGTCTATTTACCGACATGTTATACACATTTTCTATAAATTAAAAACCCTTTGAAATTCTTAATTTTTTGTTAAATCGTATGAAGGAGATTTCAAGAATTTAGCGGCATCCCTAAATCCCGAGAATTACGAAACCATGCACAAACAATGCAACCTGAAAGTAAACCAATCAGAAATATACCAATATCCGTTATCGACATCTGCCGAGACCACGGATCCGGTTGCCAAATTATTTAACCCGATATCATGTGGTATCGGTATGTCGGTAAAAATGTAGTGTCAATTGGTTATGTCAATAACATTTAGCGTCTTTTAGCTTCTCGTGGTTGTTATTCGATAAAGAAGATTTTCAACTTAAAAGTATCTTTGTTGGTATGAAAGAGTCTAACTCCGGATTCACGGTTAGCTCGAATTCGCGGCGGGAAAATATTGGCAAAAATAAGTATCGCCGCGAATTGACTTTAACTATGAATAGATGGTTACTCGGTATTGAGCCAATCAGACTAATCATCGTCTTTAACTTGGTTAGAGCTGGGATCTTATTTTTGAAAATGGCGGACACGAGGGGGCTCTAATAAAGTATATAGATCATCCTCGCATCTTCGAGAGTTTATGGTGAGTTTTAAAAGTAATAATTTAGGACAATATTCCATTTTTTCACTCTCCACATTTTTTTTTTAAGTGAATCATTCCAAAAAAAAAACAATTTGAGATAACTATGTTTTTTACAGTTATCAAGAAATTTAACCACCCGAAATTTTTTTGGAAAAAATTTGTCCTGCCCGCCCTATCCCGAACGGAGTTTTTATTTATTTTTCCCGAAAAGCAAACAATGGTATAATTAGCGTAATAATAGGTATTTATGTAAATAAATATTAGGGATGATTCGTTCTGGCTAATGTTGTTTATTGCTGTATTTTTGATTGACTAATATATTTGTAATAAAGAAATAAAGGCCTTAGGGACATCGAAGCCATAAAGGCCAAGATGTCCGGTTATTTCCATTGAAAGACTGGTCTGGCACAAAAATGATATCATATTTAAAAATTTAATCCCGACTCGGCCCGGCCTTAAAATATTTTTAAAAATATTGGGCCCGACCCAGACCGAACCGAAATTATTTTTTTTAAATATACCCGAGCTCGGCCCGAGTACGGGCAGGCCGTTATCACATCACATTTGTTTTTTAACAGCAAGAATTCCTCAATGCGGTCATCATTGGTATGAACGAACAGCTGGCCCGGCTTAACGCCAGACTCGATGAAATGAAGATGCTGAGCGAAGAATCTAATACGAGTCTCAATAATGGTGGTCGGGATTCGGAAAATCGTTTAAAATCCAATTCCTCCGATGAAGATGGATGTGAGTTTTATTTTTAACAATATGTAATATGTTTAAAAAAAGTTGTAATATATGTTTAAAAAAAGTTGGAAGAAAAGAAAGAATGAAAAAAAAAAAACAATAAAAGAAGAAAAATAACGAATGAAAAGAATGAAAAGAATGAAGCTAAAAAAAATGAACTATCTATATTATAAAATAGTTAAATGGAGAGACAATAGCAAATTCTGAGTTTTAAACTAAAGTCCGATTCAAATTTATTGAATCAATAATAAGCTATAAAAATGGTTAAAATATTATCACTTTCGGCCCGGTCTAATAATTAAAATTACGCCAGAGCCGGGGTAAGATCGAACCTATCTTCTCAATACGGTTGGTCGATACAGTCTCTCCACTCTGAGAGCTTTCACGCCTTTGCCATTTTTAACGGTATCTGTATCGTGTGTCTTCGTAAGGGAATAATTGTTATAGAACCATTGTGAACAACTTTGCTATTCGAGATTTTATAGCATCCCCATAACCCATAGCCAGCACCCATCTGAAATACCACAAATCTCCTTTTGATTTATAAGATTGTTTGTTGCGAACGCCATCCACGAATGTTGGGTCATCCTGGTTACCGATGTCGACAGCGTTACATATTTCTTGGTTAAATAATTTTGATTCGGCGTTTCTTGTGAAGGATTCGATTGGTCAGAAAGTAACCTATCTTGATTAATAAGGGGGGTGGGGAAGACTAGTTGGGGTTACGAATATTTAAAATATTATAGTTATAAAGATATAAGTTTTCCTTAAGATCTATTGATTTAAATGCAGGAAATATCTTGGATTTAATTTATATTATCCCTCTATGGTATTCCTTCAGATTTTCTCTTGTGTTTGTACGTATTTTAAATTATTTGGGCCGAATCTGAAAATATTTTAACAACTTTGTAATGAAAAAATTTTCGAACCGTTTTTGAATTTCATTGTTGTTTGAACCCAGAATTTGCCCAAGATATTATTTTCCGAGTGGATCGAACACAAAAAAGGAATGTAAATAAATAGAAATTTATTCTAGTAACTTATAAGCTTATTATTATTTAATTGGTTTTCACTATATACATTTAAAACCGTCTCCGAGGAAAATTTCTTACTTTTCTTTATTCGCTTTAGCTTGAATCCTCCCTTAAATATATTCGAGTTCGACCAACCGCACTTGTGTGTAGTTCTTATTATTTACCTATTTTTTGCGCGCAAATTCAAAAAAAATTTAAAGCGGTAAAACAGATTATTAAAGCACGAGAAAAATAAAAATATTTTTAAAAAAGTAATTTTCAAAAAAGAAAATTTGCATAAAGTTGAATCTCCTTGGTCTGGGTATATGAAGCTTTGGCTTTAGCGTATAGAACCTGGTCTGGCTCTATCCGGCTTTGAGTGGACCGGACTTGGAAGGACAGGTCTAGCCCCGACCTAATCTAAATTTATATTTTTGCTTATACAATAAATGCCGCCTTATAAAAAACCCCATTTATTTTATATTTTATTCATTCTAGAGTTCGATCATGAGCCTTGTTCAAATCCGTGAGACAATAAAATAGAAAACTTTGTTTTTTTTAAAAAAAACACAATTATTAACTTTTCCATCCAATTAAATATATTTTTATATATATAGCATTCCAAAATCAAAATTGTGTGTGTTTTTTATTATTTTGTAAAATATTATATAAAATAATAATTTTTTTTAAATTATGAAAATTAAATTCATATCTATAATGATTTATTTTATTTTTTTAAAGATTTTTTGTTTTTTTTTAAAAAAAAAAATGTATTTTATAAACTAAAACCGATAATTAATGTTATTTGACCTCTTAGTTTTTATATGCATATTTTAATCAATAATTCATGACGCAAAATTGTAATATAATCATTTGACATTTATATATTTAAATTATTTATTTTGGGTTACTGAAAAAAAGAATAATAAGAATATGGAAATACAAACAAATTTATTGGTAAATATTTATTTATAAAAATACATTTTGAATTTTTTGAACTATATGGAATGTATGATGACAATAACCTGACTTTAATTATGTTTTAAATAAAAAAGTTTGTAAATGGTTTCCTTTGTTTAAATTATTTTTTTTTAAAATACATTAATCTTAACCTAAAAATGATTTGTGTGTCAGACCTGCTGACCCAGAATCAATGTAAATGACAAGATGGATAGTCAAGTTTGGGTTTTAAAAGGGTTTATTTATAAGTGATAAGAAATTAAGCATGGGGGGGGGGAGGGTAAAGGAGTTAATTTTTTTGAAGGTTTATTTTTATGAACTTGTGGGCATATAAATGGAGGGACATAGCATTTTAGACCCATAGAATGGTGAAGAGGCATCCCGTC
The DNA here is from genome assembly GCF_954871325.1 of Gordionus sp. m RMFG-2023. NCBI lineage: Eukaryota > Metazoa > Nematomorpha > Gordioida > Chordodea > Parachordodidae > Gordionus > Gordionus sp. m RMFG-2023. The sequence goes on from NC_088775.1 coordinate 4,709,032, forward strand.
TTAGGAACAAAAAGCCTCAGGAAAATTGGGATGGGAAAGATTGATCAATATTTAAATTTTGGATTATAATTAGTATGGATAAATATTTTTTGGAGGATAGTTTAAGGGGAATAATGTTAAAAGGAATGAATATAATTTGAAGGGAAAAAACAATGACGGAGCACACATTGAACTGACATATTTACGTAAATATTCTGTCCAATAAAACTACAATGATACTTGGATTAATGACACCAAGCCATGAGTTAGAATGGTCATGACCAACGATACTATAACATACAAAATATTGAAGGGATGAATGATCAATGATGCTACCATGTATATCTACGATATGGAAGGAGACTGACAACTACGTGATTACAAAAAATGACCAATCAAGCCATAACCTGTTAACCGTTAAGATTAAATGACCATCAACAGCACTATGAAAACTGTATATGATTAAGGGGAAAATGTGGAGGTTCCTAAGAACAGAAAAATATAATTTAAAAAAAAAAAATATTTGCACTTTTTTAAAAATAATTTATATAGACATTTACTTGGATTATATATATATATTTATGCGTAAATTGTATTTATTTACCCCAGCTTAGTTTAAAAAAAAAGGAAGGGGGGAGCATTTTGTATCTCTCAGTCACAAGTGACAGGTATTGACACTATTTTATAAAATTATTCGATGAAAGGGAGTTTGTTCTATTTTAATGTATAATATTTATTTAATCTTGATTTTGTATATATTTTTATAATATTAGTGTCAAGGAATAATTATTTATTTTTTTATAGATATTATCAATGTATGAACTTGATTATGGAATTATTACTGATATTATTTTTTTGAATAGGATACTTTTGTGAAATGAAATAAAACCAAATGAAAATATATTGTTTCTTATTTACAATAATATCGAAATTAATTGACTGCTATTTTAAATAGTTTTTAATATTTTTTTTCAAAATACATTTAAAATTTTTAAATATATATTATTCGTTCATGAAAATTTGAAAATAATTAAAATGTTAAAAAAAATAATTAAACATTAAACGCCAACTAACGGATTGTTTAAAGTTTAATTTTAGATTTGTATATTTTATTTTAATCTATAATTTAAGGAATATGTCTTATTCGTATATATTAAATAAATTCAATTAGTCCACTTAATAGTTGATGATAACTTTATGGTTAGTTTACAAGCCCTTCCAACACATATCAATTATTAGGAAACACCATAATCTTTTATTCCGAATAATAATTGTATTAATTTAGATTTATATTAAGTTATTGTATAGCGTGAATTACATTTAACGTAAATAATTTGTATATTGGATTTAATTTTTCTCTACCATAATTTTTAAGCTTATAATATTTAAAAAATGTTGTAAAATGGTAAATATATCAAAGTTTATAAAAATTACGACTGGTAATTATCAATCACAATCTTTAAAACATTTCGAATATGATTGAAATTTTTGCAATATACTAGTAATAACTAACACATTATTTTATAAGCATAAAATCATGAGGCTCGAACCGGTTCAGAAGCATTTTAGAGGTTCGGTTCAGGCTCGGTTAGAAATTTTTTAGCGGTATAGGTTCGATAAAAATACCGGCTTTTAGTGATTTAAGTTCGGTTTAGATCCTTGTAAAAAATAGACTAAAAAAATATACAATAATTGATTGACATTTTATACAATTTATAATTTACATGTTCGCAAACTGCAACACGACCACCATACACCCAATGTCCATCTCTTCCTAGTTCCTATGAAGTTGGAATTTATGATCCTCGAATTCATTCAATTATCGTATCTCTCTGGCATTGATCCACTTATAATATTAATCGAATCGTCAATTTGAATTGTAACGGTTTTTGGTGTGCTTTGGAACCGTTCAAGATATTTATTGAATAGTCCTTTTTTGATACTGATTTATGATATGATCTCCCGAAAATTTTTTCCAAATATTCACTTGGTGACATATTGATATGATGTTATAATTTATGGGATAGTCATATTGAGGTCAAATATAACGTGATTTATAAATATGCATACAAAAAAAAATGAAATAAACCATTATATATCATTCATTTTAAACAAATTTATAATGTAGAGTTCCTGATATGCTTCCTTATTCCGGGATATATTTATAATGTACATGTGCTGATAAGTTAGGTGCGATTGTGCATTTCTTTCTTTTTTTCAATATAAAATTTTTTTGGTTGATTGTATACTCATAATATAAATTTCAAAGAAAAAAAATAAATAAACAAAGATATCCTAAAGGAACATAACCGATTCATCAATATATAAAATAGTCTAGCCCTAACTTATTTGCAAAAAAAAAAATGATTTTGTAAATGTATCAATATTTTATCAGTGTTAAAATATTAGTATCTTTTTAAATTTAAATATCGATTATTTAAATAATAAAAAATATAAACAATTTTTACCACTCCCATTTACGGAATACGGAATAAGGCGCATACGCCCTCTCTACGTTGTAGTTACAACAGAGCTACGCTAGGTTTTCCTCATTTCCAGCTAATTGGAAGATTTAAGTTAAGTGTAAAGTAAAATATGAGGAGCCCTTCACACGTTTGTGGGCAAGCCGCACGTACTTGTACGCATAATAGTTCCTGAACTATTATTTAAACGTCTGTGGGCTGGAACCAGATAAGGGAAAATTAAGAGAAAAGCCCACACCCAATTACTCCCATTTTTAATTTAAGTGTGTCTAAACAAAACTTTTGGTAGTGTAATGAAAGGGGGAAAAATAATTAGCTCCCCGTTCCCAACTAGAACCAATAATTTAAAAAAAATATTGCATCAACTCACAACTTAAACCCAATGACATATAATAATACCTAGAATGGCGATGCATTCATAATAATGCATTTGAAGGCGTGGCTGAATTTAAATCAGCTGGACCCGCCATTTTGGGAACCCATGTTATAATTTTTCTCATGTTAAAAACTACTATTAATGATAACTTGCTTCTTTGTTATCTCGATGATCGGACAATTCTTTAATAAATTTTGCGTCAGACATAGGAATAAATTAGCCTCTCGTTTAAAATTTTTATTAATGATATGGGTAATCAAAATGACTTCACCAGCTATTTTCATTGGTGTACACTTTTAATGAATGTATCATCAGTCTTGGTATTATATATGTCATTGCTTAAACCATTCTTCAAAATTTATGGCATACGAACAAAGAATCCCCCCCCCCCACCATATTAAAACATTATCTATTTGGAAGTTGTTCATATAAAAGACATAATATAATATGATTTCATATTATTGACTCAAATCAATAGTTTTTGTCTTTACAATTTTATATTAATGGAGGTCAAGCAATGTTCTGTATGTTCGCTCCTTCTAGCTAATTTTTATCTCAAATTTTAACATGATTTCGTACTTTCTTTATATTCTCTCCTGAAGTAAATATAACGCCACCAACCTTATTCATGTATTATCATGATATCCTACCATTCCCCATATTTCCTGTATGGTAGTCAATGGATATGAGGACTCCCTTGCATTCTTGTTTGGAGTGTAACTGGTAAAAAGCATATATATTCGAATATCCTACCAAATTATGGGTGTTACCAAAATGTGAGCCAAATATGCTGATACCACAACGACATCTAGGGGTACAGTTACCACAACAACAGCTGTTGATGCTGCTAACCACAATGACAACCATATGCTGTTGCTAAAACATGCTGAGAAATCAAGACGCAATCAACAGCGATATACTCAATAACTCATCATGCTGAGACGTTAAGACGCAAGCCGCCAGAACAATATACACCATTGACCAATGACTACCATACCATGATGATCGTTGGATCATTAAAAGTCTGGGGTACATATAAAAAAGACTAGATATAATTATGCAATAAGCTAGAACATAAGGGAGAAGAGTGATACCTCTCAAAATTATGGCATGCATTAACTTCATAGGAAGATCCTTTGGTCGTAATAGTAACAAGTAACACAATGATCCTGTCTGCAAGATAGTCTATCTTGATGCACACAAAAACTCTATGAGTAAGCCTAATGTCGCCCCTCAAAACAATGCAGTATCAGGATCATCGGATTTGACAATCTGTACGGAGGCACGCGAAAAGATTTTGGATATAATGATTTAAGAATCTAAAACAAAAGGGAGAGGAGAGACAACTCAAAAAATTCTGACATACAACAACTTGACAGACATTGGCAAACATGGAGTTAATGTCAAAAGATTCATGGCCGATTCGGATGCCAAAATATAATATCAAGTGCCATAGAAAATTTGACGAATAAAACGTAGATAGATCCATAACCGTTAGGGGTGCCATTAGATTAAGTTATAAAAGCTAAAGCCATGATAACAGCCATAGCCAAGCAATGTAAACATTCCAAAACGAGAAGGGATTTCGTGTGTCGAAATATCCCCGGTTACGAAGGCCATAGCGAAAATGATTAGGGCCAACTACCTACATTGCGGTGCTGACTATGCAGAGTAGATAAGGTTCTTAATGCCTCTTAACAGTGATTGATCTCGTCTAAAAGCAGAGCTACGATAACTAGAGTAGACAAAGGACAAGTATAGATCTAACGTTTTTTTAAAATCCACTCAACGCTTCCAAGGAGAACCTGGGCGGGGTTTCTTTGGAGGATGGAATGTTAATATATCTTTTATAAATTAATTTTTACCGTAAAGTAACCTTTTTCTTTGTCGTTGTTCTATTTTTTTTATTATTTCCTTTATTTTACATTAAAATATTATCTATTAACCTAATATTTTCTTTTATTATATTGTTAATACTTTGATCGATTAACTTAAAAATTGATGACGTCGATAAATGATTGTTTTTATTATTTTCATAACTAACGTCAATTTTTCCCAGTCTACATACATTTTTTACGAAACCGTGAATCTATATTTCTTAAACAAAAACTTCAACTAGAAATTTTTAAACATAATAATACTTGTTTTTTAGGAACATATTCATCATTAAATTAAGCTCTTTTTTTAGAGACTTCTATATTTATATATATATATTTTTTTATAAATAGTTAGTTATTATAATTTTTAATTATACTCTCAAATATAACTCTTACGTATTAAATAAATATCATTTTAATATTTTACGATTATTTTAACCTGTAACCTTGTTTTCGTTTAAATTGTTTTTTATAATACACATATATATATAGATCGTATGGGGATTCTGAATCTCTTGATTTTAAATCCTTTACCGAGGGCGATTTATAAAATTTTAAAATCCGGTTTAACCGGAAATGTATTCTAGCATGTGTAGAGTATTTACCCTATAAATTTCAGCCAATTTCAGCCGTAGACATTTTAGTATTTTTAATTTATATGAAATATCCATATAAAAAATAATATAAATTAGAAGTAGTTCTAAAGTTTATGGCAAAATTGGCAGAAATTTTTAGGGTAAATACTCTATACATGCTAGAATACATTTCCGGTTAAATCGGATTTTAAATTTTTTAAATCGCCCTCGTTAAAGGATTTAAAATCAAGAGATTCCGAATCCCTATACTACATATATTACCTTATTTATATTTAGTTTTAGTTACTTTTTAGTTAGTTATACTTTATAATAAATTTATAAATTTTCTCTCAACATTTTTTTGCTTACACAACACCATTGTTTTCGTTATATAACTGTTATATATACAATTTTTATTATTTTCTTTGTTTAGATTTAGTTTAGTTGATTGGTTATTATTATCGTTACTTGAATTAAATTGTCTTATATCCCAGTCTATTATCACCTATATCATCATGGGAAATTTTGAAAAATAATTAAAATGTTGTTAGAAAGAAAAAGTAAAATTTAAAATTTAATAAAAAAATATACTTAAACATTAAACGCCAACTGACGGATGGATTTATTTAAAGTTAAATTTTTAGATTAATGTCTACTTGTCGTGAATATTAAATAAATTTTTAAGTTCAACTTAATATTTGATAATAATTTTATGGTTAGTAATTATAAATATTTGATAATACGTATTAAAACATTATGGAAGTGTTATATTTGCGTATTTTTATTTCGATTTTTTATATTTATATTAAATCTCACCATTTAAAATAAAATGGAAGAGAAAAATTTCACAAAAATAAAATATAACCCATATAGGCGAGTATTTTTTGCCCATTATGGGGTACCATGAAGAGATGTATAAAAAAAATTTTTTTTTCAATCTAAAAAAGAATCTAAAAGTAAAAAAAAATCTCTCGTTTAAATACAAAATGATTTGGAAGATTTTTTTTGGATTCCATGAAATTGATCATCGGGAAGATAATATATTGGACAGTTATTTTTTTAAATAATGATACCTAAATTACTATTTTTGATAAATTCCCTGAATTAAAAAATATTACCCTGCTTCCCTCTAGTGCTCCTGTGGAGCGCCTATTTAATATTGCGATAGACGTCTTAAGGGAGAGGCTTGGATGTTTATTAGATTCTATTTTAGAAAATTCGTATACCTTCTAAAAAAATGAAAATCAAAGGAGCGGTTATGAAGTGGCACTCCATTACTTGGAGCGGGAGCTAGCTCCTTTTAAAAATGTAGTAGCGGGAGCGGGAGCTAGCTACTTTTGAGAAGGTAGGAGCGGGGGCGGGAGCGGGAGCTAGCTACTTCTAAAAAGGAGCGTTAACAACTCTGCGTAATATGATTCGTATTAAGATCATTATTCAACGATTTAAATAATTACTCTGTAATTTAAATATTTGAACAAGAATTATGTCGTTAAATAATTATTTTATTTTTGAATATGGTGTTAGTTAAATAGAGTTTTTCGACGATTATAATTTAATATTTAGTAGATATATTTTGAATATTTAGGTTGTTTGAATATATTATTATATCACGAACTTTGATTTACTTTTAATTTTTTTTTTGCATATTAAAAAATTTATATAAATACGCAAACGATTTATAAAATAAAAAACAGTTTTTGGTTTGGAAATTTTATGGTTTAAATTCAGAGAAATCTCTCTTGAATAAAGTCGTAAGAATCGTTGTTGAATTAATCAATTATAATAGTCTTTTTTTTCTTATAATTTTTACAAATTATTAAAAGTTTCATTTTTATTTTTAGATATATAATAATCTCGGTAATTTGCCTTGGAAATTTTATCTAGTCTCCCTTAAATCTTTCAACAAATATGTTACAATTATACGAGATTGTGACAAGGAAGTAGTTACATATAAAAGATATTTTTTACAATTAACAACTTTTGCGATTAACTTTCACAAGAATTACCCAAAGGATTAAAAAATTATCACCACACAAATTTTATTAAATCTTTTATTCCCTAAATTAACAATAATATCGAAATAATATTAATAATATAACACGAAAACTAATATACCTAGAACAACCTCCCTTATTTTTCAGAGGTATTCTTAGGCAACTACAAATATATATATACTAGAGATCTACAAAAGTAGGCCCGCTTAAATTTTTTTAAAATATATCTAAATTTATCAATTTTATGTTGAATATTTTATGTAAAATAAAAATGTTTGATTTTATTTATAAAAACTAGACGCCATAAAACGTATATCGTTTATTTTGAGTAATTATAAAAATTAATTTATATATATAAATAAATTCGCCGGGCCGGTAAATTTTTCAAAATAAAATTCGGGTTCGGGCCGGGCCGGTAAATTTTTTCAAAAAATATTTCGGGTTCGGGCTGGGCCGGTAAATTTTTCAAAAAAATTCCGAGGTCGGGCCTGGCCGGGCTTGAAAAATTAGGCCCGATGCAGATCACTAATATATACATTAAATATATTTTAAAAAATAACTATCAAACTACAAATAAAAACAAACAATATTATTTATGATGTATATATAAACATTATTTATATAAAAAAAAGTTATTTATCATTAACTTCATTTAAAGCTAACATTGCAAAATTTTCTTGAACATCTTCAGTCACCATAGATAATATATATATTAGTATATGATATGATTTCATATTAACTTACCTAAATGCATGCCATTTGTATCATATTTCAAAGAATGAATATATTTTTTTTTATTTCTTTACAATTTTAATATTAAAATTAAAAATATGATTTGTCAGCATATTTTGAGCATTTATTCTACTTCAACCACTCTGGCGATATGCCTTGGTTCCGGTTGAAGGCGGACAAATAATCAAACTATATTTTTAATTGAAACTTAGAAGAAATGGCTCATAAAAAGTGAATTTTACATTTTAAAGCTATAATCGGCAAAATTTCTAGGGCCGGCTCACGCGGTTGGAATTTAGGTTTAGTCCGACCTGGCCTCCCGCTTAAGTTGTACTCGGCTCGGCTAAATTCTTTGCTATATCGTTTTAGCTCGTTTTTTTAAATACAAAACCTAACTCGATATAAAATTTACTATTATAATATTGGGGAGGGGTTAAATTAATGATTAGATTATCTCTTCCACCAAATACCAGAATTCCAATGACCATAAATTTTTTGCCTAGCCTTGTCTGTTAATTTTTTCTGCCTTGTCCAAAAGAAAATAGTTATATTTATTCATTTAAACGAAATAAAAATGAATAAATGACAGAGAAAAAAAAGCCAGTATTAGCCAGAGATTATCATAAGGATAAATTTGGTGATTATTTTTAAGTTTAAGTAAATAGCCGATTTATATGCAGGAGTTTTTCAAAAATTATATATGTTACTTTTTTTGACAATATCGGCCCAAGACTCTGAAAAATTTTAAAAATAGTAAAACAACTCGAAGAAGCTGATGCGATCTAAACAAGCAAAACATCCGGGAATTTTTACATCCCTTAGGCTATGGAGAATGTTGCCTCCTGCCCTTTACCCTGACTCTTGCCCTCATACTTATACCTTAAAGAAAAATTAAGGAAATTTTAAATAATCTACCCCCTCTACCTATCTTAACATTTATTTATACCCCCCCCCCCCCCACCCATACTATTCCCCCTTCTATTTTGATGATCTAGCATCATACCCTACCCGCTCATAGTAGGAGTTTCTGTATGAATTTTTAATAGAAGTTGAAGAGTTCACAAATCACGTAAAAACAATATCTCAATGATTTTGTTTTGACAAAATGTGGGTTAAGAAAAAGGCAATGGCATAAATGTATGAGTTTGTAAATTCAAAATATTAAAGGAAAATTCAGATTGGATGTAATTCTATATTTTTCAAAAAAAAAATTATAAAATTCCCAAAATTATCATCCATAATAATTAAAATAAATGGAAAAACCTACGTAAAGAACAACAGTTTCAAGTGAAGGAAATAAGATTTTTAAATACTTTCCCCTAAATATTTTATTTAAACTTATGGTTACCTCGCAAAACGGCATACTGCTGCATTTAGAGCAGGCGCGATTTTCTCAGGCAATGTTGAAATTAATCGCTAGCTATATCACAGAAACGTAACAAGAGAAATAGGAAATTTTCTTTAGTTTTCACCAATTTTTATGTGTTTTTTTATTTTCATATTTCATAAGTGGTTCTGTTTTTGTATGCAAACAAACACTGTTATTCATTCTCGATAATCTGAAGAAAATCTTTTTAATAACAGAGAAATAACCTATAATATGTAATAACTGAGGAATAGGATAAGTGGGAGATATGTGATATGGTTGATGGTAGTGTTGTTAAACGGCTTATTTTGAGCCGATTTTTATAAACGGCTAACTTCATACTTCATCCACAAAAATATTACCCAAGCCCGAAGATTTTGCTCACAGAAGGAACAAAGGTCTATACATATATTATCGAAATCTTGAGAATTAGGCAATATTTTTCTGACTAAAATATTGAGTTAGCCGTTTTTAACAACACTAGTTGATGTTTAATTAAAGGTTTGAGAGATGTGAATTAGGTAAGGATAGTTCATCTTTTTTTAAAACAATATAAATCTGATAGGTCATGCGATTGTAAACAGACTAATTAATAACAAATTTTAATGAGGCGACGGTAATTTCCTTGAGATGTATCTAAATTTCTTAATTTTTTTGTTATAAAATTTTACAACACAATAACTCGTCGTAATTAATTTGCAATTTTGGATATTAAAATTTAAAAAAATATATACCTTAATTAATTACCCTAGCTAAATATTTTTGTAATTAATACAGATAAAATATTTTAATATAATATACGAAAATTTAGATTAAATTAGTATAGGACAAATTGAGCTGAATCAAATTAATTAATTCCAAGAAATGCAATACAACAGCAAAGTGCATCATTTGAAAAGCTAAGTAAATTAGATGTTCGCAACAACGGTCTTCAGGTCAAATTGCCCCATTTTTAATAACTCAATGTGTAGTATTAGAAAGAAATTGCTTCAATGGTTAAAACCTGCATTTATATTGCCTTCAAGATATTTACTCGGTAAACATTTGTTAAACAATGAATATTGAAATGATTTTAAAAAAATATAGAAAGAAAGATTAAATAAAAACAAAAGTTTGATCCTCATCAGTGATAGGAACAAGTAAATTTCATTACAGCAACCTCAGGCCCCTATTTTATAAATCAACTGAAACAAGGGATAAAATCCAACTACATTGTTATCCACATTTAATGGGAAAAAACTATTTAGAGATAATTTATATAAGTAAATCAATGCTGTGGTCTATTATATAATTTTCCAACTCGTGACGAGTTTATTTATTTTTTAAAAATGGCCGGCTCGGATTATTAAGCCTAGCCCAGCTATTTTAAATTATACCATTTTATAAACCCATTCCGGGGAAATATGTATTTAGCGATTCGTTAATTAAAGGTGTCCATACATTATAAATCAGCTGTTCGCACCATGATGGTGATGCAACTGACTCCTACGCCAATCTAATTGTGCATATGCACGTCATTAACTCCTGGTTCGCAGGTCTGATTTACAAATCAATTTTAGGTAAGATAATTTTTATTTAAACATAATTTAAAGTCACGTCATTGTCATCGTACATTCATTCATATAGTTCAAAAAAAAAATCTTCAAAATGTATTTTTATATAATAAATATTTACAATATTTGTAAAAAAAAAAAGATAAATAAATTTCTTATTTATTTTATAGTAACCCAAAATAAATAATTTAAATAAATCTATTTTAATTTTTTAAAAAAATTAATATGTCAAAATATTATATTACAATTTTGCGTCATGAAATATTGATTAAAATATGCATAGAAAACTAAGAGGTCAAATATTTCGTTTTCAAAATACATCAAAAATAAACATAAAATTTACCTTTAAATATAATAAAAAAATAAATAAAATAAATCATTATAAAGATATGAATTTTAATTTCATAATTATTTAAAGTTACTATTTTATATAATATTTTACATACCTCGATGAAATATTAATAAGATATAAATATAAAGTTTTTTTTCTTCTTTTTATATTATAAAAAACACACACAATTTGGAATTTGGAATGCTATATATATATAAAAATAAATACATTTTTTTAAAAAAAAAAATATTTTAATTGGATGGAAAAGTTAATAATAAATGTAATTGTGTGTTTTTTTTAAAAAAACAAAGTTTTCTATTTTATTGTATCAAGGATTTGAACAGGGCTCATGATCGAACTCTAGAATGAATAAAATATAAAATATATGGGATTTTTTTTTTATAAGGCAGCATTTATTATATAAGCAATATAAATTTATATTCGAATCCCAGTATGGCCCTACTCCAAGTTGGATAGGGTCGGGCAAGGCCTGTTCTTCCAAGTCCGGTCCACTCAAAGCCGGATAGAGCCAGATCCGGTTCTATGCTATAAGCCAATAATTTTCAATTACACGTAACCAAGCAGATCCAACTTTTTGCGAATTTTCTTTTTAAAAAATTACTAAATTACTTTTTGAGACGTGGGGTTACAAGATATAAGCCTTAACGCGTTCACTAATCGACCTAAACGATGCCAACCGCTTACTATTGGTATCTTCTTGAAAACTTAATGTTAGGTCTAGAATTCGACCCAGCTCAATCCTTTACAGCTGCATATACACCGCTTACGATGCTAAAAGTGATAATTGTAAACTCCTATTTTTTTTTTGTTATCGGTGAAAGCGCTTTAAAAGTCGCAACAATACAGATTGGCACATATTATAAGTGGGAGCTGTCGGTCTTGTTTTATTTTTGCGGGTTCAGCTCGGTCCGAGAAAAATTTTTTGTGTTCGATCCACTCGGAAAATAAAATCCCTGGCAAATTCCGATTTTTAATTAAATATCGAATTCTAATTTATTGTATAAAGATTGTCCAATGATTATCAGATTCGGACCGGCCCACTAATTTAAATTACGGCCGAACCGGGGCAAGAAAAGATCTCTACGAATACCATACTAATATAAATCAAATCCAGAATATTTCCCGCATTTCAATCAATCGAACCTTCACAATCTTCGCAATAAGGTCGGTCGATACTGCCTCTCCACATTCCCTTGAGACCTTTCATGCCTTTGCCATTTTTAACCGTATCTGTACCGCGTTTCTTTGTAGGGGAATGATCGCAGGAACCATTGCGGACAACTTTGCCATTTATCGAGATTTTATCGCAACTTTCGGGAGAATTTGAATGTCCGTTGATCCCCTTAACCTTAGCTAGCACTCCTTTGAAATCCCATAAATCTCCTTTTGATTTAGGAGATTGTTTGTTACGAACGCCATCCACGAATATTGGATCATCTAAGCGACCGTTTTCGGCAGCGCTAGTGTATTGGCAATGTGCCGTCTCGTGAGAATCGAATATTTGACATTCGTCGCAATAAGGTCTCTTGGCTAAGGCGTCGGCTTTAACCTTTTTAGCGGCCGCCGTTAAACTTTTGTTAAACAAGAGCTCGGCAGAATCGGCAAATAATTTGATACGGTGTTTTTTGTTAGAAGTATTCGACTCGTCAGATAGTAATTTATCGCGTTTGGAAGGGGATCTTGGCGGGGATACGAATCTTTAAAATAAAGTTATTCTTTACACTATTTAAGTAAATTTTTAGCTTTCTTTTCATTTTTTATTTCTCTTCTTTTGTTGGTTTCTTTCTTTCTTTTCATATAACTCTTTTTTTTAAAACATATTATTAATCATTTAAAAAAAATAACTCATATCCATCTTCATCCGAAGAGTTAGATTTTAAATAAATTTTCGAATCCCGATCACCATTATTGAGACGTGTGTTAGATTCTTCGGTCAGCATCTTCATTTCATCGAGTCTGACGTTAAGCCGGCCCAGTTGTTCGTTCATGCCAATGATGACAGCATTCAGGAATTCTTGCTGTAAAAAAAAATAAAATGGTGGTGAATTAGCATTTTAAATTATATCGAAAGCGATGCCCTAAATTTCCTGATAACTGTAAAAAGATACATCGTTATCACAAATTATTTTTTGGAATGATTCACCTTCAAGAAAAAACGCTATACAGAAACTATTTTTTCGTGTCCGGTCCGCCATTTTCAAAAAAAAATGGTTCCGGCTTTAACTAAGTGAGAGAGGAAATTGGTCGGATTGTCGCCATTCCGAGTCGGCATTCGCAAGTGCGAATTCGCGGCGATAGTATTTTTGACAACATTTGCCCTTTCTAATTTTGACAATTTTGCTCACTTCGCCGCGATTTCGAGCTAACCGTGAATCCGGGGTGAGGGGCTCTTTCATACCAACAATGATACTTTCTAGTAGTCAAAATTTTCTTTCATCGAATAACAACCACGAGAAGGAATAACGACGATAAAAAATTATTCAAATAACCAATTGATACTACATTTTTACCGATATCCCTATATTACCGCATACCGGGTCGAATATCGGTTTAAATATTTTGGTAACCGGCCCATGATTTGGGCGGATATCGACAACGGATAATTGGAATATATCTGATTTGGTTTACTTTTAGGTTGCATTGTTTGTGTATGGTATCGTAATTCTCGGGAATTAAGGATGCCGCTAAATTCTTGAAATCTCCTTCATACGATATAACAAAAAATTTAATTTTTTAAAAAAAGGAAATAGAATTTCAAAGGCTTTATATTTTTTATAAAAATGTGTATAAGAGGTCGGTAAATAGACACATATTGAATAAATATTTTAGTCTTACATTTAAAAAAAAATAAATTACAAAAATCTTCAGATAAATAGTATCATTTTCTATATGAATTTAAAAAAATTGTGAAAATTTTAGCATTATATTTATTTTTGTATTTTTGGTGAAAAAACCTTAGTCAACATCAGGTCTTAGCCCATAATTAATATAAACTATCCCTGCCCATTCATACCAGACCCAAGCTTAAAAATGTGTTACTGTTTTTTTAAAAATTAAATATAAATAATTATTTGCCGACACCAGTTATAATAGGAATTACAACGAGGATAATATGTTAGAACTTTTCATTATGAAATTTTAAAAAATAACACAGAGTTGCAAAATACAATTTTCTGAGCTAAATTGGTTAATATTTTACAACATTTGTATAGTTTTTTTTTCCTCTCTTTCTTTCTCAAAATTAAATTGATCGAGAAGTATATAAAGGAAAAATAAAATATATTTTTTACCCATCGCGCTGTCCATGTTCAAGTTATCGATGTCTTCTTTGAACGAATCAGAAAATCCGTTTAGGTCGGCATCTTTCGAATTTTCCTTGGTTAAAATGTCCTTTTCGCTTAATTTTTCGTTCGTCGAACGCAAAGCTTGAATCATCGATTCTTGCTTATCCTAATCATTTAATTTTTTTAAAATGAAAATATTTTATTTCTTTTTACGAAAACTAAACCAAAAATCGAATTTATCTCAATGATTAAGCCTTTAAAAAAATTGAAGTCCCTCTAGACGATCGACCGATAATTTAAAATTTACAAGTAAAACAATAATTATGAAATTTATTTACGATCGTAGCCTTCAAGTCATCAAGTTCCGAATCTCTTTCAGTCTTTTCTTCATTAAGAGAGAAAAACAGTCCTTCCGTTCTTTCTCTAAATAAGTAATTTTTAAGGTACATTCTATAAATAAAAGGAAATATTTTAATAAGATGACAATGTATTATTTAAAGAGTTTATATAGTAGCTATCTAGATATCTATCTATCTATTTATCCACTATCTTTCTTTCCGTCTTTCTTTACTGGTACTAAAGATATAGCCCACGCAATTCGTGAAGCATTTCAACGGACAAAAATTTAACTAATAAAATTTAGCTTTAGAAATATTCATTTATATTCATTTTTTTTTGTATAATTTTAAAAATAAATAATAATTTTACAATTCTCTTTGAATCCTCTCGATTTCTTCGTTTAAACCAGCATTAATAGAGAAGAAATCTTGTAGCTCCTTATCTTTCATCTGGTAATTTTGATCAAGTCTTTCCATCTGTATAAAAGTTTTAAAAAATTTGAAATATTCAATCAATATTTTCTTAAAAAAAAGGTGTTTTTACTGTATAAATTCGAGGAGTTTAAAAATTAAAAACCATGATGGTTTCTAAGAGTGAAAAGAGAATCAATAATTCATGAGGGGATATGCTCGATTATTCAATCAAGGGATGTAAATAAAAAACACGAAAAATACTTTGTTTTTTTTCCATCCCTATGGAAAAACCAATATAATTGGATTTATATTTTTTTTAAACATAATAAAATTCAAAAAAAATATATTAATTTGACTAAGTGCCTATTTTTTATTTTAATATCAAACTAAAATTAGTAAGTTGGCAACAATCATAGATACTTACTTTGCCCATTTTTATTTATTTAAATTTCTAAAAGTAACGCTGGAAACTAAGGATGACAAGGAAAAAGGAAAGATCCGTAGAAACTTATATGGCTACTAGGACCAGATGTTATACCAAACTAAATTGATTAAAAATATTTATAGGCAATAGGTTAATACAAAGAAAGAATTATGTATACATAGTACATATTAATAAATTTCTACAAGTCTTGTTATCGTGCATAATAATGATTATTCAAAAATTGCATTTCAAAGTTTATTTTAACATATTTTTTGTCATAATGTCCTTTTTTTAGAAATAAAAAATTTATAGTATTATCTTACAATTTAAGAGTAATGTTGTGGACACCTTATGATATTGCAAATTGACACATTAAAAAATGACAGTATTTGATGGGAAAAAATGAGAGAAATTAGATTAGAAATCAAAAAAATGTCATAAAATTTCTCACTTTTTGAGAAGTAGATACAAATTTCTCCAGAGTTTCAGCGTTAATGGCTTCGAGCTGCTTTATTTTATCTTGGTAGGCACGATTTTCTTCACTCCTGTCTCGCTTAAGCTTCTGAGCTTCCAAATTTAATTTTACTTGCATCTCCTCGAAGAGTTGGCTCTTTAATTCCTCGTATCTACGATTGGAATCCGCGTTGTTCGCCTTGGCGGAAACGTAAATTTAAAAAATAAATAATATTATTCCATTTTCTTTTTATTACGATCATTGATTTATCCCTTCACATTTTTCCCCTGCCTCCTTCTAATAATTCTGATTTCTTTTTTTACTTTCTTTTAAAAGTCCCTGATTTCTACATATTTAACTCATTACTAAACGAAATAATTTGAAGAAAACCCACTAATTGGTCACTCTGCCATTTTGAAATTCTATCGAATCTTAAATATTTTTGCACCAGAAGATTCGTAAAGGGATGGGCTGGCAAATATTATATATTTTTCTCCTATATGATATCCACTTCTTCTTTTTTTCTTTCTTTCACCGTTTATTAATAGCGGTTTTGCAGGTTTACCCGGGTAACCCCCCACCCCTCCCATGGACCCCTTTCACGTATACCCTGCAGATAAAAGTCGCATTTGATATCACCCAATTTTCTTTCCCTTTCTGACACCAAACTCGATTTAGATGGCCTTGATCCGTATCCATCCCAGAACATGGAGAACATTTTAAACATCTATTAGCTAGCTGGAGACGTTTCCACCTCCCCCCCCCCCCAACCACGACGTAAAGACCGGAGGTAGGATTTTGGGTGAATCATGACTTTATGCGATACCGTTGTAAAGCGTGATATCGAGTGACGTTTAGGAACGTTATAAACACACGAATTTATACGTATTTGAGATCAGCCCGGTTTTATAAAATTTTGAGTAAGGCGGAACACATGCGTAAAAATATTTTTATAGGGAAAACAAATTATGGGGGCCTATTTGAGCCGATTTCTAATAGATGCATAATAAATAATTTTAAAAAAAAATGTATTAAACTTCGATTTTCTTTTCGTATATATGGCATTTTCCCTCCAGTTCCGTGAAGTTCTGATGACATAAATCGATGTTAGCCTGTGCCTTCAGGCATTTGTTGGCTAGTTCCTCTTTTTGTTCGTTTATTTCTTTGACCTGCAAAAAGCACACCTTTTCCTTGCAGTTCACAATGTTACAAATAAGAAGTATAATTAAAAAAAGCATGAAAGATTCGAAAATGATTTCATTGGATTCGGTATCAAAACATTTTTTAAAGCTGTGGAAATTGTATAGGGAAGAAAGCGTGTTGAGAGAAGCTCAAAATATTTGGATCATTACCAGCTGCTCCAAGGGTGAATTTCCATGACAAATCAGCACCATGAGTTTCAACCCAATTTCGTAAGATCCTATAAAAATATTTTTTTAGCTTCCAACTCAACAGCGGGTGAGATATGGGTGCCTCCTCTTAAGGTCGAAAAAAAATGAGGTGTTTTGGGCAAATGTCCGTCGTCTCTTTAATTTTAGATATCTTTGGATATAAATTTATCTAGAGGCATCATCAATCATTTAATATTTCTTATTTACAGCTTAATAGTAAGGCCTTTTAAGGTGAATATATTTTTAAAATGTCAAAAAAATGGAAATGATCATAAAATAAAATCGGTATTTTTTTTTCATTATTATAAATAGGTTACTCTGGTAGGCATGAGGGGGATTAGAAGAACCAATAAAAAAAAATAGGCAGGGAAAATGGGGATCCAATAGAAGTAGGGAACTTATTTAGATTAAGTCGAAAATCCAGAGATTTTCTAATTGGCCTAAACAATTTTATTTTTGTGTTAGAGCATGCGCAATAAAAATGTTGCCTAGAATCATCTTTTTCTCTTTTTTTTGTCTTGTTTTTGGAATTGTGAAATTATTCAAAAAAAAAAATTTATAATAATACCATTTCAATCATTTTCGTATTTTTTTCGAGGATTTCCTCATTCAATTTCTCTATACCCTTCCGCATATTTTCAACAATAGCAACGAGTTCAGTATTTCTTTGTTCCAAATCGTTCGAGACGTTTGCGCTTTTTTGGGAATTCATAGCCTTTTGCTTAAATTTGGCAAAAAAAAAATGTTTGTTTTATACACCTATAATGTAGCAAATGCGAATTAAGATCCTATCAATCTTGAGGATTTGTGCTGGAAAACAATCAGATGTCTTAAGAGAGCAAGTATTGATTTATTTTCTCGGCTTCCTTTAAGGTTAACCATTCCTTAGGTTAAGTATCTTAAACTAATTTCGGGTTTTGGGTAGGTTCAAACCCGGCCAAATAAGGCGTTTTCGCAACACTTAGCCCAAACCTGTGTTAGAATACGAAAAAAAGGAAGGAACCACCATTTTATATTATTAGATGTAATATATATATATATAAGAAAAATTAGGTTAAAATTCACATTAATTAAGTTGAAAAATGAGATTAAATAGGTTATTATAGACCCTATAAAATAGGTTAGAAATGGGTCTACTAAAGTGAACAAATGATATTTAATAGGTTTAAAATAACTAATAAATAAAATTATATGTGTTTTTCGGGCTTATACAATAGTATTTCGTTAGTTTTTCATATGAGAGGACAGTCGAGACAATAAGTCATGTTGTTTGTGCTATTAAATTAGTTTCTTATTATAGTAAAATAGAATTTTAAAAACCAAAAAAAAAGGTAATCTGTGATTTTAGGCTATTCAGGTCTAGATATTAGATTCATCTGTAAACATTTATTTATAACTTCTGTCTTTTATTATTTAATTATTTAGTTTTTTCATTTTCCACCTTTTTCCTTTCTTATTATTTTTTTAAAAAAAATTCCAATTTTAAATTTGTTTTTTACCAAATCATAGTTGGCTAACATTAAAGATTGTCTTTCATTATTGAGTTCAATCCAATCGTTCTCCAGTTCTACAATAAAATATTTTTTTTTAGAAATACATTTGTCATGGTAAGAGAAGGAGGGAGGGAGGTTTAAAATTATATCCAAAATAAAATCATAATTTCATACTTTCAATCTTCGATTTCAATGAATCATTCTCGGTGTAAAGTGTTTGTATTTTTTCATCTGGAGGAGAAAAAAAATGGCATAAATATGATTTACAGGAAGTTATAAAATCTGTAAGAAATTTCTGGATACTTAAATCAACCGAACCCCGACTAGTCTCTAAACTGCTAATAAATAAATGGACGAAAAATGGCCACTATATAAGTCCGCAATCATAATGTCATTCTTTTAACAGCTAATCAGGACTGTTAATATTTTTATAGAATCAATTTTTTTTTACATATTACTATTATCTTTAATCTCAATCTTGACGAATAATTTCAATTAAAAGATTTTTTAAACTCGATCAGCCGTTAAACGCGTCCACCTAGAATACTGCCGAATTCCTCATTTATAGAAAGCTCGAATTCGCGGCGAATTATAAAAAATACGCTCGTATTTTCGAATTTTTCATCGCGAATTCGCGCTAACTGTGATCGCAGACTAAGTCGTAATCCGTGAAAAAAAAATGTGATTGCTTTTCTAAGGTATGATAATTTATTTTAAGTAGATTTATCATGAATATGCTTCTAAATAGAAACCGGATGCGCTATTTTTTTTTAAAAAATGGTCATGCTTCCGCTCTGTTTTTTTTTTAGATTTTGTAAACACTTTTATTTTCATAAACAAAAATTTTGCTAACCTTTTTCCCGAATGTTTTCGTTCAATATCAAATCCTCCTCTAAATCCACGAACACTTCCTCGCTGATAACTTCGCCCGTGTTATTAACGCCCATCGAATCGGATTTTGATGCACACTTTTCATTTTGATTGTTCTCGTCTTTCATGATTGACATCTCTTCCAATTGAAATTCTGCCTCTTCGCGTTTCCTTACAATTTTATAATATAATATTTTAAATCAATTTAAAAGTAACCGAAAACGAAAAACCAAAAAAAAAAAAGAATGAGAGAAAAATTTGGGCTATGAACATAAGCCAAACCCCGTTTGTTTTGTAAGGGTTTCTTATGAAGAACATCAAATTTATATTGACCGAACCCGAATAGTTTTATAATGGCTCGGTTCAAAAAAGTGGCCACTCAAGCTACGATCGACATATTTAAGAATTTAACTGTTTTAAAGTGGTCCCACCAGTTCGGTTTTTTTAGAATTCGCTATAACGGCTAGCGCAGATTTTGCCAAAAGAAATCGAAAAAAAAAATCATTTTCATTTTGGAGGATATAATATACTCAATCGAATTTTTTGAAACGGTTGTTGCCTTGTAACAAGCTTTTAATTTAAGCAAAGTCACGAGACAAAAGCAGGAATTCTCGCGACAGCTAATTCTATATTGTGACTAAATTGGTCAAAAAAAAAATTTTGTCATCTCCGCAAAACCCTAGAATATTTTGAAGCGCGAAATCGAGTATAATTTATTTTATTTTTTAAAAAAAACCCAAATTTATAAAAACCGGAAATGGAACAAAACCTTTATAACATTTTTAGCTAAAACCCGAAATGAACAGAACTGTTATACTTAACAGTTCGAAGCCCTGTTAAAAATAAAGAGTAATGTCAGATAAATAAAAAATTGATCTCAAGTAGATTTAGAAAAATTTTATCAGCTGTTAAATCGTTTCGGAACGAAATCCCATCATAAATCCAGAATAACTGTTCCAACTCATACATTTTGTGCATCATAAATACATTTGACAGTTATGCCGAAATACAAGTTACAAAAAGTAAAAGAACGTAGCGCCAAAAGATATAATAATAATAATCGTACTGTTGTTCTTCCTTGAATTTGTTTTCCAAATCATCGTTTTGCTTCTCAAAATCCTCGATTTGGGAATGAAGGAACGAAATTTTTTCTTCGCTGTTCTGTTTAAAATTTACGTAATCTTGGTTCAAGCAATCGAATTGTTCACTTTTCTTTTTTTATAAAAAAAAATAAATAATCAGGCATCGTGACGTGTTGGGAAATGTGTTATTTACGGGTTCGGGGTCAGAAAATTCAAAATTGTTGGAAAATTTGGATCCAACCCTGCCCCGGTCCCTTTAGCACTTATGTCTTTTGCAAAAATTCTCGTGAGTGCCAATCCCGCATGAAAGATGTTCTTCACATCACTAGAATATTTTAAAAAGACTATACCCCCTTCCCCCTGCTTGAATGTCTTTAGTTCAGGCATTAATTTTGTGTTTTTTATAGTAATGAATCTTATATCTTTTCTAGCTATTTGAAAAAAAAATAATTAAAATACAAATTTTAAATAGTATCTGTATCTTATAATTATATAATATTTCGATAAATATTGTGCATCCATGCCTCTACCCACCAAAACCTTTGTATTTTCGAAACAAACTGTAGAACCTAGCATGGATGTCTTATCAGACCTGGATAGCTAACAAATCCAACCCGGATAGATCGATCCGATATTTTTCCTGACCGATCGGGCCAGATTAATACCTCGGCTAATTTTTCTAATTTTAACTATAAAAATAAATTCCGTTTCCTTAAAAAAATCTTTCTTTCCTTTTTTTTCCCTCAGTCTCCAAATAATAATTCCCTGAATTTTGTCGGAATTGGATCTTTGAAAAAATAATCGTCGGATCGAACTGGGCCTGAAGGTGGCGCCAAGCTCCATCATATTGTAAACCAGATACAAGTGAAATTTAGAACCCAATACTAAAATGACGAACTATAAAATCTCATAAACAGATATAATTACTTACAATAGGATTCTAAGTTGAGTCCGACCCTCAAGCAGGTCGGGTTATACGTTTAAAAGATTTTTTTAATTAAAGAGATCGGGTAAAGCGGAGCCCGCTTAAGTACGCCAGGGATAAGACTGGAATTTTTTTAAAACAATTTATAAAATGGCGGGATTTAATCGATTTATAAAAGAAATTAATTTTGCAATGGTGTCGTTAATATACTTCTTTCATAAGAGTTGTGAGGCGATTTATTTCGACTTTTTGACCTTCCGAACACTTCAAGCATTTATCCAGTTCCATTCGCAACATCATTAGTGTAGAGGCATAATCGTCCTTACCTTTAGTAGCCATGTTATCGTACATTGGATCTTAAAATATATGTTTGTTTTTTTTTATAAAAAAATGAGAATGTTATGTTATACCATCCTGCTTGCGTATTAATAAAATTTGAGTTCCTAATGATAAAGAGAAGTGAGAAAGTATTTGAAAACATTCTTCAACTTCCGGTAATCGCTAATATCAATCATTAAAAAATTTTGTAGTATATAAAGATTGTTTATTGCCATTAATCGTATTTTCGTCATAAATTGTGTTAACTAAAACGTGTTTACAATTGGAAAAAAACAAATTAAAATATATCGCGATACCGATACATTTGTACAGATTTATGTATAGACAGGATACAGATAAAACATTTTTAATTCTGTATATCTCTAACAACTCTGCTGTAGTTTCAGCCAAATTTGCCTATTTTTAGCCATTACTAAACTATATTCCTTACTGAAAGGAAATAAATTTTTAAAAAGTAATATATGACAGAAATTTTCTAGCGATCCCAAAAGAACATTTATATCGCTTGGTTAAATTACTTTTTTGGCTCATCGAAATTCTATGGCGCGCGTTATTGATGACGGACGATGAGGAAGGCGTTTTGCGTACGTTTGACGGATTCAAACTCATGAATGAGGCTTCGCTCGCTAGGGATTCCTGACTGCCCATGCGCGCCAAATGCAATGTCGAGTTGTAAAACCTGTTCCTGTTCCCGGCGGTAAGACAGGCTCCGGTGATCGTGGTCCTACGGTTTAAAACGAGGTCGTTGCGGAAAGTATTGAAGTTATCGGAAATTTTGTGGTAGATATTGCTGTTATCCTGGGGAAGTTTGACCACTTTCTCGAGTTTCACGAAAATACCATAGTTGGGTTTGCATTTGAAGTACCTATGTGAAATACAATATATGGGGAGAATTATTGCATATTATATTATAGTATTTTGCTCTCCTAAAATATGTACAATAATAGAAAATG
The DNA here is from genome assembly GCF_954871325.1 of Gordionus sp. m RMFG-2023. Lineage (NCBI taxonomy): Eukaryota > Metazoa > Nematomorpha > Gordioida > Chordodea > Parachordodidae > Gordionus > Gordionus sp. m RMFG-2023. Next base: position 4,732,286 of record NC_088775.1, read on the forward strand.
CAGAACTAAGCTTGGGTAATAATAAGTGTTTCCTAAAATACGTAAAACATTTTTCTAAATCCCAATGTTCCTGGGGGATTTTAAGGAAGAGGGCCTCCTTCCAATTTTCAAAAAATATTAGCGAAAAGATGTCTAGATGAGCGAAAGTGCGCCCAGCACAAAAGAACCAATCCCGATGAGATTATTTCCAATGTTGCGGTCATTGGCGGTAAGTTCAGTGCCAATAAATATGCCAGATTGAACCATAAATTTTGCCGTAATTATAGCTTACATTTATTTCTTTAAATTAATATATGATTGACATTTTATCTGAATCCATATAAAAATGGTAAGGGAGTGTTTTTTTCCCCATAACTAGTGTTGTTAAACGGCTCGTTTTGAGCCGATTTTTTAAAACGGCTAACTCAATATTTCATCCGGAAAAATATTACGCAAGCCTGAAGATTTTGCTCATAGAAGGAACAAAGTTCTAGGCATATATTATCGAAATCTCGAGGCTTAGGCATCTGTCTAAAATATTGAGTTAGCCGTTTAACAACACTATCCATTTCTAACAGTTTGAAAACCTAGGGAGACTTTCCCATTCTAACTTATTTAATATCTTTGATGATAAACCCTTCTCCACTTCCCTTGTCTTTATTTCTTTTTTTCTGTTTTCCTGGGGGTGGGTGATGATTAGTCATGTTTTATTAAGTATCATAGTTCCAAAAATGGATCACAATATTATGAATGAAAAAGGAAAGAAATTTACTTATTTTTTAAAAAAAAAAGATCAAACCTTTTATTCTTAACTCTCCCATCGTTCTTTCCCAAGTTTAGGTCGAGCTCCACGCCCACCCAACATCCGGGAGAAACATCTATGGGGCCTATGTATCTTACGATCCCGGCTTTCATATTTCTCCCCTCCCCGGTTTCGGTCAAGTTGACTACGCTATCGCTCAGGGTATTCAGATCGCTCGCCATGCTACTATAATTGGATGGATTATTAGGGTGATGGCTATTATTGGCAAAAAGGTTTGATTTATCTAGTAATTTCGCCACGGGATCGCTATTTTTGATGGCCACCCTATCTCCGATTCTCAGCTCCTCTCTCGGAGCCTCGTCGAATGAACGATCAGAATTATTGGCATTGATTTGCTTATAGTTTTGAGCATTATTGGGGTATTGGGGAGAGGTGTTGTTACCGTTATCGATAAATTCGTTCGAGGGGGACGGCAGCGGGGAAAACTGGGACCCGGGACTTTTCAGGTTTAGGGAGGAAAAGGAGGATAGGGAAGAGGATATGTCGTCATTCGATTCGTCTTGACTCGCGGCGTTTTTAGAGATGATACTGGGATTACCGCTATTACTAGAATTATCTTGTTGGTCGTGGCGATTCGCCGCCGACTTTTGGTAGCACTCGTTCTCTTTGAGGTAAAAGCCGCGGCCATGTTCGCAATCGAAATATTTGCGATTGTTGCTGCTTATGTTGTTGTGGTTAGGCGTTACGCTGCTGGCGGGAAAACGATTATTAATTGAATGATTCGCTATTTGTTTCCATTAAAAATTTGAATAGAATATAATAAATATGATTTTTTTTTTCAAAAAAAAAAATTTGAATAGAAAAAAAAAGAAACTTACGATGCGTTTTTATATTACGCGGGATATAGGTGCCATCGGAACCGAAGGATAGGCAACGTTGGTAAAGGGATTTTTCTTGTTGAGTCGCCGATGTGTTCAGTGAGTCTAAAACTACGCCTACTCTGAATGAGGCATCCGTTTTGCCCATCAAACCCATGTACTGAACCTTTTAATTAAGAAGGGGGTGAAAAAAAATCCATTTATAATTTTCGAATAGAAAGATTGGGGGAAGAGGGGAAATCTAAAATTATGAGCATAAGTCTAAAGACCCAACTAAAAATAATTAGAAATCTTATAAACAGTTTTTATGAACTAGGACTGAACCCTTTGAACCCAGAACTGGAGTCTAAATAACCAAATTTTTTTAAAAAAAACTTAAGGTAGGGCTTGAAAATGGGTGGCCAAAGCAGGTTTTGCGGAAAAGATACTTTAGAGAATAATCGTATATCAGATTTATGAGATGACCCTTGAATCTAAGAACCGGAAACGGGACCGCTCTCGAAAACCGAAATCCTTTTAAACCCGGGTTTCGAACTCCGAATTATATAAAATAATGCCACATTTATTAACGAAACTAACCCGTCCACTGAAAAACACGTCGTCCATAGTTGCGTTGGCGTCTCCCTCGATGCTAAGAGCTCGCAATGGTATTTTGAACCATATTCTAATGCCCAATCTGATATCCTTTGCTTTAGCGTAACCTTCGTAAGCACCACCGTCTTGGCGATATATTTTGTCGGCGGTGACGTTATTCGCGTTGTCGAAAACAGGATACGAAATATTACGAGAAGTATCCGCGGTGAGGGGTCCACAGAGTGTATCTTAAAACGAAACGAGAATCGCGAGAGGGGTGGAGAGGGGATTAAGAAATTAAATTATTATTTCATTTTTGTGTCAGGCATATGGATATGCTGAGATTTATTTGGTCGAAATAATACCGTCGGTAAACTATATGTCTTTAAGAGTGAAGAGGAATCAGGGCATAGAGGTATTTTTTAAAATATTAAATAATTTATAGCTTGGAATATCATTTTTTTTAAAATATTTGAAGATCTGATTTAAACGGGATTGTATTCCACCAAGAGTAGAGTATAGCAGTACCTAGGGTAAAAAAAATCTTTTAAGTTTGATTTCATCATGAAAGATTTTTTATGCATAAAAATCGTGAAAAATTGCTTATAAAAAATTTTGGAATTCTAGGTTAAAATTCTCAAAATAAAAATTTTCAGAGATCAAAATCTTTGAAGAAGAGTTATTTTTTATATTGAAGAGTATTTCAAACTCTGCAAAGATATATTGGAAAGATTCATTTAAAATAATCTTGATCTAATATTTCACCGCGAAATTCGTAGGAAAGGCGGGGACTAATGTACACGTCATAGAACGCGATCGCGGCAAAATAAGTCATTTAAAATTTTTTAAAAAATCCATACGCGCGCAATAAATTATTTATACTTTCTACCCTTGGCGAATTCCTCTATACTCATACGACATATAAACGAATTTGACCTAAAGTTATCTTTTTGATTTTTAGCCGGAAGGAAAACTGACGTTTAAATATCGAATATGTTTTAAAAAAGACGACACGTAAACGAATTCGGTCTAAGTTATCCGTTTGATTATTAACCGGAAGGAAAACCGACGTCTAAATATCGAATTCGTTTTAGAAAAGAAAAGATGAATTCGATTGGTTAGTAACTAAGTAAACTAAAGGAAACGATTATGCGTTCCACGTATTACAATTTTATGGAGAAGGGAAATGATGGGCGCGAGAAGCGTGAAAACTAGAGTCAATGCAAAACCGTTAAAAACTACCCAGAATAATTTAAACAGTTTTGCCGTAAACAAGGTATACAAATCTGCTAAAAACTTTGGTCATGCTCATAAAATGTAGCGGTAGAGTTGTTAAACTGTTATTAAATGGAGATTCGCAATACCCTGGGCTAGGGCGGGTAACGCCCGGAAATTTTTCCATAGAAGGAAAAAAATTTTTATTCTAAAAAATTTTGAAGATTAAATGACCGGCTACTATGATCATTCATTCTTAAAATAGGATTTCTCTTTTCTTTCCTTTTCCTACATTCCGTGTTTACCGTTACAATAAGAAAATCGTGAAACCTCAAATTCTCATAATCCTTGGTTATTATTTTTTTCGAGGATATATTTCCGGATTTTAAACCGGACCGGACAAAAGCTAAATTCCAATCGTGCCAGAGTTAAAAGTTTTGGCAATTTGAGGGCCTGTTACCATGAAATGAATATAAATTAAAAAAAATTGGAAACCTGGTAGATGACCTAGTACTTCTTCGGCGTAAGCGTCAGCTCTAGGTTTTATCAAACCCGCTTTCCGCGCAGACTCTGATAGAGCTTCTTTTTTTAAAAAAAATAAATAAAAATACAAAATTAAATTAGAGATTTGATATTTATTTGTTTTCCATTTCTTCTTTCCATTCAATCCATGTATTATTTATTTTTCTTTCTTTCTTTTTTTTTCATTGGCGCTCACAGTTAGTTATCTTCATAATTAAGAGAAAAAAAAATCTTATATTTCCAGACCAAAAACAAATGTATTTTCTTCTTTCTTTTTCCCTATATCAACACACAATATGTTTTATTTTACCATTGTAGACATTATATGTTTTTTATAAACAGATTTTTAAAAAAAATTGAAATATTTATGTTAACGAAGAACAAACTTTAAAAATCACAGTGCAAGTTATACGGATTACCCTCCCTTCCCCGTGGTGTTTAATTAATTATTTTTAAAGTAAAGAATCCCATTATAATATAGAATAAAGTATATGATTCCTCGTGGTAAATATGTCACTAAAATTAAGAAATCTTAAAGCGGGAAATGTTTTTTTTTCATGAGTAGAGATAACCAGATTATTTACGATATCGGTCGATACCTGTTAGTATCGGTTTTGGTAGTGGGTTATTCCGGTACAAATCGATAAAAAAAAGGGCCTATTTTTTGTGGGCATTTTTTAGATCAGAATGACATGTTGCATAGCTGTCAAGAATGTTGAGAAGGAATAGTGACAATTAATTTTAATTTATTAGTTTCGGTCAGGGTTCAAAAGATAATAAATGGCGTCTTATTTCTTTTTGGCCAATCAAGTAAAAAATAAAGATAATTCGAATTTTTATTAAAAAAAAATACTAAGAGGCCTATATTTGGTATCTTTTTAAAAAAAAATGTTTTGATGTATATTTTTAAATTTATAATTATTAAATCATTTAGTCCGCTGAATTCCATCTGCTTTTTGAAACATATTATTAGATTAGAAGTCCTCATAAGTGTGACAGACCCAATAAATGCCTTACTAAATGTCTTAGTTCAGCGAACTTGTTTCTGTATCGGGAAATGACTTTCAAACATGTGTTCATTACCAATGTGGTAGGCTACCCTACAATAATGGTCGTACAGGGATTGGATTAATTTTAGAAGTCGGCCAACCCCAGGCACAGGGCAATAGTTACATAACTGAGCACACGCTTAAACTTCAGAGTATGCTGTAAAGTGCCGAGAGGTACCAGCCAGGTTACTGATAATGCACAATGTTTAACCAAAGCCCTCAACCTTGGATCCACTTTTACTCCAACAACTAACATTGCCACATTTACGTTTGTGAGATGAAGCTATGCAAATACCGCCCTGGTCAATGCCCAGTGCTCAACATGATGTCTGACACCTAATAGCGCACGTGCATTTGCTCAATTAACCTTGGTGCTTATAAATTTCTGTATATAGTTTGAATAATTACCTGTGCCAGTGTGGTGATTCTCCTTGTACCAGTTGACCTTAGTAGCAGAGTTAAATACTTGGCACATAGGAGTAAATAAGGATTAAGAGTGACAATGGTCATTTCCCTTTGCTATGCTGGGACAGATTAGTATTTCAACGTATGGATATCAAATGCCCCTTAACTCCTATCGCAGACAGTTTGTGCGCAGAATATTCGTGTATCCAGCTAAGTGTATGTATAGGCCCAGACGTCCCATATTATGGCAAGCGGTCACATCCACCTTACTATGTCTAGCTTTTCTCTAATAAAGTAGTATCCATACTTGCTGAGATACTTGAAACAATTAAAACATAAATGCATAACAAAAACATGGTTAGATATATTGATATTTAACATCCGTAATTATGCAATAAGACGAGACGGCGTAGGACCTTTATAACAGGATTTAGATCTCGTTCTTAGTCCTTTTAAAGGATGAACTAGTACAAGGAGAACCACCACTTTAGTCAAGGCACATACTCAGGCTATGTATAGAAAGTTGTCAGTATAAAGTTTGATGTAGCCAACGTATGTGCACTGAAAAGTGGCAGCCATCGTGTTGGGTATTGTTAAAAAAATGGTTAGATATATTGATATTTAACATCTGTAATTATGCAATAAGACGAGACGGCGTAGGACCTTTATAACAGGATTTAGATCTCGTTCTTAGTCCTTTTAAAGGATGAACTAGTACAAGGAGAACCACCACTTTAGTCAAGGCACATACTCAGGCTATGTATAGAAAGTTGTCAGTATAAAGTTTGATGTAGCCAACGTACGTGCACTGAAAAGTGGTAGCCATCGTGTTGGGTATTGTTAAAAAAAAATGGTGTCAAGCTTATATTTGGCACAACGCTCAAAAAAAATAAAGATTACTCGAAAAAGTTTTTAAATGGCAGTGGCCTATATTTGATATTTACGAAAATTTATTTCTTTAATTTTCCATTGTTTTTCTCATTTTCAGTGATGGTTTTTAAATATCGGCTAAGCGTTTAAATATTTTGAAATTTTGTAAATATATTTATATTTCAATTAAGTGTATAATTTATACGTAAATTCGAGTTTTTTTTTTAAAAAAAAATTTTTAATCTATAAAAACCTCCCACACAAACATACTTAACAACTTGCGCAAAAGTGACATTTATTTGATTTGAAAGATGTCCACGATCACGGAACACTTTCGATTTTACGCGGAATGGCCCCATCGGCATCAGCTAAGAAGGTGATTTCAGTGCAGTTCCCGATTTTATAAGCGGGATTTCATAAACTTTTTACATCACCACGAAAAATAATACTTTTTTTAAAAAAAAAAATATTATAATTCTTTTTCAAATTATTTAAAATTCATTTATAAAAAACAAAAGTATCTTTTTTTCAATTCAAGGCCATTTAAATTATAAAACGGTTTTAAATAATTTGTCGCTAATTAATTTTATGGTTTATGCAAAACGAGTCACATGTTATCGTTTGTCGTCAAAAAATAAATTAGAACTAATTATTTTAAAAAAAATGTCTCGGCGATAAAAAAAAAAGAATAATAAATGGGGGAAGGGAGGGGGGGGAGTGATGATTGGCACCAATTCAGAATGTAGCCATTTTCTTCCACATTTACGACGATAAATTTAAGAAAGAGTGTCTAAATAACATTTAAAAATAAAATGCATCTTAAGGCTACGGTCATAACAGAACGTTTGGATTATGGTCCGACTCAAGGAAATTGCCGTCAAAACAGCTGATTCATTTAAATTTCTATTAGTCTAGATATAATCAAATGCCCCTTGTCAGATTTAGAAACAAAGTTAATTATTAAAATGATTAAATTCTTTCTAATATTAAAAATCAATAAATAATATCGTGTTGTTAAAACTACCTAACTTTAGTCTGACTATAAAACAGCGCAGCCATGTTTTTATTCCAAAAAATATTGGTTTCGGTCTTCAAGTTGAGACTCAACTTAGAGGCTCTAGAAGCTTGATTAAGCCATAATAAAGATGGTCAATATTAGGTGATTTAACAATGCACTTAACACTTAACCCATTATCTCTTCAAGCATTATATTAACCCTAACACGTATCTTTCTAACCTCAATTCCTATTCCTATACTTCAGATACTTTTTTTATAAATTTTAAATGTATCTTATCCAATTAGTTGAACATTCCTAGATTTACGCGAAGCTATTACGAGCGTTTGGGTAGTCAATTTATAACTAGTAAAAAAAGCGGAGGATAAAAAAAAATTGATATTTAAAAAACGGTATTATGTATAATGCTCGATTAAAGTTTTACTATCTCATACCATTATACGCTTCGAACACGGATGACGTGGGTCTAACTCGTTTAGCATAAAAAAATGAATCATGTTCGGCGTATATCAAGTTTTTTTTTCTTAGAACTTATGTGTATCACATTTCAAACTTGTAATACCCATTTTATTATTTAAAATAGATTTAATTAAAGCCGGAAATGATACCGAGTTTTAAATGACACGTTGCAAGTCAAAAATGCTATATTGCATCATGACTCGTTCCCTTCTTCCACGTTTCTGTATAGGAATTTTTTTTTAAAATAGGATTATGTGCACTTTTAAGCGCGTCACCTAATTTAAAAATCTGTCATTCAAAAAGCAGTAAAAATGGTGTCCAGATAGCCATTTAGAATATAATTGAGGATTAAAAGGTAAATGAATCTAGGGCGTGATCTCGGCTTTGGGAGTTATGATTTCGGGATTTCTTGGTTTCAATTTAAGTTTTTAAAAAAGTGCCTCGAGGAAAAAAAATAATATTATTATTTGTGTGCTTAATTATTAATTATAACTTAACTACACTTAATGACTAATTCATTTAAATGTGTTTAATCGATATTGATCAGCTGGTGACACGCTATACCGGTTTCCCGCGTAAATATATTTATATTAAAAAAATTATTTATCATCGCACGGGGAAACTAAAATAGCTCGTCGTCAGCTGCTTTGTATTAAACGACGCTTTACAAAATGCGTTTAACGAATGAATACGAATAGTCAGCCTACGGATAACTTTTACAATGTATGCATACTTACGGAAGGCTTTGTTAGGAATTCCCGAATCCGAAATGGGTATTTGGGATTTGAATTCCCGTCTAGAGTTCGTTTCCATCTCCGCCCGAATAAAACGCGATTAATATAAAACTGTTTTTTTTTACTATACTTTTTCGCGAATATCGAATTTCGAAATCAATTTCTATAAAAATAAAATATATAAAAATTTGGTCGAAGAAGGGAGTGGGGGGGGGGGGGGATTTTTATTTAATAATAATAATAATATGTTTAAATAAAAGATGCTATTTAAATAAAAAAGTAATTTCTTCTCTTTAACGTCTTTTTTATAAAAAGATAGTTTTTATTTTTTATATATAAAAGTATAAAAATTAAGTTATTTTTCATATTATATAATATAATAAAAAAATAAAATTATAAATTTCTTTCTATAATTAAAATTCTTCGCTTCTTATATTATAATTTTATTTGTATATAAAATATTTATCATTTTGAAGAAGAAAAAAAAACACATTTTATTTTTAAAAATGCGATTTATTTGTATGTCTGTATATTAGAGATCCGAAACGGACGTTTATCAGCCCACCCGTCCGCCCTTACTACTGGCGGAAAATATGAATCGGACTTTGGGTTCTCTAATCTATACATACTCATGTTAACAAGATCAAACTAAAAACATAATCCCTTAAGCGCCCCGGGCTCACACCGGGAGGAAATTATAATTAAACCAATAAGAAATAGGGATTTTTTTTTGAATCAGTTAACGAAAAAAAATCTTAGGGTCACCCCTAGCCAAATTATGGGATCCCTTATCCAAATTTGAGACCATTTTGTATCTGTAAAAAACTTGGTAGGATCTGCCACGCGCTGAAGGTAACTTTCACCAAACTAGTTGTCAGGAAAGAATTTTATAAAAATAACATTGTTCTTGCTTCCTACCAATTTCTTTCTTGCGTTCTTACTTTTATTTTTTTATTAGTTTAATGCCTTATTAATCTAATACCAAAATTTGAAGCCATTTTTGTATCTGTAAAAAAATTTGGTTTAGTATCTGCAAAATAAACTTTCACCAAACTAGTTTCCAGGGAAGAATCTTATTTTTAAAAAAATTGTTCTAGTTTCCCTCCAATTTTCGTTCTTACTTTTATTTTTTTATTAGTTTAATGCCTTATTGATCTAATAATTTGTTAAAGTGAAAATGGTAATAAAAGATAAAAAATTTTTTACTTAATATAAATAATGGTGATAATTGGCCAAAAAAAATAAAAATAAATAGTTGTAAAAAAATTAAAAAACTTTTAAATTTTTTAAAAAAATAAATAGATACTAAAGAAGAGGGGAGATAATTTATTTGGAGTTATTTAATTCGATAAAGGGCATTGATTTCAAAACTTTAAGTAGTTAAATATTTATTATTATTATCTTTAATAAAAAAATTTTTTTTACTATTACAAAAATAATTTTTAATTTTCTTGCTTAGGTCGCAAAATTGTAATTACGAAAAAAAAAATTCAACCTTAAAACTCCATTTTGTGTTTGGTCCTTACAAAAAATAATTATAAGATATACTATGAGCAGTATCGTTGTAATTTGTATTTACAGATACAAGATCTTTTGTAGTATCTTAAAATATATATTTTGTATCTTTTTGAATTTTTTCTCTCTCCCTAAATAGTATCTTGTATTTAAACGATACAAAAAAATTCATCTTAAAACTCCATTTTGCCTTTGGTCCTTACAAAAAAAATAATTATAAGATATACTCTGAGAAGTATCGTTGTAATTTGAATTTAAAGATACAAGATACTTTAGTATCTAAAAATATGTATTTTATATCTTTTTAAATTTTTTTTTCTCCCCCTAAATAGTATCTTATATTTAAATGCCAACCCTTAAAGGTGCAATATAATAATAAAAAATAAAAAAAATTGAAATAGAATGATAAACATAGGATGGAAAATCCTATGAGGTTGGGAAATAGGGATTTCAGGATTTCTATCTGCAATATTTGTCGAGGGATCTTTTTATCTTAAAAAAAAATTGAGTTCAAACCGCGTTACATAAATTAATTAATTTTTAAATATAAAAATTAAAATATTTAAAGATCTTGTATTACAATATTTAAAATTAAAAATAAGTTTATGAAGATGATTTAATTAGCAAAACTTATCTAATATCTCATCACGAATAGAAATTAATGTCATCATCATAAATTATTGATTTATATTTAATCTATTTATTAAAAAATAAATAACATTTTAACAATTAAAAATATATTTTATTTTATTTTTTAAAATATTTATGAATTTAGTGGATAGGGAGGGGAAGGGGGGGGGGGTAGCAAATTGTGTTTTGTGAATGAAAAAAAAATAAGAATAATATATGTGTCACATGAACCCCCAAATGTGGATTGTTATTATTTTTTATTCTTTCTAAAATTATATTTATTTATTTTTAAATAAAAAAATAAAATGAAATGTAAATGAAAAAAAAAAAAATTTGAAAATTATATCGATGAAAGTATATTTGATTTGTCAATTTTTAAAGATGAAGGGAATATCAAAATCAATTTTTAAAAATGAAGGGAGAATGTCAGAAGAAGAAAAAACACAATTTTTAAAATATAGATATAGTAATGTCGTATACCTAGACTGACGATGAATTAATAATAATATATTTGAAAGCGTCGTTGAATGCAAATCAGCTGGACCGGCCATTTTGATAACCCATATAGCATTATTCTCATATTAAAAATACTAAATATTTTCTAATTTTTTTTTTATCCTAATTTTATGATCCAGATTGGTGTTATTTAAAAATATGTTATTTTAAAAAGAATGGGTAATCAAAATGGCGTCCCCAGCTGTTTTTCATTGATGTACACTTTTAATGAATATATATCGTCAGTTTAGGTATTATTATATGTCATTGAAATATAGGCAGAATCATTATAAAGAGGTTTGGAAAAATATAAAAGGGTTTTAGGGTGCCAGCAAGGGGGAAAGGGAGAGAAATCCCCCCCCATGAGTGGCAATTTGAAAAAAAAATATCTTCATGAATTGTGAATCGCAAAAGTATTTTCTATTTCAAATAGGTTATATTTTATTTTTAAATATTAGCAAAAAAAAGTTAAAAATTTAAATATTTATTTCCTACAAAAAATAGTTCGGATGTAAAGTTCCGTGTCAACTAATTTGATCGAATGTCAGTTATTAGAGGTGATTTAAATTACATGAAAATAAAAGGGTCGAGAAGGAAGGGCGATATTTAGGTGGCTATTATTATTCATTATATAAGTATATGATATTAGATTTGAAGGATTTAAACTAGATCTGAACTATAGAGATGGGTATCAGCTGTTCTCTCAAGAAGGAACCCTGATAGGAAGTGCAGCTTATGTGGTTCTAATCACCCCCCACCCAAATTGGTCGCATAAAAACACGATATACAAAGTTTAAGAAATGAAGGATTATAGGCAAATGGAACAGATTCGCATATAAAAATTTATGAATAAATGAATTGCGGCCGGCCTATCAAAATACAACGATTGGTCGGCTCAGGCCTTATAGTGAGCACAATAAGCTTTTCAAAAGCAAATAATGGATCTAAAATGGCATCGTGCAAATTGGTCAAAAGGTTGACCGTTTGAGCCTCGCGTTACGGCCTAACGCCGAAGCGCATGCCTTTTAAAGGAAAAACGTAAGACTTGCTTTTTTTTTCACTACTTTTTAATTCTTCATTTTTGTAATATTATATAAAATGTTTTAAAAAAAATAAACTTACTTGTACCTTAGAATGGAATATTTTATTTTAAAAAAATTCATAAAAGGGCAGACGATAATATAATTTTCGAAGACAAATTCTTTTTTTTAGAAGTTACTTAAAATTTTGAATCGATGATATTAATAAAAAGGCCACCTCAATTTAAACCAAGGGGAGCGTTTACAGAGCAAAACAGAAAGGCTGAATTTGTGCGAAATATGACCCTCATTCTTTAATCACTCCGTACCCCAAGACTACCCTAAGGCCTTACCCATATAGTTTAGGTAAAGTCAAGCAATTTAATAATGAAAATATATTTAAGAAAATAGTTTTATGACACCTTATAAATTTTAGATCACGTGATAAAAATACTCCTTGAAAAATTCATGTTATGCCAAAGAATAAAAAATTAATTTCGTAGAAGGGGAAAAAAAATTTACATACGAGGATTCGATAAATCGGTTAGTCGATAAGAACAAATCGCACATGCGCACTAAGTTCATATGCGCAAAATAATAAATTGGAATAAATTTGACATCTCGAGGGACCAAATTTCTAAAAATAAGAAAGTTCTTTGATTAGTTAAAAAATATATCAGGTAACAAATAAGTAAGAAATGATTCTGAACGACTAATAAAGTTAGAAAGTGCCAGTCATTAAAAAATTTCTAAAGACAAGGTTATCCTTAAAAAATGGCAGTCATATCCGATTGTAAAAGTTTTTTTTATTAAAAAAAGGTCACATTAGAAATAAGTCATAATCTGGCATGCTATTCATCGACATTGAATATTGTTTTTTATTCTATAAAATGTGTTACATAAAAAAAAATGATTAAGTAAATATTTGGAATTAGAATTGTATTTAAAATTTAAAACGTTTTCATTCAAAAATTATTATAAAAAAACCTACATATGATGATCGAAAAGAATTTATGCATTGTCAATATAGAAGAGTTTGATAAAGCATTTATAGAAGGATTGATTTTGGGTTGGAGAGACCAAACTAAAGGGGGGGGAGGTGAGGGAATTGATGGGGGGGGGGGGGGGGGTGATCACTTTTCGAGGGTTAATTTATAAAAGAAGAAGAAAAATATGAACAAAAACGTTGAGAAAAATTGAAAATGGTTCAGATGATTCTTTTTTAAATGGTAATCTTGTACCCCTTAGTTAGCTTATATTTTCAATAAGTTACTTCTATTTACATTTCCAAAAGTAAATATTTACATTGCAAGTTTTACTTTACAAAACTTTTTATTATACAAAATAATTTTGCCATTTATGAGATAAATGAAATACAATATTAATAATTACACTAAAAAATATGTGCAACAATTGCACTAAAAAAACATGTAATATCTATTTTTTCATAAAAATATGGGCTCATTTATTAACTTTATTAACAAAATTTTTTAGATTTTATGTCTAAAGAGCATACTAGTTTCTCCAAAAATAAGCTTCCATCATAGACTAAATAAACTTTCTACAAGAATGCTTAATGTAAATGAGGAATTATATTCAATTTTTAAAAAAAATTTTAATTTGGAAATATCAATCAATCATCATATAATGAGGAAAAGATGCTAGAGTATAAAGGGAGGGGATGCCAGAAAAATAATTTTATGATATACCCACTTTTTAAACAGATCTTTTTACATAAAAATATATATAAGGACAATGAAAGAGAAAAATTCAACATATTTATATTTTAAAAAGTAACTAGAAAAATAAATTTATTCTTTTATCATTATATTTCAAAAATATAACTTGTTACAGTTTTTAATGTAACTAATTATGTGAGAGAGCTGCAGGCCATGCTGGGCCCTAACCCCAGCCCAGGGAGACTAAAAAAAAATTTCCCTATATAGTTGGGCCAGGCCATATATTTTAAAACTGAATATTTTAAATTGCCATTATTAACTGCAAAAATTAAGAATAAATGTAATATATTTCAAAAAATTCAGACAGAGCCTGAAAAATCTAAGTCAGGCCATGCATGTTAACTCTACAGGTCTCTGATAATTATAGTGGCTAGTTTTTATAATAACACTATTTTTCAAGGATACTAACCCTGGGTTATATTAGGCCTTTTGGCCTATAAAAAGAAATAATGTTATATAGACTAATCTCGGGCCACATCGAGCCTTGATTTCTTAAAGCCTATAGATGTTTAAGTAACATTTTTGTAATGTTGTGTGTACAAATACGTGTGGCTTGCCCATAAACATGTGGAGGGCTCCTCATATTTTTACTTTTACCTAAATAATAAATTCCAATTAGATGAAAATGAGGAAAACCTAGCATAGCTCTGTTGGACCTTCAACGTTAGAGGGCAAAAGCAATTATAAAAATAATTAACAATAAAAATTTAAAGTTCAATATTTTTTTTAGTTTGATCTAGTAAATTCAACTTAAAGTTTAATAAATTATTTATAATATCATTATCATATTTTGATTTATTATTCAAATGTATTTAAAACCAACAATAAAAATCAAAAAATCTAACAAAACAAATCAAAAATAGAATTTCAATATAAAAATATATTTTTAAAAAAAATCAAATGAGTATATGAGCACATAATTATAATCTATATTAAAATGAGATACAAGAAATATATACAAAAATTTTAAAAAAATATAATAAATTTTACATAGGCTAATATAGGCTCAAAGCTGGTTAAAAAGATAAATAATTTTTTTTAATTAAAAATAATATAATCATTCATATGCTCCTCATAATTTTCCTTTGAAACAATTTACAAAAAATCCAGTAAAATTAATTTCAATGACAATATTTTTAGAGTAAGACTTAATTATCAGATGATACAAGGTAGAAAATGTGACATATACAGGTCTATTATTTATTAATAATGTTAAATAACAAATATAAATTTTGGTAATTTGGGATATTAAAATTTAATAAATTTTACATTATTATTAATGATATTCATCTCACTAAGCATTATGAGGTTGGTCAAAATTTCAAGAAAAATATAATGTGTAAAAATCGAAGGTAGAGAATTAATTTCTTATAACTTCAAATGTAGCAAAAAAATAAATTTACCTAAACTAGGTGTAAAACATATGATAAATAATTATACACTAGGAAATTCTATATTCATTAGAGCTAAATGAATTATACTCTTTCACTTTATTTTGATATTTCTTACAAAATCATCAAATTTTTTTCTCATAAATATTATTATAATTAAACAAAGTCACCTAATATTTAAATTATGCTAATATTCGCGTTTAATAATTTATAAATATATAATGTGCCAAACGTTGCTATAATTTTCCTCAGTGGTGTCGCTAGGGAGAAGGCGCACCCCCTGAAAAATTTGAGTAGCCCCCTGAAGCAAATTATTTTTTTTAATGGCTCCTTAATATACCATCCCTGAATGATTTCTTTTATAATTACATTAAGTAATATATAGATATAATTTTATTATTTAGAAATTAATAAGACTATTTAAATTTTTATTAAATGAATACTATTTAAATTATTAAAGTAGATTAATACATACAATTATATTTTCACTGTGTCAGCTTGCAATCAAATTCTGAATTAAAAATATAATATCAATAATTCACTAAATATTAATTTAGCCTTAACAGTTGAAGTTTAATTGACTTTTATTATTTAATTTATTATATAAACCTTATTAAATAAATATAATCATATATTATTTGAAAATTAGCAAATTTAATATTATAAATAATTAGCCGAGTTCAAAATGACTAATCAATTGTATATTTATTTTTAAATTTTATTATCATACCTATTCCTAAAAATATTTTCAAGGTCCAAATAAGTATAAGATTTTTTATAAAAAGTAAGTAGACATATAGTTGATAATCCTCTACTATATACAGTTGTTTATAAAATATTAGATAAAATGCCACTTTTATAGACGTATTTGACAGTTATATAATATATTACAGTTAATATTATAATAAATTTTACTAATAAATGGTTTTGATAATAAATATAGTAACATTGCTACAAGTATGTAACGCCATTTATTTAGTTATTAATAATTTTAAAAATTGAACATTTTATTATTCATTTTGAAATAGATGTAATAAATTTGATTACTTTTCTTCTCTTTTTTTCAAGTGTTTTTAGGAAAGCTATTTTTTTCTTTTTCGAAAAACAGTTTTGAGTTAAATTTTTTATACAAGTATATTTTTGATAAGATATAATATACCAAGGTGGTGCGACAATATATAAAATCTTAATTGTTTCAGCATAACATTCTGGTCCTTATTTTATAGTTAGAAAATGTTACATTTCTAATATAGCATTGCAGTTTAAATAACTCCAGGCTTCAATATATTTGCATAATTATTTCTTCCAAAGATTTTAGGTCAATTTATCTAACCTAATAAATTCTGATATTAGCATACATCGTGAGTGTCATTGCTATTACTGCAAATTAAACAGCATCTAATATATGTGTTGCTATGAAATTTAAGATTATTACTTTTACACACCTATAATTTTAAACATTTAACATTTATTTACATTAATTATTTTAATCTTACTATCATAATCATAATATAAATAATCATAGTATAAACATATTAAGTATAAACTCTTGAATAAAAGATCATCTCATTTTAACTACAACCCAACTGCTTCAAAAGATCACTTTTGATTGACATTTCATACATATCATAATATTGACATTTCATACATATCATAGTATTGACATTTCATACATATCATAATATTGACATTTCATACATATCATAATATTGACATTTCATACATATCATAATATTGACATTTCATACATATCATAATATTGACATTTCAATATCATAATATTGACATTTCATACATATCATAATATATATATATATATAAATATATAACAAAACTACAACAATTACTACAACGGCTGAGAGCTAATGATTGCATATTTTATTAGATAAACAATAATAGTCAACTGTGTAGTTGTTTATATATCATTTAAAATGGAAAATAATCTTTTATAAATTTAATATCTCACAATAATTTTCTCGATTACTTATCTAACTTCCATCATTTCATCTAAAAGGAAGCTCTAACTAATATATAGGTTTATGATTTGGATTGGTCGTTTATACCATCTTCTTCAATAATTATTGATTTGGTTTAGGCGTATAAATTTTTCCTTATTAGTCCATTCTATAAACATTGTCTAAAATGGTAACAGAGTGTTATATTAGTTTGATAACTTTTGACGATGTAAGTTGCTAAGAATTATAATATTGCATTATGTGGTTTTTAAAAACCATTGTCAATGTAAGTTGCTAGGAATTATATTATTGCATTTTGTGGTTTTAAAAACCATTGTCAATTGAGGCATATGTATGAAATAATTAATCTTTTTTATCACTTGTAATTCTTTAGACGCAAATTTTTTTTATATCAGCAATCGAAAGTATTTTATACTGTAAATTTTTGTATTAAAAATATTATTTTTAGAAATATCTTGTATTGTTTTAATTATTTATATGCCAGTTTATTTTGTATGCATAATATACATTACAAAATATGAATTTCAAAATAATTGTTCAGAGTTAACAAATTAGTATAATATATCAATATAAACACCAGCCAAAGGTCGGACAAAGGCGGACCGAAGGCCCCTAAAATGGAGGGTATGGGGGTAAAGCCCCTCATAAAAATATTTTTAGTTGAGCCCCCTGAGATTGTAAGGGCTAGCGACGCCCCTGATTTTCCTGAGGAGAAGAACAATATTAAGAGTTTTGCTGCTCCAAAAAACTTCTTTAATAGATGTATTTTTATTAGAATTTTATCAGCCATTAGTTAATTTTAAAACTAATAAAATTTTATTTTCTACTATAAAAATTTTTATTTAAAATATAGATACGGAAAAAAGTAATAAAATAAAAAATCTGCAAAGAACATGTTAAATAATTTCAAATATTTATGAAAAATTTTGAATATTTACAAATTATTTCGAATATTGCTAAATTATACAAATAATTCTATCAAATAAAGATAAAAAAGTAATTCGACTGTTAATATTATTTTTATTATTCACGTTCGATTCTAATAATTTCATTATTTGTATTCGTAAAATATAAATAATTCCTTTTTTTATTATATCTCTAATGTATTAAGATTCAACAGTCATAACTAGATATAAAGGCAATGTCAATCTATTACTATCCCCAAAGGTTTTAGAAAAATATTTTAGTATTAAAAACTTTTAACTTAGCTTAAAAAAAAAAAATTTAATAGTACCAATTTATTACTAAACCCAAATGTTTTAGAACAACCTTCTGGTATCAAAAAATGGGCATAAAACAGAGCTTAAAAAATTTTATAATTTTATTCCTGATGGAATATAATAAAATAAAATAAAATAACATGGCAGTGCTAATTTATTACTAAACCCAAAAGTTTTAGAAGATCTTTTTAGCATCAAAACTTTAACTAGACCTAAAAAAAAATTTTTTTTAATTTTAATAAATTTTTTTATTCGTGGAGTAAAATATAAGGGTAATGCCAATATATTACTATACCCCAATGACATATATAATACCTAGACTGACGATTCATTCATTAAAAGTGTACATCAATGCAAATCAGCTGGAAACGCCATCTTAGTTAAACTAATCAGTATTAAAATTTTAAACGAATACCTAAATTCCTATATCTGATGCAAACTTTATTAAAGAATTACCGGATCATCGAGATAATAAGGAAGCAAGTTATCAATTTAATAGTAGTTTTAAACATGAGAAAATTACTATATGTGTTACCAAAATGGCGGGTTCACCTGATTTGCTTTTAACGACACTTAAAAATGCATTTTAATGAATGAATCGTCAGTATAAGTATTATAGATGTCATTGCTATACCCAAAGGTCTTAGAACATGTTTTTAGTATTAAAACTTTGATTAAGGCATTATATCATATGATGAAAATGCTACAAGTAAAAAAAAAATTCAAAATCTGGCATTGGAATTTGAATATACCTCATAGAATATTTAGAAGATATGGAAATCAACATGACAAACGAAATTTAATTATCTATTTGTAAATAATTCTTGTATTCTTTATTTCATTTCGTATTATTGATGTGGCAATTTCATGGATTCAAAATAGATAAGATTACTAAATTTATAACACCTTTATAATTATAATCTCATTACTCACTTTATTTTACCTTCTTCCAAATTTCTTAACTATTAAAATACATTTTTTTTTATACTAATTCATTATACTCCTCTTATTAAACTAAATAATACACTAATTTAATTTACTTTTTAAATTAATTATTTTCTCTTAATTCCGAAATTCAATTAAACTACTATTTCTTAACTTATATTTTATTCAAATATCCTTTTACGAAGCTTGGCTAATAGTTATTATATTTTATCGATTATATTTATTTATATTTATATGTAGCGATATTTTATCGATGATATTTTTGTTGACATATTTTATTTTTGTATTATTATTTTGTTTATTAATAGACATTATATAAGTGAAAAAAATTTTTTTTTATATTTTAAATTAGTAAAATCAGATTGAAAATTTAACAAAAGATTTTAAAGTAAAATAAATGTATTTGGTATTTGATCTGATTTAAAAACCCGGCATAAATTATTTAAATCAGTAAATTAGTATTAGTAAAGAGTACCATCAAGTCACCTTTCAACCACCATTTTTTATTTATCTTTTAACCATCATACTTTAACAAGTTATTCCAATTTCTAAAAATATTTAAAAAAAATAAATAAAAATAAAAAAACGTTTTTTTAATTTAGAACATTATACTTTTAACCTATTTTTTTACATCTCTTTATTTATCTTTTACATAAACTTACTTTCCCAAACACGTTTTTTCATTATTATAAATTATTATGTTTATTATTAAATTTTTTATTAATTTTTAATATCTACTCTATGTCCACCATATTTTTTATTTATTCTTATAATATTATTTATTAATTTTAATTTACCTTCCAATAAATAAGTAATATCCAAATAACATTATTTTATATTTTTACATAATAATTTAATATTTACAAATTTCTAACTAAATTTATTAAATTAAAATAATTATTAAAATTTATAAGTTTTTTGGAAGAAGGGCCTTTCTTTTTTATTCTTATATTCTACTTCTTTCTCTGCTTTATTTATTACTAAACATATATATATATATCGCTTGGGTGTAGTTCCACCCTCATATAACCTCATATCTGGGTTACAAGGTTTGTTTGTATCCATGAGAAAAAAAAATCGGCATAGGATGGGCCTTCAAGGTCTCTGACCAACATGTAAATAAATATTAAAAAGTTTTAATTAGGCTTAAAACAAACTTTTTTAAAATTCTCATATTTATTTTTTTCATAAAGTAAAATTTATTACTAAGCCCAGCGTCTACATGGCCGGGGGGGGGGGGAGACAAATGCCTCCAAAATATATTAGCATTTTTGGGGGTAGGTATCGATTTTAAGGGGTTGATATTAATTTTTTGGGGGTAGGCATTATTTTTTTGGGGGTAGGTATTGATTTTTGGTGGGTAATTTTTGATTTGAATTATAATCTTTTTTTAATCCATTAATTGATACGATTATGATGGTTATCGTTTGATTTTCTGAAAAATGTCAATTAAAGTAAAGATATTTGTCAATTAATAAATAATATAAATTTTCTTTGTCAACGATTTTCATTTAGCATTTTATCAAGTTAATATTTACACATTTCCTATTTGGTACTTTTCTTAGAGGTTAATATATTTATATTATGTTTTTTAATAAATTTATAGATTTTAGCAGGATAAATTTTAGGTAATTTTTTGAGTCATGCATAAAAATATATATCAGCAAGCAAAGAATAATAAAAAACATAATATGTAAAAAATTATATTATAATAATTATTTCTTTCTAGATGCCAAGTAACAAAACCATATTTAAAGTTAAGTGCAATATTAAAAATTGCAAAACTTCTAAAATAAGAAGTGACAAGATACATGAACATTATAAACATAAACATCCTCATGTCAAGCCAGCTGATATGAAATTTACAAAGGTAGCCATCAAAAGAGATAATAATAATTGGGTATCTTTAAATTGTGATATTCCATATAATATCACAAATGGAGTTGAAACCCAGTTGCAAAAAAAGACAATAACATCTTACTTCCAAAAAGTAATATTTTTATTTATTATTGTAACTATAAATTTGTGAATTAATAGAAACTGATTTAAAATTTTACCAGAATAAAATTAATATTAAAGTAGTCAGGGTATAGAGAAAATAAATTATATATATTATTATTTAATGTTTTTTAACTGTTTATCACACTATTTTTATATCTATATATACTTTATAAAGTTCAATTTAACAATATGTTTAATAAGTTAATAATAATAATTTAAAACCAAAGTATTAAAAAAACTTATTAAGTTAATATAATGTAGTAAAATAAGGTAATGTTAATTTCTAGGAATTTTTTAATTTAAATCTTTTCATCTTTAATTGAATTAAGACTTCAAATTCTTTTACTTTTTTTTAAATATAAATCTTATAAAATATGATTTGGAATCAACTATTTTCAAAATGTTATCTGTGTGAGTTTCATCCCCTTTATTTACATTATGTGTTATATTAGCTATGTTTATTATCATTGTTTTATTTAGCTATTAGAATTTCTTTAGATAATATACTTTCATCATGAATTTCACAATTTTATTTATACTTAATATTGTTTTTATTTTTATAGTCATTATAATATTGTTTTATGATTTCTTCATGTGATCGCAGTTTTATATTAATCTGCATCTATCATGCCTATGAATCTTTCAAGTATATTTTAAAAATGTTTCTACATGATCTAACAAAGTCATATTGATGTTTATGATTATTGCGTTCAAAATATGTGAATTCCCTTTGTCTACATTCACTTGTGCTTTACCTATTACTTGTATCATCTTTCCATTGTAACCTGATAACTTTATGTTGGACTTCATAATATTTTTAATACCTGTTTTCTCAATCATCATGTAGAATTAAAACATTTATTAAAAACTTAATTATAATGTAGTTAAAAAAAATTATCATTTGCCTAAAAATTTATTAAAAATATAGTTATCATAAGGAAAGAAATTACCTCTTTATTTATAGAAAATCTCAGTTATTGAAGATTCACAAATTGTATTATCTCCTCATCCAATCCCCAGTTCCAGTGAGGTGTTTACTTTGTATGATGAGGTATTTAATTTAAATATGAATTATATGATAACTTTTGAAAGAAATAAATTATGATTATGAGGTTAATTAAATATTTCCAACCTTTATTAAAAACTTAATTATAATGTAGTTAAGAATAAAATGACCATTTGACTAAAATTTTATTAAAAATATGTTTTTCATAAGTAAACAAGTTATACTCTTTATAGCAAATCTCCAATATTGAAGATTCACAAATTGTATTATCTTCTCATCCAATCCCCAGTTCCAGTGAGGCGCTTACTTTGCATGATGAGGTATTTAATTTAAATACGAATTATATGATAACTTTTGAAGAAAATAAATTAGGACATTTAAATATTTCCAACATTTATTGATTAACTTAATTATAATGTAGCAAATGACCATTTGGCTGTAATTATATTAAAAATAGATTTTCATAAGTAAACAAATTATACTCATTATTTATAGCAAATCTCCAATATTGATTCACAAATTGTATTATCTCCTCATCCAATCCCCGGTTCTAGTGATGCACTTACTTTGCATGAGGCATTATATTTAAATAAAATTTATATAATGACTTTTGAAGGGAATAAATTATGAGGATATTCAAAGTCCAAGTTTTATTCAGCTATACAAAAAAAGGAACCAAATGACCCTTTTCACTTTATATTATTTAGGATGACAAATATTTTGATAAATTTCATAATTGCTGTAGGCCCTTGTCAGCCATGTACAAATAAATTTCAATATCCTGTTACTAACAAGAGGTTTTAAATAATATTTATTTTCATTAATTTTTACCCATCCATTATTTCTATACCAATATATTTTTTTTTACTTTTTAAACAGGAGCATGAATATAACCTATTATAGAAAGGTTAATATAGATGGTTCCCTCAATTCCAGAAATTGGCTATCTTATAGCACTACTTTAGACAAAGTCTTTTGTCTATATTGTATTATGTTTGGTGGCCCTAAGTCCAATACTTTTTGGACTCAACATGGGGTAAATAATTGGAAAAACATAAAGCGTGACTTAGAGAGACACGAAGCATCTTCTCTTCATAAAGATTGTGAATATGCAAACATGACTTGGCTTGCAAATAAACGCATTCAAGATCATTTGCTATCAAATATGCTTGATATAATCATGGAAAATCCTAATATAGTTCATAATATTATCAATGCCATTATGTACCTTATAAAATGTAATATAGCCTTTTGGGGTTCTAATTCGAATGAAGGTAATTTTATGTGTCTCATAAAATTAATGGCAAAAACGGTTCCAACTTTACGTGCATACATGGATAACAACGAAAAATTGCGGAGAAAAAAATCAGATAAAATTTCGAGACCTTATATAAATTTACTGTCATATGGCCACGTGAAAAAAATAACTGAAATTTTTAAGATAAAAATAACAAAAAGCATTATTCACAATTAAAGAGAATCGTGCCTATAGCATCATATTAGATGGAACTGATGTGTCTAAAAAAGAATGCATAGCTTTGCTTGTACGGTATATAGAAGATGATCTGCATCCACATTCTGTAGAAAGGATCATACATGTTTTTACAACATCAGAAACCACTGGGGAAAATATAAAGAAACATGTTTTTTCTAAGTTTAATGATCTTGGTCTTCCTCTTGATTATTTGGTTGGACAAAGTATGGATGGTGCAGGGAATATAAGAGGAGTATACAAAGGAATGCAGGCTTTAATATTGAAAGAGGCTCCAAAAGCCATCTATATTTGGTGCCATGCACATCGGCTAAATTTAGTAGTTGCTCATGTTTGTGGATGCAAAATTGAAATGAAAAAGGCAATGGGAATATTAGATGAGTTATATAATTTTATGAATGGAGTTAGACGTCAAGGTGTGTTTGTTAAATATCAAATGAGAAAGTCCAAGAAATCTCTTAAAAGAATTAAAAACACAACAAGGTAAATAAAATATTTTTAATGAAACTTGAAACTTATATATTTTCAGAAATTGGTCATCATCCTACAAATCTGTAGAAATCTTTTTAGATGTTTATGAACATATTTTAGCATCATTAGTTGAATTAAAAGATTCTAATGACCCAAGCACCTCTTCCATTGCCGATGGGTTATTATCAAGAATTAAAGATGAAAATTTTATATTAAGTCTTTTTATTTTGAAAGAAATATTGAAATGTACACATGAGGCTTGTATTGAAATGCAGGCAGTTGGTAATGATTTGGCTTTGGTAACCAAATTAATACAACATACAAAAAATAAATTACAAAAACTAAAAGGTTAATATTAGTTACTATTTCTATAAATAATTTTAAAATATAGCTAATGGAGACAATATATTTTTAAAATTACATTCCTTATCTAATAGTTTTTTGAAAAAGAATAATGTAATAACTGATTTGTATAATATGAAATCAATATTCAAATTGGATCAAACAGAATTCAATAATTATGTTGAACAAAAAAAAACAAGTTGAATAAATTAAAAAAATTTAAATTATTATTTATTATTATAGATATAGAACGGAAATATTTTTCCCTGTTCTAAATGCAATAATTAATCACCTAAATGATCGATTTAATTATGATTGTTTAAATTTTTTATCACAGATATCCATTTTTACTCCCGCTGGAATTATGGATAATGAAAAAATAGAAGGATGGCAAATATCCGAAATTTGTAATACTTATCAATTGGATGTCCAAAACATTGTTGATGAATATAATGATTTTCGCTCTTTATATTTGGAGTCTCAATCAATCATTTTTTGCGAAGATCTTTTAAAAGTTAAAAAGAATGACGCGTTATATATTGATGAAAGTAATTTATTGATATTTTATTTGTAATTGTATATAATTAAAGGTATTGCAAACGATCAAATTACCAAAGAAAATATCAACAGCGAAATCATGACCAAAATAAAAAAATGGATAAAATTTTCTTTTATATTACCATACCGACTTTTAAATCAATTAAATTCTTATTCAAATTTAAATTTATTATATAAATATTTATTAACCCTTCCTACAACTTCCTGTTCAGCCGAAAGAGCCATGAGCAAAGTAAAAATTAACAAAACTTGAATGCGGAATAAAATTTCGGACCCATTTTTGGAAAATTTACTGTTAATATCCAGCGAAATTGATGTTTTTGAAAAATTTACAATTGATGATATTATAATTTGCTTTAACATCAATAAGGTTATCCAAATTATTAATAAAATAATTAATGTATCTTTTTCACAGCGAATATATAGGCTTTTAAATAATGTATATTTAATTTAACATTTTATAATTTCAATGCAAAATATACTATAATTCATTTTATTCTAATATTTTATATAATAGCTCTATTTACAATACATGTTTTTAATTATGTGGAATCAAGCTAAATATACCTCTTTAAATTTATTCGTCTTATATTTTTTACAATATTTTAGATCTTTTTCATAGAAATATTAATATGTTATCTCATTTAATTCA
The DNA here is from genome assembly GCF_954871325.1 of Gordionus sp. m RMFG-2023. NCBI lineage: Eukaryota > Metazoa > Nematomorpha > Gordioida > Chordodea > Parachordodidae > Gordionus > Gordionus sp. m RMFG-2023. Next base: position 4,758,201 of record NC_088775.1, read on the forward strand.
CTTATATATATTTTATGAAAATAAAGTGAATACCAAATTATGAAAAGATTGATTTAAATAAAAGTTCATTATCACTTACAAATTTTTAAATTTTTTTTCCCTAAATAGGCTTGAAAGATTGTAAATAGAATTATGTTGTAAGGTTATAAATGGTGGCAGATAAGATTTTTTAAATAAAATCACTATACCATCGTAGGTCTGTAAATTTCGCGGCCGAAGGCTGCAGGATTTTTTTTAGGTAAGTATGGGTAGATTTTGGAGGGGTTTGCCTCCATCAAATTTTCTGCCATGTAGACGCTGACTAAGCCCATAGATTAGACAAAAACATTTAACTAGGCCTTATAAAAATCTTCACGATTTTTTTCCTCGTGGAATAAAATATAATGTCAGTGCCAATTAATTACTAGACAAGAGGTTTTAGAATATCTTTTTATTATCAAATACTTTGAACTAGGCTTAAAACAAACTAATTTTAATTTTTTATATATTTTGCTCCCAGAGAGCCGACTTATCTGGCAAACCTAAAGGGAAGCCGACCTGAATCAAATAAGATCAATTGGGTCGGGTCAGATCCATAGCTAAATGGGTTGGCACAAGTTAAAGGTCGTTTTTTTCGGCTCAAACCTTCCTGGGTTTTCGGCCAAGCCGATTTGCCCCAGCAAATTAACAACACTACCCTCTCCTCAACCATGTAAAAATAGATAGACAAGGATTACAGACATTTATTTAAAAAAAAAATGTTTATCACAATTTATCATTATACATATATAATTTTTCGATAAAAGTTAATTGTATATTAAAAACATTTATATATTATTTCAACAAGAAAATAAATCTTATTAATCAATTTAATAGAAATTTAACATATAAATTTTCATTATGTTAACTTATAAACTGAAAACATAATACAAAAGATAAATATATAATATTACTACAGATACTAAAAAATAAACAAAATAAAAGAGAGAAAGAATTTAAATTTAATACTCTACAAAAAATAATAAATTTTTTGAAGAAAGGGCTAAACTCCTCCTCAAAATTTGAAAAGGGTGCTAGAAATCCTAAGAAATAACCCGTAGGCGTACATCCCCCTCCTCCCCAACTTTTAGTTTCATTTTTTTAAATATATCTTTCTTATATAATTGATTAAATTTTGATATATAATTTTAATTTACTTTACTTAATTTTTTATATAAAATATCAGAATTGTGAATAGATTTTAACTAAAGGTTTAAATATAAATAAATATAAATAAATTTTTATTAAATTTTAGATTAAAATTTTGTAATTATATAAACTATTATTGAAATTAAATTTGAATTTATTAAATAATAAAATATATAGAAAATATGTTTAGTTCTATCTATAATTTTAAATTTTATAATTGCGGACCTTTTATAAAATATATCAATTAAAATAACAATTCTGGTAAGGAAATAGTCATTATGTCAGAAGATATTGGTAAATTATTTTTGATCTTTATATCAAATCATATTTTTAAAGTATAATATTTCCTATTAGAGGAATTAAACATTCAAAATAATTTTATTTTAAATTAAGAATATGACATTTTTGGAGTTTTTTTGATAATGTATATGTAAAACATGTTATACTAATAACTTGAAATTTTGAACAAAGTATATAATATAGTTAAAATAACCTTATAAAATAAATAAATTGATATCATTTCTATTATAAATTAGATATCCAATATAGTTTAAAACAGCAACTATTGAGTAATATCATTGTATTTTTTGTAGTTATGCAAATTTTCTGCTCTTAGTTGCTAATTATAATGCTATGGTACCTTGTTCTATTAGCAGATTTTATTTTTTACAAAAATGTTATATTATAACTACAAATTATATAATTATCACATCTCTCTAAGAAGCTGCATTAAGTAAAATAATAAAAATATATAACAGGGTATAATACATAATTAGTATTTGTGTTTAAGTTGAAATATTATGAGATTATAAGAAATATTTTATTTTTAATAATGATTAAATATAGATAATGAATATTTAAAAAATGATAATATATTAGCACATAATGGCAAAAAAATTATTTGGCTTAGCTCAATCCAATGATATAATTGGAAAAATATAAGATAACCATTATCTAAAAGGCATTGTGAGATCATTTGAAGGAAATGAATAAATCAATAATATAAAGTATAATCTAATGGAGATTATAAGAAATATTTTATTTTTAAAATTTAAGACCATGAAGATAGACAGATAATGATGTCCAGATTAGATTTTTATTTTTGGTAGTTAAAAATTTTTAACTTTTGGATGACTTTTGATATGCTAATATTTAATGAAAATCAAATTTTTTATAAAAAAATAGTGTTATTATAGACCCTATTTTGAAATTTTGTTAAAAAGATGGGTATATGCATAGTTTGTTCTAGTTCTATGGGTATACAAGTTAGGACAAATGAATCCTAAAATATTAAGGAAGTAAAAGTTTAAAAAATCCCAATATGGGTCAATTTAAAAAATGGCCCAATTAAGGTTTTAGTCAAAATAATATTATGTAAGCCTGGAAATTTTGCCCACCGATGGAAAGGTTTGGATCTCTATTTGCCAAATCTTGAGGCATATATGATATTATTCTGGGTAAAATCTTAATTGAACTATTTTTATAATTTGGCCCAAATTGGGCATCTTAACAACACATGTTTTAATTTCCCAGCCTTCAGCCCAGTCCAAAAGGTAATTAATGCATAGACTACAAAATCTTATCACGGATTTATTTTTCAAATCTTTATAAAAGAATAATAAAAAATAATATGACCACTTCATAAATATTTCAATTACTGATATCTAGGGGTGTACCGATATTTTTTATCGGATCGGATCTGGCCGATATTTCACCTATTATAAAATATCGGTTATCGGCCAATATTATAAAATTTGCCGATCCGATTCAATATAAAATGGCGTCCTTAACAAAAATAAAATTTAAAAAAAGTTATATCTAAAATCATTTATTTTTATAAATAAAATCGAAATCCATATTTTTTTAATAATAATAATTAATTAATAAACATTCTGCCATATTGTTATTTTTTTGTTCATTATAGAGGTTTGGGTCACCCTTGAGTCTATTAATTTAATTGATTATAAAAAAATCTTATATATGTAAAATGGGCAAATTTTATTTAAAAGATATGATTAGTGTTTTATTTTGAGAAGTATGCTAAACTAATGATAAAGGATAAATAGGTTTCTATTAATCTCATTTGTTTTAGCTTTAAGTTTCATTCATAACAATACCTCTTATATATTAATACTATAAATTCTACTCCACTTACCATTTTCATAACATTAAATCTTAAATCATTTATTAAAATCAAAACATAATAAAACCTTAAAATGACTTTTGCAAATATATTAAATCTTATAATATATTATAATTATATATCAAATAATGAAATAATGCGTAGAATTATATTTTTGATATATATAATAATAAAAAACATTGATACTATACATTCACATATAATCCCAATAAATAATCACACAAATAAAGAAAATATAATCTTTTATCAATATTAAATGTAAAACAAATTCACCAATAATGCAAAATTTCATCAATATTAAATGTATAACAATTTCATCATTCAAAAAAGGTAGAGTAGGCATGATTGACTGAATAACACACATTATGAACTAGACAAAAAAATTATTTATTAGAAATTTTAGGTATGATCTACTTCTATAAAAATAATTCATATATCACTTTGGATCTTTTTAATCTTAAAAGGTATAATTAGTTATTGCTAGACACAGTTATTACTAAAAAAAGTATATTTAAAGGAACCCTAATTATTTCCAATACAAATTTAGCAATAAGCTTAAGATATACGAGTATATAAATTTTAAGCTTAAGTAAAATTTAAACGAATAGTTAACTGGCACCAATATCTAATTTATAACTTTAAAATAGTAAAGGCGGTTACTAGTGTTGTTAGACGGCTACTTTTGGGTCGATTTTTAAAAACGGCTAACTCAATTATTTCATTCATAAAAATATTACGCAAGCCTGAAGATTTTTTCATAGAAAGAACAAAAGTCCAGACATATATGATCGAAATCTCGAGGCCAGAAGAGTTAGCCCTTTTAAAAAATCGGTTCAAACTGAGCCATTTAACAGCACTAGGCGGTACGATACAATATTTAGATTGCTTTCAGAGTTATATTTTTTTTCCAAAGTTAAACAGAATTATCATTTTCTTTTTAAACCATGTAAGATATAATTATTCTACCCTCTAGTCAAAGTTTTAAAATCGATTCTAGCTTTGTCAAAGTACATGGATCCACCTTTTCTTAACAATGATATCACTATGGTTGTAATATTTTTAAAAACTTAAATTTTTACAAGGTTTCCCATAAAGAAAAACGTTATTTTTTTTTAAAAAAAATAAAGTTTTTGTTGTCAGTTTAAATAATTAAGATTTTTGGTTATTATTTAATTTTCTTATTTTTTTTTGCGGAGATAAATTTTTTTAAAATTAATTTTCATCTTTTCGCATTAATTTTCAATTATTAACTTAGCTATTAATATTAGATTCAATATTTGACCTTATCTAGTTTTATATTAAGGACTAGTTATTTGACATCAGTTTTAAATAGAAAATAAGGGCGATTTTTGAACTCTTAAACACAATTGTCTCCGTTAATATTGTTGTTAAATACTCTAAGATATTGTTCGATATATAATGTGAACTTATAAAAACAGCATATAACACTGACAATTGAATTTTTTTAGCTCATTTGGCTTGGAATGACTCGTCTGTTCCCTGAAAAATTACATTATTAAATCTGACTCGTCTGTTCCGTGAAAAATTACATTATTAAATCATAATCATTAACTTTATTTAAAAAATAGGAAAATAATGATATTTTTAAATGTATCTATAGAAATGAAGCATCTTCTGGTATGATGTAATAGGCAATGTCCTACTCTTGGACAAATTATTTTTAAATATTTATTTTCTATGAAATCTTAGGGAAGATAGAGAGGAGGAATATAGGGGATTTAAATATATATATATGTAAACTTATAAATTTTCCAAAGGGAATCCTTTTCCACGTGATTATCAGCTACTCGTGTGTCTGTCATGGTTATAATATACATAAGAATGAGCTTCCAAAATTTATTTTAACTAAAATATCATTTTTTTCGCTTAAACTTTCAATGTTTTTATAATGTCTTTTTTTTTTACTTTTGCCAGACAACGTCATTTTATGATTGGTTGTTACATTCTGTAAGGGATTGGGATAAGATTTTTTATTGTTCTGATATTCCACATGTTTTCTTACCCCTCATTATTAAGATATGTGAATTTGATACGATATTCCTTTGTTTGAACAAACAAAAAAGCCTTCTTTTGTAAACTATCAATTGACACAAATAATGATAATTCATCCATTTCTTGTTTCCATTAAATTATATTCTTTTTTTTTCAACACAAATTTACGGTTTGAAAAAGAGGATTTATTAGGTATTGATTTATTTATTAACGCAGAATCAAACATGTAGGCCCACCACTCAAGAGCAGTTACATATTGGTCAACTTAGAGAAGTGCTAAATTATATAATTTAAACATTTTGATAAGCATTTGTAATCATCGTGAATTCGCCATCTAAAAGGGCCAAAAGGAGTGGCCATTCTGGAAGAGCTGGACTTATGAATATTTTTCGATCCCGATTTCTTATAATTTTCTAAAAGCAGATCTCATATTCCTGCATTTGATTTAGTTTCCTGGATTCTGGTTCCAATTCCAAGCTCTTTTGATAAAAATTTAAAAGAAAAATTTTAACATTGAATTTTATTTTTTTTAAAAAAAAATATAATATATTCTAATCAGTTCATTTATTTAAAAAGTTACAGGTTTATTTACTATAAATTATAATAATTTAATTATTAATAGCTAGGTTATGACATTTATATAAGAATAATGCATTAGAGATCTACGAATCACGGACATTGGCCGGGTCTATTTTTAAAAAATAATTTCGGTTCGGGGTCGGGCCGAATATTTTTTAAAAAATTTCGAACCGGGCCGGGTTGGGTTTATATTTTGAATATATCATTACATTTTGTCAAATAAATATGAATTCTTGCAAGAAACAAGGCGCTTATTTTTTATTTGTAGAAAAAAAAATTAAATGCTTAAAAATTTTAATAATTTCGGGCCGGGCCTGGCGGACAAATAATTTTTATTTCGGGTCGGGTCTTTCTAGACAAAAATATTTCTATCGGGCCGGGCAGGACAAATTTTTAAAATGTTTCCAGCCGGTGTTTGAAAAATTAGGCACGATGCAGATCACTAATGTGCCGGCGATTGATAAGAGCGAAATTACGAAAGTAAATGAATAGGTGAATAATGTATTTAATTTTTTGATAAAAACTCCGATATATTTAAAATGTTCACTAAAACGCATACAAATATGTCAACGTATCCAAAAACTAAAAATTATAGCCAAATTATTTTAAGTCACCAAAATCTAAGAATTTTTGACACTAGGAAAAACGCGAAGAATAATCACTTTATTAAACTTAGTTTTGGCCAAAATCCTTTCAATTTATCGAGTAAAACGAGGGAGAAGTCCCTGGTAAATTTAAAGGAGAGGTCCATCTCAAAATTCTAATTAAATTTATTTTCGTATCGAACAGATGCGTCGAAGTTATCCCTCGAGGAACGATGCCTCCATAAGGCTTGGAAAGTTCGTCTGGGAGGTTACGAGGAGGCGGCCAAAGTTTTCACCAAATGCGACGACCCCAAATCCGGAGAATGGACCCGCTTCTCGAGCCTCATCAAGAACTTCGTGTCAGAAACTAACGTGGTGGCCCAGGAGAAAGCCTTGGAAGCGGCCCTCGTTTTTTTCGAAAACGCCGCCGTGGCCTCTAAAATCGTTGGCGAAGTCGCCGGCAGTAAGTTTTAAATTTCGATTATTATATTTAAATTGTACGGATAACTCGTCATTCAAAGCGGGCGGGAGGAGGGGGGGGGGGAGTTGGAAAACGATTTTTTGAAATAATTTAAGGCTACGTTCAGATACGTATACTAATGCATTGAAATATTTTGAACAAACATCTTTTTATAAAATTCTAATATTTAAAAAAAAAAATCATATTATCGAAATAAATATTAAGAAAATTTAAAATTCTAATATTTTGCCAAATATTTTAAATATTTGTGAAAAAAAAAATTGGCAACAATATTGCCACTTGACCTCTTTTTAGCATAGTTTTTTTTTATATAGTTATCTAAATGTAGCTAGAGGTTTAATACAGGGCTTTATTAAAAATTTTCAAATGTTCCATGAGCTCCAAGTTTTCTCGAGGTAGTGATAAGCCTCTACATGATGTTATTATCGTAAATAATTATTCAGCCCTTATAGCGCGCACAAATTGAGTTTCGAACGCTGCGTTGTAAGCGCAAATAATGCATTTCAAATGGCCTCGTGCAAATTGATAAAATGGCCGTTTGGCGTTAGCAACCATTTAAAAAAAGGCAAATTGGTTTCCTTTTTCATTACTTTTTTTTATTCTTCGCTTTGTAATATTATATAAAAGTGTAATATAAATAACTTACTTATAATCCTAAAAAGGAATATTTAGAAATTAAGGAAATCAGAAGGCAGACGATAATACAATTTTCAAAGACAAATTCTTTTTTTTTAAAAAAACTTATTTAAAATTTTGAAGAGACGATATTAATAGATATTAATAAGGCAACCTCACTTTAAACAAAGGACGCGTTACGTTTATTTTTTTATTAAAAGACGGCAAAATGTAAACGCTCAAACGTTCAATATTCACTTAATACTAAATAGATAAATTGTCATTTTATAATGTAAATTCATTAGTTAGTATAATGGATTTATTAATATTATATATAGAATAAAAATAATGGAATTTTTCAACAATTTTTTTTCACTTTACAAATTAAATTTTTCGTTGACAGTTTTGTCGCTTTTATATCGATATATTTTTTTTTGATAATAAATTTAAAATTGAAGCATCCCTCATTGCATAGGTGAAAAATAATCCCCCGAGTGAATAGGTGGGGCATCCTCAGACCCCAATTTAGAAGTATATATCAAAATCTAATTAATTTGTAGCTCCCATATTTTAAAAATATATTAAATAAACTATAAGCTAATAATTTTAATAAATTTAATGTTATTTTATCATTAAGTGACAGCTTTTGTCAAGAGCAAAGTCTTAAAATATCACAATGTGATATTAAATAAAGATATAAATTTGATGACGTAGAAATGTTTAGATACAGTTCAAATATTAATGTTAATATAACTTTTTAATTAATAAAAATTAATATACCAATGCTAAAACAGATGAAAAAAAGTTACACGGATGAAGAGGTAAGTTCCAATAAACTTTTATAACTTTAGAACTTCTGAAAAAAATATAAAATTAATTTTACACACATATACTTTACCTTAAATTGTTAAGCTACGAAAAGAATCAAATATCGAAAGAATTTTAAGTAATAACTAGGGCTATGCCGATCTACAAATTTTTCACCTATCCGAACCGATATTTTCCGATTTTAATAAAACCGATCCGATATTTATATTGATTTTTATTTACCACCTATCTTTGTATCGATGTCATAAATATATCAATATTTTCTACTTTCTAACTTTCACGAAGGATTAAGTGTATTTTTCATAAGTTGATATTATTATTTAAAGTATTTACAAAGTTTACGGGTGAATGTGTAGTGTTGTTAAACACCTCCATTTAGTCGATACTTAAAAAGGACCAAATCAAAATTCTAACCAAAATATTGCCTACGCCTCGAAATTTTGCCAATAGAAGTCCGTACCTTTCTGATATCTGTGGGGAAAAAATCAATGAGCATGGGCAATTTACTCTTGGCCAAAATTTTTGAGTTGATTGTTTTTAAAATTGTCTGAATAGAGCCGTTTGCCAACACTAACTGAATGCGACTCGTGAATGACAAAAAAAAACTTGTGTAAAATTTTAAACTATTTTTTTTGAACATTACAACAAATAAATTGTTTATTAGTTTCATTAATCTATTATTACGAAATTATTTACAAAATAAAATATTATATATGATTATATATAAAAATGTAATAACTTAAAACGATAAAAAAAATATCGGATCGGTTTTTAAAATAAGATCGGCCCGATCCGATATTTAACGTCAAATATCTGTGCCGATCCGATCCTATATTAAATATCTGCTCAACCCGAATAATGACGTTTATAAAATAACAGGGGTCTTCATAATATAATGGATTTGTTATAGAACAAAAAAAAATAATGTAATTTTTCAACAATTTTGTTCACTTTATTAGTGAATGTTTCGATGACAATTTTGGATCGAGTTCATTTATTCATAAATATTAGTTTTAAACAGAGCTATGAATCCTTCTAAAAAAGGGATTCGGGTTTGGATTCAGTGAAAAATTTCTGAAATAGGTTCAAGATTCGGTGTCTAGAAAATTTTAAAATTTACCCAAAACGGATACAATAAAATAAAAAAACGATTCAACAAATGATTTTTCACAAATATTTTTTTTTTGTTATATAAATATTTTACATGCTATTTCAAATTTTTTTATAATTTAAAAAAAAAGTAAAGAAATTTTAATAAAAATAAAATAAATGAAAAAATTCTTGAACCCTAAACTTGAAATAAGGTTTTATAGCTCGGTGTCCTGGTTCAAAATATCAGGAATCTGATTAACAACCCTGGTTTTAAAGGCTAATTTAAAACATATTATTATTTTTTTATCAAGACATTATCCAAAAATGCTTTACAACCAAAGCCAAATCCAAGGAATTAGCTTTTGAGATCTTAATGCAGTGCATTGAGATGGAAAAACAGGATATCGTCATCGAGGAATTGATCAAAGGACAATCCAACAAATCTCCGAAGATAATAATTGCCTCTACGCAACTGCTCAAGGAAGCGTCCAAGTTAAATCATTAGAATTTTTTTTTTAAATATTCGATCTAAGTATGCATGTTTCACGCTTCATTTATTACAGGTTCTAATTTTACTCATAATCTCTTATATTTTTCTATTTTTTTTGTTAGTAATAAAAATAATTTAATAGTAGTTTAGTCATCGTTATAAAAATTTATGATATGATAGTAAATTTTATAGTCATCGTTAATATTTTTTTTATATGATTACCAATATATATATTTTTTTTATTGAGGATTAATATTATATTTTTCTAATTATTAATAAATATATATTTATTTTAATAATTTTAGAAATTATATGAACTATAAAAAGGGAAGAATTTCATTCATATTTTATTTTTTTCCTCTCAATTAATTTTTTTTTAAAAAAATTATAATCGATTTTTTAATCATTTTTATTTTTAATTTTTTTTTTGAAATTATGAACTTTATTTTAATTTTTATAAATTTAATATTGTGTGTTAAAATTACCAAAATATTCAAATAAAGAAAGTATAGAACCACCCATATATATATAATAAAACAATACATAATTAAGGAATTTTAGGGGAGAAATAGGGGGGAATTTCAAGAAGGACATAGGGAAGGATTTTAGAAGAAAAAATATGGGAATTATGTATTGTATATATGGGTGGTTCTATACTTTCTTTATTTGAATATTTTTGTTATTTCAACACACAATATTAAATTTATATTAAAATAAAGTTTATAATTTCAAAAAAAAAAATTAAAAATAAAAATGATAAAAAATCGATTATAATTTTTTTAAAAAAAAATTATTGTCAAATTAAATAATATTTTGGGATTACAAACAACGATTAATAATTTGCGACTAAATCAAACCAAAATAAACCTTTAAACATTCAAGGATTGCAGTTTTATATACAGGGTTTCCCACTTGGGAGGGAAAAAAAAATATGAATGAAATTCTTCCCTTTTTAGGGTTTATATAATTTCTAAAATTATTAAAATAAATATAAATTCATCTTATTATGAATCTAATCCTAGTAGTTCATCCCATTCCGTGGCCGATAGGTCAACCATTGGCCAACTGTCTGCACTCTCCTTCCCCGTATTCGGACTCATTATTTCCTCCTGGAAGGGACGTACTACTGCCACCGGTGTACTGTCTCTTGTTCTTTCTTCCCACTTCTAGACGCCGTCTCTTTCCCTTCTGGAGGTAACACCCTACGTACCAATAATATATCCTCTTAAATTAAACTGTGACTTGACTCCGTCGTGAGGCTCCTTGAACTTCCCACCGATTATCTCCCGTTCAACTCTGTGTCTTGGGGGCATCCATTACGTAAATGTCCCGTATCCCCACATAAATAACATGTTCTCGCCCACCTTATTGGTCTTAATCTAGGCATCCTGGGCTCAGGCAACTCTGGACTCATGTTCCGATGGTTCATTGTCCTTCCCATTCCCTTGAAGATCTTGGCTCCATCTCCTCTTGCCTCAATGGGGGCAATCTTTGGCCCTCCTCGCCCACCCTTTCTCGATAAATACTAACTCGAATAGTCAATCCTTCCCAATATAAGCACCGATGGACCCGTTCATTTTTAATCTTATTTCCCTTCGAATATATAAGATCTTCTTTTAGCATGAGAAAGAGGGTAAAAAATTTTTATTTTTATTTTCTTTTTAAAATTTTTTTTTTATAATTTTCTTTTATTCTCTCAGTTCTTTGACAGAATTATTAAACAACATTTTTATTATTTTTCCCATACCAAACTGTCAACCTCCTTTTATTTTACTCTCCCAAAAGTTACAATTCCCTCCAAATTCTTGATTTATAGCTAGCTAGATTCATGACATTTCCAAAATCATAAATGTCACTAAACTCCAACTTTTAAATAAACAATATTTTCAATATTATTTTCCAAACAAATTGCCTGTTGTTTTCTTCCCTCTGTTTTTTTTTGTCTTCTACCTTTTTTTAATATATATTTGGGCCTAGTTTTATATCCAATTTACTTGACAATTTAATACTCACTATTATTTGGGCACCACCAAATAATATTATTTTTTTTGTCTTATATCATTTTTTGATTTATGATGGTTAATGAGCCAATAATGCTATAATATTTTTTTGTCTTATATCATAAGTTTTTTGATTTATGATGGTTAATGAGCCAATAATGCTAATATTTCTCTTCACAAAAATGAGCGAGAGAAGTAGAAAAATTTTATCAATCGTATTTATTAAGCATCATATGACTGGGACATTATTACACTGCTACTTTAAGATACATATTATTCCAAAAATGGGATTTTCAACAATGTTATATATGAATTTCCTACGATTAATTTCGTATATATTAATTTTGATATTAAAAAAAAATGTTTCCTATTACATATACAGATATCTCTTTATTATTACATAGACATATATATTTTCCCTTTAATTTCATATAATATCACTCCGCCTCATACTCCTGATAGTAACCTTCCTACCTCCAGCCCCCTTTTTATTTGATCCCGATGCCGTATTCCTTCTCTTCCTTCAGTGAATTTTACTTGACTTAATTTATGTCCAATGTTTTTTATGATCACCCCAGATTCCCACCTTCTTGTACCTCCATATATTCTTGCCCACACGGTTTGTCCCACTACAAACTCAGGTTTCTCCACTTCGGATTTAATAAATCTATCAATATCCGGGTTTGCCGCCCTAAAAACTACTCAGATGGAGACTGTTCTTCTCCCTTTCGACTATTGTTGTAATATGCCACCGCTATCCAAATTTCCCCACCCCCATACTTTGATTTCCTTAACCAGTTCTTGACAATCGACATCATCCTGGATGGAATTATAACTTTTGGGAGAGTAAAATAAAAGGGAGTTGACAGTTTGGTATGGGAAAAATTAATAATTCTGTCAAAGAACTGTGAGAAAAAAAAATTATAAAAAAAATTTTTAAAAAAGAAAAGAAAAAGAAAGAAATTTTTTTTACCCTCTTTCTCACGTAAAAAGAAGATCTTATATATTCGAAAGGAAATAAGTAAACTAATTGTTTTAATTTTAAATAAAGTATTCCTCCTTTACATAATTAAAAATGAACGGGGTCCATCGGTGCTTATATTTGGAAAGATTGACCATTCGAGTTAGTATTTATCGAGGAAGAGTGGACAAGGAGGGCTGAAGATTGCCCCCCATTGAGGCAAGAGGCGATGGAGCCAAAATCTTCAAGGGACGGAATAATGGATATGGGAAGGACAATGAACCATCGAAACATGAGTCCAGAGTTGCCGGAGCCCAGGATGCCTAGATTAAGACCAATAAGGCGGGCGAGAACATGTTATTTATGTGGGGACACGGAACATTTACGTAATGGATGCCCCCGAAGGCCAACACAGAGTCGAACGGGAGATAATCGGTGGGAAGTTCAAGGAGTCTCACGACGGAGTCGAAGTCACAGTTTATTCAAGAGTATATATTACTGGTAGTTACCTGGAAAGAGACGGCGTCTAGAAATGGGGAGAAAGAACAAGAGACAGGTACACCGGTGGCAGTAGTACGTCCATTCCAGGAGGAAATAATGGGTCAGAATACGGGGGAGGAGAGTGCAGACAGTTGGCCAATGGTCACGGAATGGGATGAACTACTAGGATTAGATTCATAATAAGATGAATTATATTTATTTTAATAATTTTAAAAATTATATAAACCCTAAAAAGGAAATAATTTCATTCATATTTTTTTTCCCTCTTAATTAATTTTTTTTTTGAAATTATAAACTTTATTTTAATTTTTATAAATTTAATATTGTGTGTTGAAATTACGAAAATATTTAAACAAAGAAAGTATAGAACCACCCATATATATATATATATAATAAAACAATACATAATAAAAACATAAAATAATCGAAGTTAAGTTTTTTTAAAATCACTCTTAAAAATTCTCAAGATTGAGCTAGAGCACGGTGAGTGTCCATAGAACCACAATAATGATAATATTGCTAATCAATCTTATATAAAAAAAATACGACATTTGTCAATAAACAGAGCCTTTGGTCCCAAAATTATACCAGTAAAACCGCTCATTAAACAGATCCCGCTTCTTTTGGATAATCGCGATTTTGCGGTGCGAGAAGAAACCAAACAATTGGTCCTTATTAGTAAGCAATATCATATTTTTATGATTTCACTTTCGCCTTAATAATCGTGGAGTTATGATGAATGACGTTGACTGGCATATAAGCCATTTTCTGAACAGCGACTGAACTGAAATATTTTAAAATGCAATAAACATTTATTTTTTTAAATATATATTAACGGAATCATGTAGGCCAGTCAGATCTACTATATATATAACCCCTCCCTCCTAAGGACGGAACCTAGTTGGCTTTAGGAAAAAACATGGTTTTTGCTGGATTCGAATCCAGAACTATCATATTGTGAGACACTCACTGAACCAATTAGTCCACAAACGCTATTACCCTTCGTATATAAGGATAAAATTTGTGAACATAAAAATCAAAAACGATCAACTCTACCCATCATTACCCATAATAGAGATGATTTTTTTTATAACCTGTAGTGCATTGACATTATTTTTTGGCCGATACCAGGACGAGGTATTAGCTTGAAGCCAACGATACTTTTTTTAAAAATCTAGTGTCAAGTCTTTAAATAAAAATTATTTAAGCACGGATTGGCCCAGATTTAAAAAATAAATATCCAGTTCCTGCCTGGAATTTTTTAAAAAATTAATATATGAAATCTTAAAAATAAGCATATTATTTTTAAAAAAAATTTAATTTTCAATATTATAAATAAGCAAAAAAACTTTTCTTACCTTGAAACTATCGATGTTCTTAGTTTCACGGAATAATTCATCTGATGTCAATGGTGGCTAGGCCTATTCAAAATGTAAATAAAATATACAATATATTGCAAAAGATTTATGAAAATTATAAAATTAATGAATATAAATGAACGCGTGTTATGATTGCAATTTGATTATATTAGATATATTATCTAAAAAAAACAAATACATTCATATCCCGTTCGTAAAGGGAATATAAATTATCTATTAAAATATTAAGTTGAATATATTTTCGATATTTTCTATTTATATTCAACCCGCTATTAATTTGTATATATTTGAGCTCACTCGAGTGTTGGTGACTTTTTAAAATATTTATTAAAAAATAAATATTAGGATGCGTGCAGTGTGTTTTGCGCTTCAAGCTATGATGATAGCCCTCTAGATGGTTGTTTGTCCTAGGACCATTAACTTGATATCTAATTATAAATTTATTTTGTATATACACATTAAAATTTTTAATACCTTGTCCATAGGCTATGGGGAAATAAAGCGTTAATGGAAAGCCATGTCAAATCCATATATTGCATAAATTGTATTAGCAAAGGATTTTCAAGCGACATGGCAAGACATGATGACCTAACTTCTGAAATATCTTCCTCCCGGCAAAAGGGTAAAGTAGTCATACGTCTGACTACTTTGTGGACAGTGGTATTGTCTCTATATTCTTTTGTTAACCCTAATCCCTGACATTTTCGCCATATTGCTTGGGAAAAATGAAAGAAACAGCCTATAAAAACTTATAATAAATACACGTAATAAATTAACCTTTAATGACCATTGTAGGGAAAACAAATCTTAAAGCTGATATTGCAGCAGCCTCATAATCAGTCTGCCCATATTTAGGATTAAGCATAATATTATTTTCACCACAGCATCTTAAAATTATTTGAAATAATTCTATATAGGTGGCCCTGGTTTTATCGGAAAGAAGGGCATAGACTATAGGTATCATAGTCTCACGATATAAGACATGCATTGTGTATAGTTGGTAATAAAGTCTTGGCACAACATAAAATGTGCCATCCATATATATGGTATTATCACATGTTTCAATGATTTTTAGAAATATTAAATCGATCTGTTTGAAAAGCTGAGAACTCAACAGGTTCTAGAGGATATTGTTGCCGGAAATACTCTAGAAACTATGCATAATATTTACGAAAAAGCTCTTTGGAAACGACAAACTTAAATATGTATCCAGAGGCGATAGCCTTTTCAATAAAAAGTACAAATAAATAATCGGCCTTCTTTGCTACAGTCCGTAGATGACTTAGTTCCAATGCCCGAATATATCACCACAAATAAGGGGATTTATTTTTAACTAGTAATGATAATAATAATAATAATATATTGATATTTGGTGCATGTAGCATGCTAAAGTTCATTGAAACATGTGATAACGATACAATATATATATGGGTCCTTTTTATGTTGTGCCACGATTTTATTGTCAATTATATACAATTCATGTCTTATACCAGGAGACCATGATACCTATAGCATATGCACTCTTACCTGATAAAGCCAGAGCCTTGTATATAGAATTATTTCAAATAATTCTAAGATACTGTGCAGAAAATAATATTTTGTTTAATCCTAGATACGGGCAGACTGATTATGAGGCTGCTGCAATATCAGCTCTAAGATTTGTTTTCCCTACAATGGTCATTAAAGGTTAATTTATTACGTATATTTAATATACGTTTTAGGCTCTCTCTTCCACTTTTCATAAACCATATGAATGTCACGCATTAGGGTTAACAATAGAATATAGAGAAAATTCTACTGTTCACAAAGTAGTCAGACTTATGACTACCTTACCCTTTTTTCCGAGAGTAAGACATCTCTGAAGTTAGGTCATCGTGTCTTGGCATGTCACTTGAAAATCCTTTGCTAACAAATTTTATGCAACATATGAATCTGACATGGCTCTCCATTAATGCCTTATTTCTCCATAACATATGGACTAGGTATTAAAAAAAGTAAAGTTATATATATACCCAATATATTTATAATTTAGATATCAAGTTAATGGTCCTAGGACGAATAACCATTTAGAGGGCTATCATTATAGCATCAAAATAAAAACACTCTATGCACATCCTAAAATATATTCTTTATTAAAAAATTTAAAAGATATCAACACGCCTATGAGCTCAAATTAATTCAAATTAATAATGGATTGAATGTTAATAGTAAAAATCCGAAATATAATCAGCTTAATATTTTAATACATCCCTTTATGATCGACATATGGATATATTTGTTTTTTTTGGATAATATATCTAATTTTATCAAATTGCAATCATAACTCGCGTTTATTTACATTTTTCTTATATTTTATATTTTTATACATCTTTTGCTATATATTGTATATTTTACAAATAATGGTTTTCGCGCACCTTATATACTTTTCAGTAATAAAGTAGTCGTTTATATTATTGACCTAAAAATAAAACACGTTAAAATTAGGTAAAAATTATAACTCTTATAATTTTTTATATATAAGAATATAAATTAAAAAAATAAGTGATTTTAGTATTTGTTTAATATATTTATATTTAAAAAAATATATTATCGAGAAATATTTAAATCACATAACATAGGCATACCAATGTTCCCGACCTGCTATATTCTAAAAGTGAGTTTGCAGGATCTATGATAAATAGGTAAAAGGTCCTCTTGTCAAAGTTAATAATTTCATCCATTTTTTTTGATAAGATAAAGCTGATAGTTCTAAGTTTTAGAAGAATTTGGAGAGTGTATGTATAACAAATTCTGCAAATATCATTAACATGTAAAATTTATATTATCTTCCGAAATAGAGTAAATATATTGAGTTTAGTTAGTAGATATTTATAACTTTGTCATTTTACAAGGAAAAACATATTCCTGAAGTACGTTCATCATGCCATGCTTTGTCTACTGAATATGTCCTCTTTCTGCTTCACCATTTTAATAAATCAATTGAGAGATATATGTTTTTCGATTGTTTCACAAGTTTCATCACCGTTATAGCTATTCACCATAAGATATGCCGTTAAAAGTAGCGTGCTACATTTTTTTATATAGCGATCAGTGGTTACATTATTTTTATAAATAGTAGCTAATTAATAGAGCCGCTATTTATTTAGAACAGCCATAGCTATAAAAAGGGGAATCTTGAGAGGAGATGAACAAGCTCCGAAAATATTTGATACATAATTTATATTCGATTTTTAATATTTAATTATAATCTTTATTAGTTTTCATTTTTCTAATAAATTATGATTTGCTCCTTATCAGCGTCTACATGAGAGAAAAAAAATACCTCCTACCTCCCACCCCTAAAAGAATTTTTTACTCACTATCTAAAGGCTATATGATAACATTTACCCTCAACCCCCCTCCCCTCCCGTCATGTAGCTACTGTTTCTTATTAGTATTCTCTCTTTGTGAATATCAATTTTAATATATAAATATATACTTATTATCATTGAATTGAATGGTGCCCCCACCCCCATTATATAATAATATAAAAATGATTTAAATAAAATTGTAATATAAATATTTATAAAACACTATATTATCTATAAAAATTATTTTTTTGTATTATCATTAACAAATATTAGTAGTAATTTAGTCACAAAATTAAAATTTATTGTATTTTTATCATAAAATCCCATTTTTGATGTGTATGCAAATTCACAAAAATAATGCCAAAATAATAAATAAACATTTTACAAAAATAATAAAATAAACAATTTAATACATAACAGTATGCATTGTATTTATTATAGAATATAAGCATTTATCGATATTTTATAATCACATGACTAATAACTCTTGTATATGCTTTATAAAACCATCCTTATCTATTATAACTCATTCAATATTTTTCTATTTTTGCCCTTAAAAGTTTATCAATGGCTCGGAAACGTGATAAAGCCGGCCCTCCAAACATTAAAGCCCATACAGTTACAAGAGCTCGAGGCAGAATTTGCTAAGCTGACGGTGAGTGGAGAAAAGCTCTCACGCCAATCTCGTTTCACCAGGTCCCAGAAACAACTTATGGCTAAGACGGCCGGGGTAGCTGGTGGAAGCATGGTAGATGGCGCCTGTCTCACCACCGACCACATGAATGAACAACCAGGACCCGTCGTTGAAACAGAGGTTTAAAGAAACATTATACTATTACGTCTATAATTATTCCCTATCAATATTATTAACGTGATTAAAATAATCTATTTTTGATCTCAATGGTAGTCACCAATTTTTTGCATATTATTTGTCACCCATGTCATACATCAAAATGATATTGCAAAAAATTCTATAATGAAATAATCGTACCCAAGATTGGAATACAATAATAATTATCTAATCAATGACTGCTAAATTGATTGACATTTATAAAACTCGTCGAATAATCATGTAAACATGACACAATTGTTCGATTTGTGGATCAAAGGCAGTTTTTAAATTTATTATCCTTCTTTTTCCTACTCCCAATTCCAGTATTAACGTTATATTATTTTTAGGCAAAACAGCCATTTTAATATTGGGAATCACAAAGTGTCCTCATTTTATCCACTAACCAATTTTTTTTTATTCAACTAGATTGATCCTTACGAGCTGCTGGAAGCTAGCGACGTGCTATCTCTCGTGACGCGTAAGTTTTATGACAATTTGGCGGATAAAGCCTGGCAACAACGTAAGGAAGCTATGGAAAATCTACGCGATATTTTGGCTCCCTGTAAATACGAGCCCTCGGGTGATTACCACGAATTAATCAAAACTCTCCGGACGGCCCTTGTTAAGGATACCAATGTAGCCGTCGTTGCCTTAGCCGCTGATAACCTGACCCGTCTAGCCAAAGGTGATATACACGTATACTTTATTCTTATGTTTGGGCTCGGAAAACTGAAAACATTTGACGCCAGCGATTTAATTATTTTAAGCAATGCGCGCCGTTTGTTTTTTGCGTTTTTTAACCTCCAAATTAAAATAAACCTTAAACAAGAAATTTTAAATTCCTTTTTTATCACGATTGAATACAAATAATTATATGTATAAGAATATATTAAAGTTTTCGAATAATTGATTTTTTTAAATAAAATAAAATAAATATTAGGTTTGAGGAAAAAATTTAGCTCTCATTCAGGACTCTGCGTTACCGCTATCCTCGAAAAATTTAAGGAGAAGAAACCGATTGTCGTTGCCGCTCTCAAAAACGCGATAGACGCTATTTTTTTAACGACGACTCTCGAGGCGATTAGTGAGGACGTCATCACATATTTAGGTTTTTTTTTTCAATTGTAATTTCTTGTTTAAAGACATCACTTATTTTTACATTTATAATATGTATAATCATAAGGCATGGATTTTGCGATCTATAAACCATTTTATTGCTCAATTATAAATCGATTATCATAATAAAATTTTATAGGTGTAATATGTACCTATTTTTTTTCAATAAAAAAAACTAACTAATTTGTATTATCATGGCGTATAAAAAAATTTATTTATTTAATTAATATAATAATATAAAACGAGTTATTAACTATAAAATAAATTAATATTTATTAAGGCATTTAATAAAAATTACATTGGAGGATTTAATTTTCTAACAATGGTTACGTCAACATATTCTAGAAGTAGTTTTTATCTAAAGTTTGCATTGAATTGAGAAAAAGATTGTTTTAAATCGGGGATCCAAAATTGTTGCTATGAAGTATATTTCTTCATTACAAATCTAGAAAAAACGTTTAGTAAGATCTTTATGCATTCTCACCATGACTAGTAAGCTCTTTTTTTATGTAATTCTTCAAATCGAATAACTATGCTATGGTGGCATTTAATTTTTTAGTGATGCGTTGAATTGGTAATAGGGCCAGATTTACTTATTGCTAAACGCCATTCATTTGGTATTAACATATCAAGGGTAAAATCGTTGCAATCAATAAGCAAGATCATTTTTTTGCTCCAAGGTTTTTCTAGCATGTAAAAAGTTTAACCCCACCTTGTGTCAACATCTTGAATAAGTCTGTGGGTGGGTTAATTCAATTGCTTCTGAATAATTTTGATAGGAACTTGGCAAACCATGAAACAATTGTGTAATTACCTAGATTGCAACAAGATTTTATATTTGATGCATAGCCACGTACAATAGCATGTATTTTACTTTGTTGATATTTTAACTGGTCATCACTTGTTTATAATAACCGCAATATTTTGCCCAGTATATGAATCATTAAAAGTTGCAACATAAGGCAAAAATGCAATTGGTTCGAAATTTTCATTTATCTGATGACAAAGTCAAGCTGATATGCCAATCTGACTCATTTGGACTACACATCACTCATAAAATTAAAGGGACCCCCCCCCCCCTTCCCCATCCATCTGATTGACACATCATTTTATTCTTAGTAAATTTTTCAGAAATATATTTTAGAGTTTCCACATAAATGCTTTTACTAATCGATTAAATCCAATATCCTTCCAATTTGGAAAATGGCTGATTATATAATGCTATCATACGGTTGACATGTAAGAGATGTGGCTTTGGGTCTGAGATCTTCAATGTCCCGTATTTTTTGTTCATTTACTAGACTTGACTATGTTTATTGATTTAAATTTATAAAATTTTTTACCTTAACCTGATTCTTATTCCAATTTTTTTTTCTCCCTTTCGCTAGTTAATTAAAAGTGAAAAGGCGTCCATATGACATGTTTCGAAGCGTTCGATCAACTTAGTTGTGGCATATGTCATTTGAGATCTCCCACCTCTAGAAAGTTTTGCGATGTGCATTGGCGAATCCGATTTTTTTAAAAAAAATACATTTTACGCGAATAGGAAGCCCAACTTGAAATATTTTGTTAATTTAATACGTCGAAAATTTTTACGTAATATATATAATGAAACAAACGATTATTTTTAAAATAATTATTATCTAACACTTTTATAAAAGAATGCGCGAAAAAAAAAATAACAATATGGCAGAATATTAATTTAAAAAAATGGATTTCGATTTTATTTATAAAAATAAATGGCTTTTTTGCTATAACTCTTTTTCTTAAAATTTCATAACATATAGTACATTCATCTAAAAAAAAATTTAAAAAAAGACGCCATTTATCGGATCGGATCGTAAATTTTTATGATATCGGCCGATAACCGACTTTTTTAAAACCGATAACCGATATTTTACAATTGATGAAATATTAACCCGATCATCCGATATAAAATATCGGTTACACCCTAAAAAAGATGGGCTGATATCAACTAATATTGAAGTATTGAATTCGTCTTGCATTGGTTAACATAATATAGGCAGTTTATGATTTACAACTTTTTTTTGAAATTAATATTTAATACCTTATACCATTTTTAGCTAACAAAAATCCTTCGGTACGCCAAGAAACGGTTAGTTTTTTGGGACGAGCTTTCGGGAAATGCAATATGGTGACCTTGAACAAAAAGCTCGTTAAGCTTTTCGCTAATTCCCTGGTACAAACAATGAACGACCCAGACCCATTAGTGCGGGAATATACAGCAGAGACCTTAGGTTTTCTATGGCATTATGATAATGATTTAGTTACAAATAAAGTGTATAACGATTCGTCCAGTCCCTTTCGATTTTTAATTATATGTAAATTATAAAATAAACTTAGTTTCGCTTAACCCATATTTGGACAATTTAGGCTCCTAGTTTTTATATTTTTTAGAGATATCTGGGGTAAATTTATGAATATCAGTTTTCATTTAATTAATTATTAGGGTTTGAGTCAGCTTGTGCGTACTCTATTATAAATATGACATGTTATTATATTGATTGAATGATTTCTTTCTATATCAATCAGTAAGAGTATTTTAAAGTGTTGGGGATTTGCGTAGTTCATAATCCGGGCTAAAAATAACTGTGCACCAGTCTGGATTAGAGGGTCGTAATTGGCGGGGTTTCATCTGACCCATATGGCTAGCTAAAGCATTTAAAAATATTTTTTAGAGCAAAAAAAATGGTATTTTTTGTTTCATAATATTATTAAATAAGTTGCTAAACCAACCATTCAAATGATTTTTAAAAAACTATTAGTAAGCAGGCAATTGGGTTAAATATTTTTATAAAACAATGGGTGGGCGTTAAAGTTAAAAATCTGTCAATTGGATACCTTTAGGCCGGGTAACTCCCGCGAAATATTTTGCAAAAATTTTTATAGGCCGGGATGGATAATTTCTATAAAAATGGTGAAAGAGATAATGCAGATCAAGGGAATTTATAGAATTATATATCTCATTATATTGGATACATTTTTCGTCGCATGTGCACTGATCTTTTTAAGCAGATACCATCCATACTTACACGGTATTACTTATTATATCTCCAATACCGTAAATATTATGTCTTATATTTACCCTAAAACAAAGATATGATTTCATCAATTAACATTTTATTTAATTATTTTTAATCTACTAAATTTTTATGAAAAAAGAAAAGAGAAATTAGGTAAATTAAGATTAAAGGCGCTTTTTTTCTTCTCTGTAGGAATTTCTATACTGAAGAGTAATTACTATTTTTTTTTATTATCAGCCACTGATATCTGTTTAAATTTAAAGTATCTGCCAATGCCGATGCCAAATTTCGGTATTGGTGCATCTTTGTTTTTTTTAAAAAATATGTTATATTTTTGTTTTCAACAACTTTAAAAAAAATTTGTTAATTGCTTTTATAGCACGAGGATAACTAACACAAATCTAAATTTATCTATTTTTTGTTTTCATTTTTTGCTTGCCATGGCCCCGAAATATTTTAGGTCGGTCTGACTCGTGGGTTATCAGTTAGGATTTATAATATATAAATGACAGAGTTGTTAAAGGATCTAGAACATGTATCTAGATATAAAAATGTGGTATCTGTATCTAGATCCATTTATAAAGTATCTTTTAACAACTCTGATATATTATAATAGAAAGAAATCAACCAATGAAACATCCCTTTAAAATTTTTTTTATTTTTTTTTAAAAAAAATGACAGGCGTTATGATGAAAATTGTAGGGGAAAGAGCTATTTTGCCCTTGATTAGCGATTTGGACAAAATAAAAATCGATAAGATAAAAGAATGTTGCCAAAAATGCGATATCGTTCCGCCTCCAATCCCAGCGGCCTTGATTACCGAGTCCGCCAGCACGGGTGGCAGTGGCGGTCCAACAAACAAAGTCGGAAAATCCACCAATGAGTTTGTGTTATTTTATGCCAATTTAACTATTATCACAATTATTTTTGAATACTAGTCACGAAACTTTAATTATTTATTAACCTGGGGCTCTCATTTGATTAGCATATTAGCCTAAGTTCCGCGTTATATCTCTCTTTATGATAACTTTTGTTATTATTTAGGAAATTTTGAGAAATATGATATACATAAACATTTTATTTAACCATACTCAAACAACACTTTTAAATCATTAATTATTATAGCCCGGAAAAATCGAAAGGCAAGAAAGTTATTAAAACCGGCTCACATGCACTACAGGTTTCGATTTAAAACTTATCAACATTTCTAACTTTGATTGTGTAATTCCCCCTCCCCCACACCAGTTGTTTGAAGTGCTATAAGATTGCGGAATTACCAGTTTTTTAGTGGAATATCAAATTTAGATTGATTGATATATTTGGGAATAGTTTTTGATATTTATACGTGCTCACCTATTTCGTTGTCCATATATATATACTTTACCCGGTTTACGCTTTCGCCATAACTATGCTAATTTTAATCAGGGATTCGGCGGAGCCTTTGCGATTTTAGATTTTGGTTGGGATAAATGACTATTTAAAGTATTTTCTAATGATTTGAATCACCTAACACTTTTGCCAACTCCCAATACTGTTTGGCCCAGCTTTTGCCTAAAAAATTTGACTTAAAATACCTCTAAGATGATAAAGAATTTGATCAAGTCCTTTTGGAGTTGGCTAAAGATAGGTCATTTAACAAGTAATTTCATACTTATTTCATTCTTACGCTGCATTTATAGTAAACGCGTTATCTTCAAGTGTTTCGTTATTTAACGCAGCTTTATTACAGCTGATTCAGTTTTGAAAACTGGTTTAAGATAAAGCTAAACAGATAATTATTTTATCTATAAAGGAAAATCATATACCTTTTTTTTTTATCTAATTCTCTATTATTTTTATAACCGTATCGCATATTTTTTAAACGCATCGCAACATATGTTTTTAAAATTCTATCATAGCGTTATCATCATAACGCTTCATGTTTATAAATTTATACCCATTTATTAGTTTTTTTGTGATAACGCTACGTTAAATAACAAAAACGCGTTTACGATAAATGCGGCCTTATCGACGAAAAAATGTAAGAAAATTGGTTCTCTTTTTTTATAAGTTATGTGTTTCTGGCTCCTTAATATTCTAGTACTGTGGCGAAATAAATG